>NC_137891.1:150778712-151211545 GCF_963455335.1 Martes martes
GTGCCCGGCTGAGCAGGAAGCCCAATGTAGGGCTCCATCCCAGGACCCTGGGACCATGACCTGAGCCGAAGGCAGAGACTTTAACCCACTGAGCCACCCAGGCGCCCCGAGACCTTTCTCTATAAAGAAGGGAACAGGCTGTATTAGATACTGAAAACTAATTAAAAAAATATTCCACTGTGGGGATTTAAAAAAACCAAGGAATCAATAAGAAGACTGTTAAATCGTTACAGAAATCCAATTAGTTAGACAAAATTTAAATTGTGATACATACAGCCACTCAATATTATGACCTCTAATAGTACTAGAAGCAGAGAAACCAGATAATGGGGGCCCTGGGGAATGGAGACCAGAAATGGCACACAGTAAAAATCCAGTGACAAAAAATTCTAAAGGTGATAGCAAAATCAGTTTTAAAAAGAAGCAAATAAAAGGTCTATACTGGAGGATAACATAGGCAAAGTAGAAAGGTACTAAATGGCCAGGAAAAATGGAGAAAAGGAGCTCAGACCAAAATGAGAGAAGGGAAGTTCAGAAGTGGTAAGAGGGTGAAGATGATAAAACTGTGACCAAAGAGAAAATACTTTTAAATTCAGTATTTTGGAGGTAGTGCAGCCCTCAGTAATAACAAGGTCAAAGCAGTATGGCTTAATGGCTGAAGTAGAGATGAAATTCAATGGAAAAGGAAGACATATAAATGCCCTTCATGCCCATTTGGAAGAAAGCTCCATGAGCACTTACCCACAGTGCCTGAATGGAACACTATACATCTCAAAGTACTCAATAAACAGCAATAGAAAAGCAACCTACATCATCTGTTTCTTTGTTAATTCCTTTAATTATTTCTTCATCTAACAGCTACTGACTCTTCAGAATGTAAAGTACTGAGAGTGGAAATAGAGTAGTTTCATTAGTAAGAACAGCTACATTTGCCAAGTTCTCACTATAGGTAGGCATGACTTCAACAAATTTGCATTTAACTCATTTAATCATCAAAACAACTCTATAAAGGCAGGTACTTTTATTATCTTCATTTTATAGATGAGGATATGGAAACTCAGACTAAGTTCAAGGTCAAGAGTTAAATGTAAGTGGTAGCACTGGAATATAGACCAAGACATCTGGCTCCAGAGTCAGGTTCTTCATCACACCTCCCTATCTGTGGGAGGAGACTCTACTTTTTTGCCAATCAAATTAACATTTGATTACTTATTTCTAAATGTCCTGTATACATTAACTTTAGGAAAAATACATATAAAGATTCTCTTGTACAAGGGTATGTTAAATATCAAAGCTATCAGAGTCTAAGACTTTTTAAAATTTTCTTCTCCTCTTATTTCTTCTGAGTAAAAGCTCAGAAATTCCCAAACTGGATCAAATTAGGTACCCAACCTTAAGGAGTCCAAATCCTAATTGGGGAGGTTGGAGTTACACATACTTTCGAAGTTAAACAAAAAGAGTATGATAAGGGGGCGCCTGGGTGGCTCAGTGGGTTAAAGCCTCTGCCTTCGGCTCAGGTCATGGTCTCAGGGTCCTGGGATTGAGCCCTGCATCAGGCCCCCTGCTCGGTGGGGAGCCTGCTTCCCTTTCTCTCTCTGCCTGCCTCTCTGTCTACTTGTGATTTCTGTCTGTCAAATAAATAAAATCTTTAAAAAAAAAAAAAAAGAATATGATAAGGACTTAGTGAATTGTGCAAGAAGTCTGGCATCCAGAGAAAGAGATCACTTTGAGTTTGGACTATGGGGAGAGAGGAGTCAGTCAGAGGGGGGGCTCCACAGAAGAGGTCAGTTCTGAACCAGGCTTTGAAGAAAAGGGGTGGTATACAAAGGTACAATGGAAGCAGATGGCATTTCAGAGAGAAAGAGAGAACATCATGTGCAAGAATGTGGAGACCAGAAAAGATAAGTAAACAGCAACACTCTAGTAAAAAACTGATGGAGAGATATAACGGTAGAAATGACTAGAAAGGCAAGTTGAGAATAGATCACAGAGACTCGAATGTCAGTCTCACCAACCATGGAGGAAATCTAAACTGCCAGATTCAGGCTAATTCTTTTTTTTTGTTGTTAGATTTTATTTTTTTTATTTGACACACACACACAGCACAAGCAAGGGAAGCGGCAGGCAGAGGAAGAAGCAGGCTAATCCCAGAACCCTGGGATCATGACCTGAGCCAAAAGCAGACACTTAAATGACTGAGCCAACCAGGCACCCCCAGGCTAATATGATTCTTAAAATACTTATCATCATACCGAATCATAAATTTGCCGAAATAATGCCACATTCATTTATTAAATGGACTAAATTTAGAAATTATGAACTTGATTTTAAAAAGCACAGCTCAAAGAGTAACTTACAGATCTCCTAGTTCGACTCCATATTAATTTCTTATAGTCTCTTAATAACCACATCCTTGAATAATGTTTTTTAAGCTTCTATTTGAATACTCTCAAGAGATGGGAGTTCACAGTCTTGCAGGACCTGGGATGCCCTACACCACCTTACCACCTTGTCTAATCAAGTCAATTCCTGGTACAGGACAAAAATAAGTAGAGAAAAAGAGTTATAAAATGTCACTTTTGTATAACTCAATCCTATCACTCAAAATAATTAAAACAACATCCTCCAATGCCACAATATAAGCTCTTTCATTGAGGAATAAACATGGAAAACTATCCTCAGTAAGACAGAGTAGACATTTGTTGTTTTTGTCACCCAGCATCTTTTTTTTCCCTATTCTGACTTCGCTTGGTGGGGAATATCTTCTATCCTAACAGCAAAGTGTTAAAGCACATAATATCCCAGCTACAGGAGTGAACATATGACTGTGAAATTGTGATTGGTCAGGATTAGGAAAATGACTGAAGCTAAGGTAATCAGCACTAATCCTGTTAGTCCTACCATGGTCCAGAAAGAACAGCAGCCTCCTGTGGACTGGAGCTCCTAAAGCATTCTCCTAATAGCAGGTTATATATCTCAATAATGGGAGGGTGAAACTGCTGTAACCATCTTACTATACCACAAAGAGAACCCATCTAAAAATAAAGCCACCCCAGAAGGAAAGAGGCATGAAAACAGAAATGGTGACTCTGGGTCCTCATGACATTGGTGAAGTGCCTACTTCAAACCACAACTCAGCCAGATTTACTTTTTACTTAAACCAGTTTGGGTTTTTTCCCCCCTCTATTACTTTCATCCCAAAGAGTCCTGCCTAACACATGGTAACTGCCAAATCCTGTAACAAGATAAGAAGGTCAACCTCTTAGTATTTATCTATGCATAATTTGGTTTTATCAATAACCAACTACAGATACTAAATTTAAAAATGATCTGGCACATGTTAACATAGCATTTCATATTCAATATTGCCTTGAACTGTCTTTTAAGATAAAAATCAGTATTTTACCCTATAGAAAGCACAAGAAAATGCTTTATAACTTTACTATATAACACTATGAAGGCAAGAAAAAGCGATTCAAAAATAAGTTTTATTACGTCATATCACAGTTATTTTAAAAAACAGAAAACAAACAAAAAAAACTAATGTACTATCCGGAAGCCATGTAAAGACTCTTACTTGAAGCTGAAGAGTATGTCGAAGAATTGTTTCTTCTAAGGCATGGATCCACTTCTCTCGCTCATCAGCATCACGAGCTGGAATAAAAGATTATAAAAATTGAAATGTTAATTTCTACAATATAGCTTCATGTTTGAAAATAAGTATTTTAAACCTCAATACTAACAGGAAAGGTTTTTAACTGCACCATTTTCTTAACAGGTTCAACTTCCTATCCTTTTCTAAACATGCAATCTACTTGCAGCAATTTACAACAAAGGGAATAATTATGCTCAATAATAGCAAGCTACTTTCTCACTGAGAACAACGAAAAGCTGGAATAATTATTTTTAAAAACTCACTGAAGACAACAGAAAACAACAAATAGTAAAGAATTAACAGGACAAAATCTAGGAGAAGACAAACATCCAGAAGATAAGCCTCATATTTAAGGACACTTTTCTCCTGGAGGAATTGTAAATTCCAGGAGAGGACACTCATTAAAAAAAATTCGACAAAGTATTCTTCACACACACCTGGATAATGTCTGATGCAAGATGGCAGAAGCAGGAAAGAACAGAGGATCAAAAATAATAAGCACGCAAAACCATAAGAAACCTAGGAATCAACCTAACCGAAGAGGTGAAAGACCAGTACTCTGAAAACTATAAAACACGGATGAAAGTAATTGAAAAGGACACAAATAAATGGAAAGACATTCCATGCTAATGGATCAGAAGAATATTGTTAAAATAAACAAAGCAATTTACATATTTATACATTTAATGCAATCCCTATCAGCATAAACAATAAACTATGAATTTTGGAATACTGAAAAGAAATAAAATTAAATTTAATTTAAAAAGAAGAAAAATATCACAAACATTTTTCACAGAGTTAGAACAATCAATCATAAAATTTGTATGTAACCATAAAAGACCCCAAATAGCCAAACACACCTTGAAAAAAGCAAAGCAAAGTTGGCATCACAATTCCAGACTTCTAGTTATATTACAAAGCTGTCGTGATCAAAACAGTATGGTACTGGCACAAAAACAGACACATAGATCAATGGGAACAGAATAGAAAACCTAGACATGAACCCACAACTATACAGTCAATTAATCTTCGACAAAGTGGTAAAGAATATTCAGTGGGAAAAGGACAGTCTCTTCAATAAATGGTGTTGGGAAAACTGGACAGGAGCATGCAGAAGAATGAAACTGGATCACTTTCTTACACCATAGACAAAAATAAAATCAAATTGGATTAAAGACCTAAATGTGAGACAGGAAACCATCAAAATCCTAAGGAGAACACTGGCAATAATCTCTTTCTGACTAAATATGTCTCCTGAAGCAAGAGAAACAAAAGGAAAAATAAACTATTGGGACTTCATCAAAATAAAAGCTTCTGCACAGTGAAGGAAACAATGAACATAACTAAAAGGCAACCTATGAAATGGGAGAAGATACTTGCAAATGATGTATCTGATAAAGAGTTACTATCCAAAATATATTAATATATAAAGAATTTATACAACTAAACACTGAAAAAACAAATAATCTAATTAAAAAGTGAGAAGACATGAACAGACATTTTTCCAAAGATGACATACAGATGGCCAACAGACACATGAAAAGATGCAACATCACTCATGACCAGGGAAATACCAATCACAATGAGATATCTCCTAACACCTGTCAGAATAGCTAAAATTAACAACACAAGAAACAACAGATGTTGGCAAGGATGTGGAGAAAGGAGAAGCCTCCTACACTATTGGTGGAAATCTAAACTGGTACAGCTATTCCGGAAAACATTATGGAGGTTCCTCAAAAAGTTAAAAATAGAACTACCCTAGGTCCCAGCAACTGTACCACTAGGTATTTTACTAGGTATTTACCCAAAGGACACAAAAATACTGATTCAAAGGGATACATGCACCTCAATGTTGATAGCAGCATTATCGACAACAGTCAAACTATGGGAAAAGCCCAAGTGTCTATCAACTAATGAACAGATAAAGAATATATATACACACACATACACACCAATGGAGTATCACTCAACCATAAAAAAGAAAGAAATCTTGCCATTTGCAAGGACATGGATGGAGTTAGAGTGTATTGTGCTAAGCGAAATAAATAGAGTTAAATAAAAATACCATATGATTTCACTCATATGTGGAACTTAAGAAACAAACAAAGCATGGGGAGAAAAAAGAGAGGCAAACCAAGAAACAGACTCTTACCTAGAGAGAACAAACTGATGGTTGCCAGAGGGGAGGTGGGTGGGGGGGCAGGGGAAATAGGTGATAGGGATTAAGGAGTGTACTTGTGATGAGCACTGGGTATTGTACAAACGTTCTGAATCACTAAATTGTACACCTGAAACCAATATTATACTGTAATGTTAACTAACTGGAATTTAAATAAAAACTTAATTTTTTTTTTAAAAAATGGTTTAGTATGTGGGGAAAACTAAATGAATACTAACTACATAAAATACACTCTTGTGATGTTGTAAATACATACATACACAATTAAATACAAAACAATTGCAAGTAGACTGGGAAAGAGAAAATGGAATTAAAGAATTCTAAGGTTCTGCAATGTTCAGGAAGAAGATAAAACTACCAACTGACATTAAATTTTGGCAACTGAAGGATTTGTTACAGTTTTTAGAGTAATCGCTAAAAGGTTGTATTTAACTTACAACATAATAAATTTAAAAATCCAGTAATGAAAAATAATCCAAAACTTGACAAGAAAGAAAGATAGAAGAAACAGAATATCCAAGACAAAAAGAAAATATATGGTAAAATGATAAAATTTTAACCCTAAAACACCAACAATAAAATTAAGTGTAAATGAAGTATGTAAATGTTCCAATTAAAAAAGGAAGGGAGGGACACCTGGGTGGCTCAGTCAGTAAGCACCCAAATCTTAACTTTGGCTCAGGTCATGATCTCGGGGTGGAGAGACTGAACCCCACACTGGGTTCCGCTCTCCTGGGCATGGAGCCTTGCTTGGGATTTCTCTCTCTCTCCTTCTGCTTCTGCCCCCTCTCCCCCTCAAATAAGTAAATCTTAAATTTAAAAAAAAAAAAAAGTTTTAGGGACACCTGGGCAGTTCAGTTGGTTAAGCATCAGACTCTTGGTTTCAGCTCAGGTCATGATCTCACAGTCCCAGGATCTAGATCTAGCCACACAACTAGCTCCACACTCAGCACAGAGTCTGCTTGTCCCTCTCCCTCTGCTCCCACCCCCACTATTTGGCATGTGTGTGTACTCTCTTTCTCTCTTAATATTTTTTTAAAAAGGGGGGGGTGGGTTTAAACAAGATTTTATGATGCTGTCCAATGTAGTGAAAAGAAGGGCCATATGTACCCCAATGTTCATAGCAGCAATGGCCACAACTGCCAAACTGTGCAAAGAGCCAAGATGCCCTTCAACAGATGAATGGATAAAGACAATATGGTACATATCTACAATGGAATATTACACAGCCATCACAAAGGATGACTACCCAACTTTTGTATCAACATGGACAGGACTGGAGGAGATTATGCTGAGTGAAATAAGTCAAGTAGAGAAAGTCAATTATCATGTGGTTTCCCTTACTTGTGGAGCATAAAGAATAACATGGAGGACATTAGGAAGAGGAAAGGAAAAGTGAATTGGGGTAAATCGGAGGGGGAGATGAAGCATGAGAGACTGTGGACACTGAGAAACAAACTGAGGGTTTGGGAGGGGAGGGGGTGGGGGGATGGGTGAATCTGGTGGCAGGTATTAAAGAGGGCACATATTGCATGAGCATTGGGTGTGGTGCATAAACAATGAATCTTGGAACAGTGAAAAAAATTAAAATTAAGATGTTAAAAAATAGATTTCATGATGCTTACAAGAGACACTTACTAAACATAAGGATGTAGAAATACTAAAAGTAGGAGTATAGAAAAAGACAAACCATAAAAAAAGATCATAGAAAACACTAACTCCAAAAAGTTGCTATTATCAAAACTGCATAAAATAGACTTCACCAGGAGATAGAGGTTCACTTTGCAAATACAAGAGGTTCAAGTCATCAAGAAGATAAAATAAATGTAAATTTCTATGTAACTAAAAACACGGATTTAAGAAAAAGTTCTATATGGCAAAAACATATAGAATACAAGGAAAAATAAACAAAATACCATAATCATAGTGGCAGATTTTAATACATCTCATTCATTAATCAATTAGATGAAGTACACAAAAATTAGAATTTAGAAATTATGAACAATACAATATAAAGTTGATCCAATGGACGTACATAGAACACTACACACAACAAATATGAAACAAACACTGTTTTCAAGCACACACAGAACATTTCCAAAAACTGACCATATAATGAACCTTAAAAAAACTCAACAAATTTCAAAGGATTGAAATCATACAAAACATAGTCATAGTGAAAATATAAGCTAGAAATCAGTTACAAAGTATAAATTAGAAAATATTCAAATGTTTAGGGGAAAAATACTACTAGATAATCAATTGGTCGAAGAAAAATATCTTATTAGAAATTAGAAAATGTTGAAGGACACCTGGGTGGCTCAGTGAGTTAAGCATCTGGCTTCGGCCAAGTCATGATCCCAGGGTCCTGGAAATGAGGTCTGCATGGGGCTCCCTGCTCAGTGGGGAGCCTGCTTCTTTCTCTCTCTCCCTCTGCACCGTCTCCACACTCCACCCGTTAGTGCATCTCTCTCTCTCTCTTTCAAAAAAGTTAGTAGAATCTTAAAAAAAAAAAAAAAAAGGAAAGAAAAAAGAAAGAAATTTGAAAATGTTTACAACTGCCTGAATGAAAATGGGACATACTGAAACTCGCTGGATGCAGTTATAGTACATAAAGGGAAATTTATAGCCTTAAATCTATGTATAGAGAAGCTAAAAGGCTGAAAACAACAGATTAAATTCAAATGAGTAGAAATTATAAAGAACATAAAATAATCAAATAGAGGACAGACATAAAATAGAGTTAACCTGAAATAACTAATGAAACTGACAAATTACCTACATATTGTAGGTAGGTAGGTAGATTGAGGAAGTGCTTGAAAAGAATGGGGGCATGTCTAAAGGAAACAGGAGTCAACCTGAAGGAGCTCCAATGGCCAACGCCTGAAGAATTTGAGCCATAGAATGGTAAAACTGGGCTATAACCCACTGAATAAAATAAATCCAAGAATCTAATAATGATATAAGTAATTAAGTAAGTAAATAAATGGAGAAAAAGGCACAGCTCTTTCTTCAGAAGAATTACAATTCATTAGTACAGAAGGAATGAGAGAGATTTAAAAATCATCATTAGACAAAAACCACAGCAGTAATTATCACAAGCAAGATCCACTGATGGCATACTGATAGCTAAAATCAGTGGGCAAAAGTTTGAGAAGAAACAAGATATTAGCAAAGTCTCGAAGTATCTTCCCCAAGATACTTATCAATTACAAAGAGAAAAACAGTAATTTTAGGATGGAGAAATCTGGCAGACACCACCTCAGTCCAGTGATTAAGGTTAATATCACCAGTAATACATTTATTGACATCATGTACCTCCCAATACAACCCATGGAGGAGGAAACAGCATCACTTCTATGGTATTCTTCCAAAAATATATAATCTCAATCTAATCATGAGAAAACATCAAATATGCCCAGTTGAGAGACATGCTACAAAATAATACTTATCAAAAATGTCAAGGTCATCACTGTGCCTGGGTGACTCGGTTAAGTGGCTGTCTTCAGCTCAGGTCATGATCCCAGGGTCCTTGGATCAAGCCCCACATCCATCTCCCTGCTCAGCAGAGAGCCTACTTCTCCCTCTCCCACCTCCTCTGCCTGTGTGCTCTCTCTATGCCAAATAAATAAATAAAATCTTTAAAACACCAAAAATTTTTTAAAAAGTCAAGGTCATGAAAGATAAGAAAAGAGTAAGAAATTGCCAGAACTAAATGCAACGTGGGATCTTGGATTGAATCCTGAAACAGAAAAGGAACTTTAGAGGGAAAAATCTAATGAGATCTCTGGTTTAGTCAGAAATATTATACCAAATTGAGTGAAAGATCCAGCTCAGGACATCAGAGCCTGAGCAAGATGTGGAGGGCCTAGAGTAGTGCCCCCCTTATTGACAAGGGATATGTTCCAAGACACCCAGGATGCCTGAAAATATGGACAGTACCAAACCCTATATAGACAGTGTTTTTCCCCATACATATCTATGATAACATTTATTTATAAATTAGTAAGGGACTAACAACAATAACTACTAATAAAATAGAACAATTATAAGAATATACTACTGTATGACTGTGGTCTGTTCCTCACATACCTCTGTGCCCTAAAAATATCTTCATGTACTATACTCACCCTTTTTGTGATGATGGGAGATGATAAAATGTCCACATGATGAGATGAAGTGAATTAATACAGGCATTGTGAAGTAGCATTAAGCTACTACTGACCTGGCATATGTCAGAAGGATCACCTGCTTCCAAAACTCAGTCACCTGTGGGTAACTGAAACCATAGAAAGCAAAACTGCGCATGAGGTAAGACTACTATACATCATACCAACGGACAATGTGGCATGAGGCATCAAAGCCCAAAACAGGATGGAGAAGGAATCCACACAGTGGAGAAGTCCAGCATGAGGAGTCAGAGTGAATCCAAGAAAGGTGAAGAGGGAGTCCACGTTGCAGTGAACACAATCAACCTGGCACAGATTTCTAAGGCTGAGTGGAATAAGGATGACATTCACATAAGGAAATGGGTAATGAAGGGGTACTAATTACATACAGAAGGATTGGCCAAGTAAGTAGACATAACAAGGATAAAACGTTTCTCACTTTAAGGGGCTGGAAAATAGTGTTACAAATGTGTAAGTGAGAAAACCAGAATAATTTCTGGGGATAAGGTATTGATATTAACTCATAGTTTCAATATATAAGTAAACAAATACATATGGACATGGGTGCCTATGTGTGTGCACATATGTATATAACATATATGTTTCTTAGCTATGAGAGGGCCTGGGTGCCATGACACCTAACAGCATCAAATACACCTAACACTACATGTTAACTTCTAAATACCACTCTCCATTAAAAGGTACCAGGGCTTCTTAGAAAAATGGTTGACTATGGAACTAAATGGGTAAGGAAGAAAATAAGCCTGGAACAACGTTTTTTTGTGCCAGAAAGTAAGGCAGTAAGGGAATACTTTTTTGTGCCATAAAGTAAGGAAATATCAGAGAATTATAGGGAAATGTCAAAAGAACAAAGAAATCAGCTTAAAGGGAATTCTACTGGCCAAATTGAGGGCAACATGGGCATCAAAATAAATAATGATAGTAAAGAATTATAGTCTTGTTGAGTAAAATAGGAAACCACATTTACTACTGATAGACATAAACTAAAAGTCTGACGAGGAATGGGATATAAGCATAGTTTCTAAATACTTCCCCACAAAATATTAATTAAGAAGGAAAAAAGATGAAATTTAACAACAAAGCCTGGCAATACCACCTTAATGAGATGGTCAAAGCAAGTATCATCAGAGTGGGACAAACCCTGCAATAAGAACACAGAATCATTTCTGTGATCTTTGGGCCAAAGAGAGAGAATCTCAATAAAATCATGAAAAAAAATCAGAAAAAAACAAACTTGGGGACATGATACAAAATAATTAACCCATAACCTTTAAAACTGTCAAGGTCAGGGGTACCTGGCTGGCTCAGCAGGTGGAACATGCGACTCCTAGTCTCAGATCTGTGGGTTCAAGTCCCATGTTGGATGTAGAGATTACTTAAAAATAAAATCTTTAGGGGGCGCCTGGGTAGCTCAGTGGGTTGAGCCGCTGCCTTCGGCTCAGGTCATGATCTCAGGGTCCTGGGATCGAGCCCTGCTTCAGGCTCCTTGCTCGGTGGGGAGCCTGCTTCTCTCTCTGCCTCTGCCTGCCTCTCTGCCTGCTTGTGCTCTCTGTCTCTCTCTGTGTCAAATAAATAAAATCTTTAAAAAATAAATAAATAAATAAATAAAATCTTAAAAAAAAAAAAAAAGTGTTGGGACACCTGGGTGGCTCAGTTGGTTGAGCGACTGCCTTCAGCTCTGGTCATGATCCTGGAGTCCCGGGATCGAGTCTCATGTCGGGCTTCCTGCTCGGCAGGAAGTTTGCTTCTCCCTCTGACCCTCCCACTTCTCATGCTCATTCTCTCACGCTCTCTCTCTCAAACAAATAAATAAAATCTTAAAAAAAAAAAGTGTCAAGGTTATAAAAGTCAAGGAAAGACCGTGGAACCATTCCAGACTGAAAGAGACTAAGGAGACATGAAAACTAAACATAAAATGTGATGCTGAACCAGATCCTATTGCTATAAAGAACATTACTGGGACAACCAGAGAAATTTGAACACAGTCTAAGGGTTAGAAGACATTAATGCACCAATGTTAATTTCCTGATTTTAGTGGTTATA
Organism: Martes martes; assembly: GCF_963455335.1. Taxonomy (NCBI): domain Eukaryota; kingdom Metazoa; phylum Chordata; class Mammalia; order Carnivora; family Mustelidae; genus Martes; species Martes martes. Next base: position 150,790,783 of record NC_137891.1, read on the forward strand.
TAGTATGTATACCAGAAAATTTCCTTATCTGCAGGAAATATAAAGCATTCAGGGGTGATGGGACATTAATTTAGCAATTTATTCTCAATCGGGGGCATTGTACTGTACCGGCTACTTTTCTTTTTTTTTTTTTTTTAAAGATTTTATTTATTTATTTGACAGAGATCACAAGTAGGCAGAGAGGCAGGCAGAGAGGCAGGCAGAGAGAGAGGGGGAAACAGGCTCCCTGCTGAGCAGAGAGCCCAATGCGAGGCTTGATCCCAGGACCCTGGGATCATGACCTGAGCTGAAAGCAGAGGCTTTAACCCACTGAGCCACCCAGGCGCCCCTGCTTTTCTTTAAGTATAAGATTGTTACAATTTTTTAAAAATTATATTAAAAACTATGATAAATCAAAGAAGACGTAAGTAAATGGAAATACCATTTCAAGGATTAGAAAATTCAATACAGCAACATATTCAAATTAACCTATAGATCAAAAGCAATGCAAATTAAAATTTCAAAAGGCATTTTTGGAATTTGTCAAGCTGATTTTAAAATACAACTACAAAATGGTATAAAGAACAGCAAAGGGTTTCTGGAAAAGACAGAACCATTTTTAGAAGTTTACTCTACCAAATATAAAGTCATATTATAAGGCTATAGTAATTAAGAAAAAGTGGTTTTAGAGCAAGGACAGATCAACACACCAAGGAAACAGAATAGAGCCCAGAAACAGGCCCACTCATATACACAGACCCTTGAGTTGTGTAAATGTGGCACCAAACAACACTTAAGTAACAATCTTTCACTATGTGGTGGTAGGACAGGATGGGAAAAAAATGAAATCTGACCCTACCTTTACTACACACAAAAATTAATTCCGGGTGATTCCTTTATTCTTAACTGTGAAAGAACAACAAAGTTTCCAGAAAGTAAAACAGGAGAATACCACTGTAATTTGGGAATAGAAAACAGCTTCTTAAACAAGACACAGAACTTTTAATTATAAATAAAATGACAGATAAATTTAACTACATCAAACTTAAGAATTTTAATTCATCAAAAAACATCATTTAGATAATGTCATAGTAAGCCACTGTGACATATGGAGTTAAAGAACATGGACCCTAAATTCAACCCTGAGCTTTGGCAGTTATTAACCATATTAATTTGCAACAAGTTACTTAATCTTTTCTAAGCCTCACTGTTCTCATTTGTAAGATGACAGTAACAGTATCCACTACATAGGGTTGTTGAAGAGATTGAGTTAATACAAATACAACACTTAGACAGGTAAATGACCTAAGGTAAGTGCTTAATAAGCATTAAACTATTATTATTATTATTGCAGAGCATTTGTTATGACCTGGCCCTGATTTAAAGGAGCTCAAAACCTAGTAAAGAGAGATTTGTATTTAGCTGTATAAATACAGGGCTTATGCCACCAACAGAGCAAGTGAATAAAAAATCAGGGAAGTTAACTCCTTGAGGAGTTAAGTCATAGGATAAAATTAGGTTGTTACGTAGAGAAGGATAAGGACATCTTGAAAGAGGAAACAACACTAACAATGTTCATGAAACACTGAGACATGAAAAAGGTGTATTTGGGAAACTGGTTTGAATGTGTCTAGAATATTGGACTCCTTTGGGAAGGACAAAATGACAAAAGATTAGGATCCCAGTCCAACGAGTATAAACAGACTTTATCTTTAAGAAATGGAAAGCTCGGGGGGCGCCTGGGTGGCTCAGTGGGTTAAGCCCCTGCCTTCAGCTTAGCTGCTGAAGATCTGAGCGCCCCTGCCTCAGATCTCAAGGTCCTGGAATCGAGCCCTGCATTGGGCTCTCTGCTCGGCGGGGAGCCTGCTTCTCCTCTCTCTCTACCTGCCTCTCTGCCTACTTGATCTCCCTCTGTCAAATAAATAAAAAAAATCTTTAAAAAAAAAAAAAAGGGAAAGAAAGAAATGGAAAGCTTGGGGGCGCCTGGGTGGCTCAGTTGCTAAGCATCTTACTTCGGCTCAGGTCATAATCTAGGGTCCTGGGATCAAGTCCCACATTGGCCTCCCTGGTCAGCAGAAAGCCTGCTTCTCCCTCTCCAGCTTCCCCTGCTTGTGTTCCCTCTCTCATGGTCTCTCTCTCTCTCTCTCTGTCAAATAAATACAATATTAAAAAAAAAAAAAGAAATGGATAAGCCCTTAAAATGTTCAAACCTGAGACTGACATGGTCTAATCTGAATATCAGGAACATCAATCTGGCAGTACTGCGGAGAATGAAAAATGGGGCAAAACTGGAGGGGGCCACACCAGTTAGGAGATGGTTGTAAGAGTAAGGCCTGAACTGAGAAATGGCTGGGACATAACAACAGGTGCCATTCTCACTGCATCAGGCCACCAAATAGCAATCATCTTTAAATCTGCCACCTCTTGAAAATGAAAACAGATACAAGGCTCATCAAATTCTTCCTTGATACAGTCCCTTTCTATATCCTTCCTTTCATTTCCTCCTGACTACATGCTCATTCAGGAACTCATTTAGTCTTATGTCTGTAAACAAAGTATCATCACAAATGTAGTACATGTGCTATACTCTGCTACCTCCAATGCAGCCTGCACACCTCACTAGCTAATATTGAAATGCTCTTTATAAAAAACCTCAACATTCTACCATACTCTACAGAATTCACATAACCTCCCTGTTTAACAGTAAAATCCCTCCACATCTTCCATTTCATGCTTGTTTTACATGAACCAAAATATCTTCTCAAAGACCTCTAAATACTCTAAAAATCTTCCTGTTCATGGAATACTTTGTCTCTCCTTTAACCTTAACATTTACTCTACCCTCCTCCCATGTATTTAAATCCCACATACCTCAGAAGTCCTAGTTCTCCTCCATGAAACCTTACAAAACTAGTCCAGCAGCAGTACTCTTTTTCACCTTTGAACTCCTAGAGGACTTATAAATGCTAATGCATCACCCAATTATTCTTCAATCAAGTATATACGGGCAATCTATAAAATTTAATCTTAACCCCCCACACACTGCTATTTATACTTTTCATGTGTTTAAGTTTCATCTCTATGATAAGATTTTAGGTCTTCTGATGATATTAACCATAGTGTTTACCACAGTATTAGATCTATCCTTCCATCCTCCAATCCATCTATATCCAGCCAACATCTATTGAGAAACTATTGTGTACCAAGTACTGTTAGGACACTGGAGATATAAGTCAAGTAAGACCCAGTCCCCATCTATACAGAACACACATTCAAATGACAGGGAGAAATATATGTCAAATGACAACTGCTACTACACAGAATGACTGAGTAAATCCATGTAAGCAGAGTCCAAGAACCTACCCCAAGGGGTGTATGTTTATGGACATGAACTCAGGGAAGGCTTCTGGAGCAAGGAGATTAGAGTCAAGTTTTTAAAAGTAAGAATTAGAGGCAAGGTGTGGGTATGTGGCGGAGGGACTGGAGAAAGAAGGACAGGGAGTTTGGCGAAGAAGAGGGAGAAAGGATATGTGAGGGGGCCTGGCACTGACAAGGGAGGCATTCAAAGGTAAAGAGGACAGAATAAGCAAAGGTAACCATGTGGCAAATTACTGTATGATAATATAGAGCTAAATGTCAGAAAATATAGCCCAAGGGTACCTGGGTGGTTCAGTTGGTTAAGTGACTGCCTTCAGCTCAGGTCATGATCTCAGTGGGATCAAACTCTATGTGGGACTACCTCCTCAGCAGGAAGTCGGCTTCTCCTTCTCCCTCTGCCCCTCCACCCTCCACTGCTCTCACGCTCTCTCTCTTTCAAATATATCAATAAAATCTTTTTAAAGACAAAAAATGAGAAAATATAGCCCATGCTTTGCTACTTTTTTTCTAGTGTTGACGTTAGCAAGTCACATACACGTCTGAATACTCATTTTACCATCTTCAAACTGGAGGCTTACTGGCATAAAGATAAGCATATAGACCAATGGAAAAGAACAGAGAGCTCAATTTGCATGTGTGGCCAAATGATTTTTGACAAGAGTGCCAAGACTACACAATGGGGAAAAGTCAGTCTCTTCAAAAAATGGTGCTGGCATAACTGGATATCCACATTCTAAAGAATGAATTTGGACTCGTACCTTACACCATATGCAAAAAATTAACAAACTAGATTAAATCTAAGACCTAAAACTATTAAACTAGAAGAAAACAGAAAGAGAAAGCTTCAAAACACTGGATCTGGCAAGGAGTTCTTGGATATGACACCAAAAGCATAGGCAACAAAATGAAAAAAATAGACAAACGGAATTACAACAAACTTAAAAATTTTCTGTGCAAAGAAAACAACTGAAAGAAAAAAATGAGAATGAGAGAAAATAACTGCAAATCATGTATCTCATAAGGGGTTAACATCCATAATATGTAAGAACTTCTATAACTCAACAACGTAAAACAACTCAATTTAAAAATGGACCAGGGACTTGACTAGACATTTCTCCAAAGAAGACACACAAGTACTGTCCGATCAGCACATGAAAGGATACTCAGCATCACTAATCACTAAGGAAATTAAGGCCAAAACCACAATAAGATATCACCTCACACCTACCAGGATGACCACTACAAAAAGAACAAAATATTAAGTACTAATGAGGGTGCAAAGAAGCTGGAATCCTTGTGCCCTGTTGGTGGGAATATAAAAGGGCAGAGCCATTATGGAAAACAGTATGAAGGTTCCTCAGAAAACTAAAAACAGAATTACTACATGTCTAGTAATTCCACTCCTGAGTATTTATCCAAAAGAACTCAAAATAGAATCTCAAAGAGATATCTGCACATCCACAACACATTATTCACAAGAGCCAAAAGGTGAATGCAACCTGTCACTGACAGATGACTACATACAGAAAATGCAGAATGCACATGCAATGGAGTATTATGCAGCTTTTAAAAAGGAGGAAGTCTTATCACAAGCTACCACATGGATGATCCTTGAGAACATCATGCTAAGCAAATTAAGCTAGTCACAAAGGGACAAACTATATGATTTTATTCATGTGAATATCTAAAATAGTCTAAATAATAGAAACAGTAAGTAAAAATGTGGTTATCAAGGGTTAAGGAGAAGAGGGAGGGGGTATTAGTATTTAGCAGGTATGGTGTCTCAGTGTCACAAGACGAAAAAGTAGGGTTTTTTTTTACTAATTTTTTACAACAATGTGAAAATACTGAACACTACTAAACTGTACATTTAAAATGATTAAGATAAATTTAACATTATGTGTTTTTTATGATAATTAAAAATGAAATTGGAAGCTTGGACTCAATCATCCGTTCGATCTGAAAATTCAATACTCTATTATTCTGACTAACCTGGCTCACCTTCTCCCATTCTCCCATGAGTCAGTAAACAAATCTCTATCCCACTGGATCTAATAGGAAAAATATCCTGTGTATATGAAGCACCAATAAGATGTCTGGTTATTATTAAATCATAATAAATTATTTATTTATATGAAAAATAAAAACATAGTAATGATATGCACAATTCACAAACCACCTACAAAGGCAATTCTCTAAAAGTGAAATTAAAGCTATACTATTTGAGTGAACCCCTGCTAAAAGGGCCCTAAATTTAATAAATTAGTTAAAACAACTTATAAATAGTGCATTATTTTTCCCAAATGTGTTAGACAGGTTACTCTTCCTCCTTTTAAAGTTCATTTATTTATTTTTTTTTTAAGATTTTACTTATTTGACAGAGAGATCACAAGTAGGCAGAGAAGCAGGCAGAGAGAGAGGAAGGGAAGCAGGCTCCCCGCTGACAGAGAGCCGGACGCGGGGCTCGATCCCAGGACCCTGGGATCATGACCCGAGCTGAAGGCAGAGGCTTTAACCCACTGAGCCACCCAGGCGCCCCAAAGTTCATTTATTTTTGAATCTCTATACCCAACATGGGACTTGAACCCATGACCCTAAGATCAAGAGTCAAATGCTCCTCTGACTGAGCCAGCCAGGTTCCCCAACTCTTCCCCTTTTTATAATATTATTTATACATTCAGTTTATCTCTAAAATTTCTTCTCTAACATCTATGCCTCCTCTTCATTACATTTTTCAAACTCTTTCCATTCTCTGAGCTAGAAGGTTACAAATTTTGTTTGACCCACAATAAGATATACATTTGGGGGCGCCTGGGTGGATCAGTTGGTTAAGCATCTGACTTGATTTGGGCTCAGGTCATGATCTCAGTGTCGTGAGATTGAGTCCAGCGTCATGCTGCATGCCCAGCAGGGAGTCTGCTTAAGATTCTCTCTCTCCCTCGCCCTCTGCCCCTCCCCACATTCACTCTATCTAAAAAAATAAATAAATCTTATAAAAAAAATACATTTTGTGACCATGACCCAGTTCCACAATACATATACACATATATGTGTACATAAACATATACATATAAAACTGAAACATTAGTTTCACAAGAAAATGTCTGCTCTAACCACCATGCCATACACACTGACATCTCCTCTGTGTAATGCCTCACTTTTAAAAAAATGCTCATCTCCACAGTTTGGAAAACACTGCCCTAAGCCACCCAATGTCCCACAAAGCTACTGCTTTCCAGCATCTCTTAGGCAGCATAGTACAAAAGCCAGGAAGGTTGGTTCTGATACCTACTTTTGCTCTTATTCAGCCAGACCTTGAGCAAGTTACTTAAAATCTCTAAGGTTTACTTTTCTCATATATAATCTAAGTATGATGATATTACCTATGGGAATGATAATAGTAGCTAGACCTTATAAGGCTGTTGTGATGTTTAAATAAGATTATTAATCTGGGGGCACCTGGGTGGCTCGGTAGGTTAAAGCCTCTGCCTTCGGCTCAGGTCGTGGTCCCGGGGTCCTGGGATCGAGCCCCGCATCAGGCTCTCTGCTTGGCAGGGAGCCTGCTTCCTCCTCTCTCTCTGCCTGCCTCTCTGCCTACTCGTGATCTTTGTCTGTCAGATAAATAAATAAAATCTTAAAAAAAAAAGATTATTAATCTGTACAGTACTTATCATAGTAAGTGACATAGGCTGACATATACTAAAATACCAATATATTATTATTACAGATAGCCTTAAGAGAAAATTCTACTAATAATCTAATAAATGGGGCACCTGGGTGGCTCAGTGGTTAAGCCTCTGCCTTCAGCTCAGGTCATGATCTCAGGGTCCTGGGACTGAGACCCTCATCGGGCTCTCCGCTCGGTGGGGAGCCTGCTTCCCCTTCTCTCTCTGCCTGCTGCTCTACTTGTGATCTCTCCCTCTCTGTCAAATAAATAAATAAAATCTTTTAAAAAAATACTCTAATAAATGATTAGCTAGAGTAAAAGAATAGGGAAGGGATCACTCTCCTAATTCCTAATAATGCCTAGTTTATATACAGAAACATTATAAGGTGCACAGAAGGAAAAACAATACTCGTTCGGTAAATAAAATACTTACATTTTCAGGATTCTGTAATCTTTGCTCTTTATTATGTATCTATTCACATTTCCCACATTATAGATATTTGAAGCAGATTTTTTAAAAGTAAATCTTAAGACAAGTTTCCAAAATTCTTACACTTTGCCATTCCTGAGGCACTGCTCAGGAATCTGTCCTCTTATACTCACATTTTCTTCTCCATTAAGGTATATGACAACTGTGAATACATTACTGCCTATCTGCAAAAGGAAGGGGTTATTTGCCTGTTTTGTAACTGGAGTAAAAAGAAGAATTAGACTCTAAAATCAGGAAGGTCTTGTTTTCTCTGCAAGTTATTGTGAAATAAAAACATTATATAAAAAACATGTTTACAAGATTAAGTGCTGAGACACTCAAGTATCTACTGAGCCCCAGTATGCATCAGGTACTGTGTTATAGATGTAAGCAAGGAGAAGACACCGTGATCTGAATTAATTTATCCTGAAAGCACAATCACTAGGTTGGGTAGCACATTGTTGAGTGAGATGTTATCTTTACCCATTCTGACAACCTCTAATATCTGCTTACTAGAATCATATTCATTCTTCCAGGTTATGCCTAAATGTCACCTTCTCTACATATGTTGTTCATGATAGGAGGACCTGCTTTCTCTTTCCTTAAGTGTCTTCAAATATTCCAGTATTCAGGTAGTATATAAATACATGCCATACACCAGCTATTGTCTCAGGCATTAGGGGCACACTTTGAACCATAGTTAGTAACTATATTCCAGCAATAACAGGGTCCAAATCTACCTTTTTCCTACTCACTTCCCAACATACTCCTCCAGGAACCACTATAATCAGTTACATGGTAATTAATGCTCATATGAGTTACGCTTTCCAAATTTTCCTCAAGTTCCCCCCTCAGCTGAAATGCTTGAGTCTTATCTCTGTGTAAATAATCAAAGCTAACTCTATTGAGCACTTAATTTGTATGAACATAGTCTGACTCATGTCTAAACAAATAACATGTATGGGGCGCCTGGGTGGCTCAGTGGGTTAAGTCTCTGCCTTCAGCTCAGGTCATGATCTCAGGGTCCTGGTATCGAGCCCCCAAATTGCATTGGGCTCTCTGCTCAGCAGGGAGCCTGCTCCCCCACCCACTGCCTCTCTGCCTACTTGTGATCTCTCTCTGTCAAATAAATAAAATCTTAAAAAAAATAACATGTATTAACTAATTAAATCCTCACAACTATATGAGATGAGTATTATTATTATCCTTATTTTCCAGAATATAGAAACAGAAAAGTTTAGTATTTTGCAATGACATAATACCCAGAAAGCAGCAAATACAAATGAAATCTCTAGGCTTCAAGCATCCCTACCTCTGTTAAATAAGTCTCATTCCATGTCCCTTTTGCTGGACAAAGTCCTTCTTAAGAGATAACAATATAAACCTTTCCACACTTTGGAGACAGTATATAGAGCAGAAAGAACAAAAGCCAAAAATTCTAGTACAAAAACTTGGGTTCGAGTCCAACTTTTACTACTTTGTGTCCACCGAGGAGGACAATATTTAACACCTCTGAGTTGTATGCACAAATTTCAAAAGAGGTTAGTAGCACCAACTACCTCAAAGACTTACTGTGAAAACAAGATGAAATAAGATATATAACAACACCAGGGTCCAGTTAGGTCAAGGCATTCTTAGGGCAAAGCTACTTTCATGACAGTACTAACAGGTTATCTGTGTTTGTCACTGTGCTGACATTTGTGCTGATGGTGCAAGAGCAATGGTGATAAAACTGCCGGCACCTTAGCACAAATGGGGGCCATGGCTCCAAACTGAACTGGCAGTTTTTATATTTTTCACCACCATGTACTTGTAAGAAAAAAAATTCCTGTTTACTTAAGAATGCTCCTGAAGAAGTAAACATTATTAAATCTTATCCTTACGTATATGCTTTATAACAGTCTATGTGACAGAGACTATGCACAAGCATTTCTGCTTACCAAAGTGTAATAATTATCTCAAGGAAAACTATCTGTGTAATTGTCTGAGTTATAAACTAAGTGGCACTTTTCTCATAGAATAGCATTTGTAGAAAGAACAACCGACAAACTGTATTATTCAGATTGGGGTACTTGGCAGACACTTCCCTGAAAGGATGGAAATGAGCCTGTCATTTCAGGGAAAAGTGAGAGAAGGGGTTGCCAATTATAAAATCCAGGCTTTCAAGCAAATATTTTTTTTTAACTTTCTTCTTTTTATTTAATTTCTTTTCAGTGTCACAGAATTCATTGTTTATGCACCACACCCAGTGCTCCATGCAATGCGTGCCCTCCATAATACCCACCACCAGGCTCCCCCAACCTCCCACCCCTCGCCCCTTCAAAACCCTCAGATTGTTTTTCAGAGTCCATAGTCTCTCATGGTTCATCTCCCCCTCCAAAATATTAGAGTTTTTAAAAACCTGTATTTGCCAGCCACCATGACCTTGATAGATTTTCAATACTTAACAGCCTTTTCTAGTGAGTTTAAGGCAATATCAACAAATGTGATTCTTTATGTCACATAATGGTATGCGTCAATATTTGTAAGATCCACGTATGACAAATGCATGATGTTACAAATCATACCTACGGTAAGAGTTCCATTCAACATGTCAGTCAGATGAATGGATTTTAATGTTAACAGAGTATTTTCATATGTAAATTTCATTGTTATAGTTTAATAAGCTATCACCTATTGAGTTTTGGTGAACCATAAAAAGAATATTCACATTACCCAAAAAGGCTATTAAAATACTCCTCCTTTTCTAACTATATATCAGTATGAGACTGTATTTTCTTCATAGACTTCAACCAAAACACATCAGAAAAGACTTAAATGCAGAAACAGATATGAGAATCCAGCCATCTTCTATTAAGATGGACATTAAAAAGATTTACAAAAATGTAAAACAATATATCATTCTTCTCTTTTGTTTGGAAAAATGGTTATTTTCTCATAAAATGTTATTAGTATCATGGATTTATTACTGATATTTTAAAGTAAATACATAATTTTTTAAGTCCCTCAGTTTTAATTTCTAACCTGGTACATATCAATATATATAACCCAAATAAACAAAAATTTTTTTGATTCCTCAATAAGTTTGTATAGTGGTCCTGATACCAAAAGATTTGACAAACACTGGTGTATAATATATATAACATCTTACTGATTATGTATTGATTGCTTATTCCACTAAAATGTAATAAGCTCCTGGAAGGCAAGAAGTTTGTCTTATTTGCTGTATCTCTAGCACTTAGCAAAGTGCCTTGCACATTTTATAGGTACTATTATATATTTATTCATGTATACATGATTAATGACTGGACTGATACTGAATAAAAGATACCACTTAGATAATCGGGTGGTTCAAGGTGCCATTGACTGTAATTTTTAACAAGTTTGGACAGGTTGGGTAGTCAGAGGGTCTTTTTTTAAAGAAAGTAGTAAAGAGGTGTATAGAGAGAAAAACCAATTCACATTAACTCTAAATCTAAAGTAACCTAAGCCAATATTCTGATATTCAAGTTTAAGAGACATAGTTTTAAATAATCTGCTTACCATAATAACAGCAATGGTGAGATCAGATTAAAGAAAAATCTATGTACACTTCTATCAAGGCATCTGTATCAATACAATGCTTGTTTGTTTACATTACATTTACCTGAGGTTTAAGATGGAATCTGATATTCTCAAAGTATAACATGTTCTTAGCAACTAATAAATATTTACAAGACAAATGATAATTCATCATCTTCTCAAATGACACATTTTCAATGACATCTCCTGAACAGCATTAAAAAACGCACCCCCCCCCAAGACCAGCATGGCCAATATATCCTGCTCTACTTTTTTTTCCCCCTCCATCAAACTGACTCCTTTTAACATATGTATGTGTATGTGTATATTTATTATTTGTCTCCTGTCACTAGAATATAAGCTCCACCAAGGCAAGGATCTTTATGTATGGATATAACCCAAACCCTGAGAATCATCCCAGGCAAACAAGTGTTCAATAAACATCCATTGATTTCATTACTCAGTATATGGTTCCACTTTCATCTCTGAAATCTAAAAATAGGTTTACTTTCCTAAAAAATCATTATTTCTGGGGTTACGGACATTGGGGAAGGTATGTGCTATGGTTGAGTGCTGTGATGTGTGTAAACCTGGCGATTCACAGACCTCTACCCCTGGGCTAATAATACATTATATAGTAATTAAAAAATAAAAAAAAATTTTAAAAGAGTCAATTTTTTAAAAAATCATTATTTCTGCTTAGTAACCTTTAAAGCTGCACAATGGACTCCCTCAAAGATCTAGAAACAGTTTTAGCTAAAATTTCCAAACTGTTAAATAAAACACAAGCAAATATTTACAAAAGTGTTTCATCCCCACAACTTCTGCTTTGACTGTATGAAGCAATACTGTGTTTCTTCTGGACAGAGTCAGCATTGTATTGGGCAACTCTCTGATTCAGTCAAAACAGTGAAAATAAAATGTAGATTAATGGGTTCTTTTCAATTTATTCTATAATCACATGCCTTTTTTTTTTAACTTTATTTTATTTTTTCAGTGTTCCCAAGATTCGTTTTTTATGCACCACACTCAGTGCTCCATGCAATGTGTGCCCTCCTTAATACCCACCACCAGGTTCATGTAACCCCCCATTCTCCTCCCCTCCAAATCCTCAATTTGTTTCTCAGCATCCACAGTCTCTCATGGTTCGTCTCCCCCTCCGATTTCCCCCAACTCACTTCTCCTCTCCATCTCCCAATGTCCTCCATGTTATATCTTGTGCTCCACAAGTAAGTGAAACCGTATTGATCACATGCTTTTAAGTCAACTTATTCCTGGCAAATGAAAATCCTCACCAAATTTATATGTAAATATATCCTAATAATTTTGTTTTTTTGAAGATTTTATTTATTTGAGAGAGAGAGAAAGAGAGGGAGCGCACGAGAGAGGGTAGGGTCAGAGGAAGAAGCAGACACCCCACTTAGGGAGCCTGATGCGGGACTCAATCCTGGGACTCCAGGATCATGACCTGAGCCAAAGACAGTCGCTTAACCAACTGAGCCACCCAGACACCCTCTCCTAATCATTTTAGCTCCAGCAGAAGGTGTTTCCCAAACACTTTAACTCCAGGTTTTAGTAATGGGGTCACTATCCCTTAATCTTGAATTTTAAAAAATTAGGATTTGAGTTTTTGATCTTTAAGACTTGTAATACTGGGGGTATGGGCTGGGGTTAGGAATAAACGGTTTTAGAGAGCTCACCCAGACATCAAAGGAGGGTACTTTGCAGAACAGAGATGAGAACAAAGGAGAGAAGAAGTTAAAAATGATAGTCACAAAACTACAAAAGAAAGAAATGAGAAAGACTTGGACTCTGGGATAGAGAGGGTAGACAGACAGGGGATAGAGAAAAGGTAGAATCCAATGGACATGGTGACTCAGTGATATAGGGAGAATGCAGAAAATGCAGATACAGAGAAAGTGTATTTGGTTATACTTTCTCTGTATCTGCATCTCTTTCTTTGTATAAATTTGGTTAATTGGGTAAGTGAAAGTGCTAGTCCACAACACAGAGGATAAAGAAAGAAAAATAGGTTGGGAATGATAGGCTGCAAAATTTTATTTTGGGTTTGAAAAGACTCAGATTCAATTAATTCTTAAATTTGGTAAATCTGGCCTCCTAAAGAATCTTACTATCAAAAGTTCTATTGAGTTTATTAATTATCAGTCAGTACTCAAATATATTTTGCTAGAAAATGATCCCTTCTCCAGTGGAAGCCAAAAGTAGAATACATCTTTAATACATTCTGGGGAAGAGAAGGAAGAGAGAGAGAAGGGACAGAGGGTGATTTTGAGAGGCTGAAGCCAAGTATCCATTTATGAAGAGACTGAGAAGAAATATAAAACTTCAAACATATTTTCACTGATTGCCAAGGAAAAGTGTTACTCAGGAAGAATGGTGCTACATAATCACTCAATTTTTGGCTTAGGCAATGAAAGGAAAGAGGGGAAAAAAGTTAATATATGTCAGAAAATTCAGGAAGAAAACTAAAACAAAGCAATAAAGTATATCTATAAGAAAAGAACATTTGCTACTTATTCTTTTGTCCACTTCCAAGGCAAACAAGGCCAAAATAGATGTAGCCTAACAAAGTGAAAGAATCATATTAACAGTACACTATAATGATTGATTTATGTTACTTTAAATAAAATGCTTCACGCGTTTTTCAAAAATAGGGATTATTCCTGCACACTGTGGATAGGAAGCCCTTTAATACTTAAAAAAATGTGCTAGTGTATCCTTAGATATAAAGTATAGTTGAGGCCCTTCTACATTATAATCTTAAAATATTCCTAGTGAACAACTTTTCTAAAGACTTCATTCTTTGCCCCCAGTAGTTCTCCAAGGAATTTTGCTCAGGCAGTGAGATACCAAAAGCTACTTCCTTCTTTCCCTGTATTTAGCTATAAGCTGTTAATATACTATCTTCACCGTTCTTTAGGAAAGCATGTATTTCCAGACCAAGACTGAAGTATAATCTCAGACATAAACTCACATTCCACAGGCTTTAACTCCATCCTATAAAACACAATCTAGATATAGCAAAACGTCACTAATTCAGCTGTCCTTACAGTTTATGACTTATATTTATAATAATTTATAGCATGTCACTATGCTTAAACCAATTCACTAAGTACAAAGTGTAAACAACATTAAAAGAAATTCTTATGATGACAAATCATTCTAAAAAAAAATATCAGACAATGTCAGCTTAGTTCTAGTATCTATACATAAAACTAGAAAAGAGCATTTCTTTCCAAACAGCCTATACCTCAGATTTGCTTCTCTCTGTCCACCATGAACCATCCTGTCCACATTACTAGAACTACATGTTGTGCTTACAGAATTACCCTGATTTATCTCATTTATATAAAAATGTAGATTCCTAAAAGGAAAGGACTCCATTTGATTCATATTCTGAAGTTCTGCAAGATGGCTACAAACCCATACACAGAAAAATGGTCAAAAATCAATGCACATACTTCAAACAGTTATATTCTACTCATAGTCTCTCCATTACTCTGTGCAAATAAAAGTCAGACACTGTTCTCCACTTATCTGAGAGATTGTTTTCAAGCCTAAATCACTGGTCTTGTGACTCTTTTTATTTTATTTATTTTTAAAAAAGATTTTATTTACTTATTTGACAGAGAGAGACACAGCGAGAGAGGGAACACAAGCAGGGGGTGTGAGAGAGGGAGAAGCAGGCTTCACACCAAGCAGGGAGCCCGAGGTGGGGCTCAATGCCAGGACTCTGGGATTATGACCTGAGCAGAAGGCAGACGCTTAACCAGTTGAGCCACCCAGGAACCCCTTGGGACTCTTTTAAAATGAAGATTGTTTTCTCAGGAATCTGAAGCTCTGAAGCTTCCTTCAGTGGGATAATTCCACATATTTTTCCTTAACAACTGCATTTACCTCTGCTATATTCCAAAATTATACTTTCATCCAACAACTATATTTATGCTGGTATATTCCAAAACTATACTTTCATCCCAGAAAATACTTACTGAGTGCATACATGTCCACAGCAGGTAGACACTGGTGACAGAGCAGTAAAAAAGACACAGTCCTTGATACATCTGTCAGAAAGCTGGGTATAATTCTGAACTTCTTTTCTCTTATTCTCTTACATGCAGTTAGTCACCAAATTCTGTCATACATCTTTTGTGTTTATCCCCTGTGTGGTCACTCTTACTGCCTTTACTCAAGCTCTCATCACCTTTCACCAAAACCTCTGCAGTAAGCTCCAAACTGGGCTCCCTGCCTCTAATCTCCCTTCTCCCCAGAGTATTCCGCAAACAGCTCCCACTGATTCTTCGAAGCCACAAATGCGATAATGACATTTCCATGGCTAAAATACCCAGCGCCTCTCCTTAATTTATAAAGAAGGTATTTTATTATTCTGGTACATGACACTTCTGAAAATTTTTTAAATTAAAAAAAGAAAAAAGTTGTAAGTAGGCTCCATCCCTAGCATGGAACCCAACGCAGGGCTTAAATTCAGGACCCTGAAATCAAGACCCAAGCTAAGATCAAGAGTCGGATGTTTAACCAACTGAGCCACACTAGCACCTCTGTATTTTTAAGTAATCTCTATGCCCAATGTGGGGCTTGAACCCACAAACCCGAGACTGAGTCGCACACTCCATTGACTTGAGCCAGCCAGGTGCCCCCATTAAGCCTTTGATGATCTATTTAGTTCCAGACTGAACTCATATCTCTTCCAGTTACTTGCTATTTATTCTGAAACATGCTACACTCTTACATTTCTCAAACAAGTCATCCTTTTTCGTACTTCCAAGTTTTGCACATACTTTCCCCATACCTAGACTGTGTTTCTCCTTTCTCTGAAGTTTGGTAAATTTTTTTTAACTTTTAATTTATATTTATATATTTATTTATATATATTTATATACTTATATGTTTATATATCTATTTATCTATCTATCTAGGCAAGCTCCCAGCCCTGACTATCCCTCTGTCTTTTTCATCCTTCAAAACCTGTAACAAAATCATCTCCTCTGTGATGCTTCCCTAACTTCACCGGCTCTCTCTTCTACAATTCCTTAGTCTCTATTGTACTATAGTCTCTACTGTACTGTAATTATTGTTCTAAACTGTGTACCCCAGATAAATGATTTAGCATTCTATGTCTCAGTTTTCCTCATAACTGTCTCTTGGAGTTGTTTAAAAAAAAAATAAATTAAATGCATGTAAATCTTTGGTACAGAACCTACACCCAACTGTTATTATCATCATTGCTCTTCTAATAAATATTCTCAGTAGGCATTCTTCCTATAAAACTGAGAGCTCCCTGAATAGCAGGGAATCAGCTTTGCATCCCGGTTATCATGTGTGTAGCATTTTCAAGAACCTAATTTCAGTTACCTGTAGCCAAGACCCTAGGCTAGAAAAAAGAGAAAAGAGGATTCCAGACACAGCAGCATGATTGATCATCAGCAAAATGAGGTAAAATTTTAAAAAATAATAGTAACAGCTACTAATTTTTGAGCCTGCTACTTGCCAGATATCATGCTGAGTATTTATATGTATTTTCTCTGATCTTACAACAATTCCGAAGGTTGATACTGCCATCCTCATTTTGCTGGTGACCCTCTGCTCCACACATTTAGGCTTCCCAGGTAGGCAAGACTTCCTCTGCAAAGGAGGAATAAATATGAAAAGTATGTTGGCTTGTTTTCCTCAATAACTGGGTTTTACTGATGATTCAGTTGACATATTAAGAGAACTCTGCAGTCAGTACAAGAATAAAATTAAATACAGTACAGGTCAATATTTGACTTTCTGCCCTTTATATCCTTACACAGAATATTCCTAGGCCTTTCTCTGGTCAATCTTCCAAGCCTCCCTCATCCTTGGTAACAGATTACTCCTTTCATGCCATGACTCCCAACAGTGTCTTCTGACCAATGTCTCTGTTCCCTTGCCTTCGGTGGGCTCCTTCCGAGTGACAACTACCAACTTGGATGTATAGTACGCACAGGAGAAACTCCTGACAACCAAACCACCTAAAAGCATGAAAACACTAACTACTATCAGAGTTAGGAAGTGTGCTGTACTGTGTAGAGGAGAGAAAACAGCAGTGAATCTAGAGCCACAAAGAGACTAAGGCAGGGTGAAAAGAGAAGTCAGTGTGGGGAAGGGTAACAGAAAGAAGAGGCATGAACAAACAGAACTGTGTAATGAAAATAGCATGTATTTGAATCTAGACTTGGTCACTTCTCACAGATGTTACCTTGGACAAAAATTCCTCCAAGCCTCAGTTTCCTTATCTATAAAATGATAATAAAAGAATCTCATAAGCATGTGTAGGGTACCTCGGAGGATTACCATGCCTAGCACAACATTATCTGCATCCTTGGAGAAGTGTTTGCTTCCTCTCTACTCCACTTCCTTTTATTCATCTGAGGGTCACTTCTAGAATGTATCACCTTTACCAGAAAAGATATCCAATCATCCTCCCCAAGATGGGGGGGGGGGAAGCCCACTGACATCCAACACCACTTAAGTCACCTATATGCATGGGCTCAGCTCCATTCTTTTATGATACTCTGATTCCTTCTACTAGACAATCACCCAAAACAGATGTCTTCATTAAAGCCAGTAACTCAGCACAGATGCAGCTTTTCTTTTTCCTTTCCTTTCCCTTTTCCCCTTCCTTTCCTCTTTCTTTCTTTCTTTGGTGCAAAAGAAATGATTTTATTAAAGCACCAGGACAGAATCTGTTGGCAAAAAAAGCTGCTGCCAAAGATGCAGCTTCTTTACAGTTTTCTGTATTCTAATTATTTTTTCTGGGGTATTAATCAAACTGTCTTAGGTCCTCCAAATTTAATATTGAGAAAATGCAATGATAAACACAACTTCAGTTTATATGCTGGACTAATGTTACATGTGGAGTACACTGATGGAAGCCTCACAATCATGAGAATGAATGTTCATAAACTTCATGTGGAGTTAATGAAGGAGGCTGAAAAGACAAAGAGGACTGTGGCAGAGTATTTTCTTAGAATTCATCGGCTATTTAGTTGCCTAAAAGTAAAACAAGGATGAGTGCAGTCCAGGCATTACCATAAGAAAAAGCTTTAACTCAGGGATATTTAACCTGGAGTCAGAGCACTACCTGAAATGGTACAATTAGAAAACCTCTAGAATAATGATTTTCAAAATGTGAGATACTTGAGGATAAGCATTTTGCTTTGCTCACTACTTTATACTCAGAAACTAGCCTAGTGCCTAGTATACAATAAACTCTCAAATATTTGTTGACCATAAAAATGAATGACTAAATGGATGGAGGGAAGGAATAAATTTGAATACTGGTATTTTCTCAAAGTGCCTATGAGCTGCCCCAGGCAGAGCTCTAGGCCCTCCAACCCTCTGACTTCAACCAGATGAATTATACTTTTTTCTACCTCACACTTGGGTTTCTAAAGATTGCATTTGTAAAATGCCTTCATTACAAGTTTGAAAACCATCGAAAATCTGTCAGTATCACTCCCTTCCTTGAACCATTACACTTACAAGTGCATATCACTTAATACTTAATTGTCCCTCAAATTACTGTTGAGTTCCCAAAGTTTCCTGAGGTACGACATTACATTTTTTACATAAGCAGTACTTGCTTATTCAACTTTCACACACCCTACACTTTCTTGTACACTGACTCCTCAGAGGAACATCTATATTTTTTTCATATCAAGCAACAAATGGACATTTTGTACCACTACACTGAGCAAAGTCTGCCATGCAACAATTTAATTCTTCCAGCATCACCATCTCCATTTGAAGAACAGCACTCATGCGACCACTTCAATATATTTTGCATTCTATTCCATCATTCCTTTAATTAGTAGAAAAATTAAAAGTGTCAATAGGAATGACAGTAAGTGTAAATTTTATAAACATAATGTAATTGAAAAATCATTATGCATGCTGCAAACAGTAAATTCGTATCATTAATGGAACACTCCTTAGACTTTGGCACATAAGACTTTGGTCCACTGCCTATATGGCTATTTTTGAAGGAAAGGAATTAAAATGTATGAATACATCTTATGAATAAATACTGTGAAAGGGGGAAGGTATGATTAAGGACCTTGCAGTATGCAGCAGGAATACATCCCCCTCACATTCTGTGCAAGTCTTTGTTCAACTCACAGAGCCTACTTTCACGCACATTTTCAAATACACATTATATACTAATCATTTCCTTTATATGTCTTTATTTACTCTCCACACTAACACCTACCAAGCTGTGCTCCAAACTGGGTAAAAAACTGCTGGTGGGAATGCAAGCTGGTGCAGCCACTCTGGAAAACAGTATGGAGGTTCCTCAGAAAGTTGGAAACAGAGTTACCCCATGACCCAGCAATCGCACTACTAAGTGTTTACCCTAAAGATACAAATGTAGTGATATGAAGGGGCACGTTCACCCAAATGTTTATAGCAGCAATGTCCACAATAGCCAAACTATGGAAAGAACCTAGATGTCCACCAACAGATGAATGGATAAAGGAGATGTGGTGTGTATATATACACAATGGAATACTATGCAGCCATCAAAAAACCCAAAATCCTGCCATTTGCAACGATGTGGATGGAACTAGAGGGCATTATGCTAAGCGAAATAAGTCAATCAGAGAAAGACAATTATCATATGATCTCTCTGATATGAGGAATTTGAGAGGCAGGGCATGGGGTCATTGGGGGTAGGCAGAGAAAAAATGAAACAAGATGGGACCGGGGAGGGAGACAAACCATAAGAGAGAGACTCTTAATCTCAGGAAACAAACTGAGGGTTGCTGGGGGTTGGGGGTAGTGATAGGGTTGCTGGGTTATGAACACTGGGGAGGGTATGTGCTATGGTGAGTGCTATGAAATGTGTAAGCCTGATAATTCACAGACCTGTACCCCTGAAGCAAATAATACATTATATGTTAATTTCAAAAAGTTAAAAATTTAAAAATAAACCAAACTGGGTAAAAAGATTATTTAATGGGGTGGCTGGGTGGCTTAGTCATTAGGCATCTGCCTTCGGCTCGGGTCATAATCCCAGTGTCCTGGAATCGAGTCCCGCATCAGGCTCCCTGCTCAGTGGGAAGCCTGCTTCTCCCTCTCTCACTCCCCCTGCTTCTGTTCCTTCTCTCACTGTGTCTCTGTCAAATAAATAAATAAAATCTTAAAAAAAATAATTTTATGTATATTAGCAATTTCTCAGATGGTAGGGTTAATGCATGAGTCTAAGACTACTTCCCATTCCCTTTCATCAAAGAAGGATGTAAGAAAAAGATTAGCTAGCACCAACAACCAAGTGGACAAAAGAATGAACAAGTTACCAAACAAGAAATAAACACATTAAAACATATTTTTGAGGGGCGCCTGGGTGGCTCAGTGGGTTAAAGCCTCTGCCTTTGGCTCACATCATAATCCCAGAGTCCTGGGATCAAGCCCCACGTCAGGCTCTCTGCTCAGCGGGGAGCCTGCTTCCTTCTCTCTCTGTCTGCCTGCCTGTCAGCCTACTTGTGATCTCTGTCTGTCAAATGAATAAATTAAAAAATTAAAAACAAAAAAACCCCACATTTTTGAGGAGATGCACTGGCTGACATTCTTTTAAAATGATAACATTAAGTACTGATACAGGGTGTGATGAAGCAGAGGGAGTATAAATCAACACAATCTCTCTTGAAAGCAATTACAGAGAACTGTTTCACGAACATTAAAAATATGTATGTTTTTTGTTCTGATAAATTCTCTCAGAATTTACCTATCCTAACGTAAACAGAGACTTTATTAAAGATTTATGTGCAAGGATGTTCAACACAGCATTATTTAAAATAGAGAGCGTGCCTGGGTGACTCAATCGGTTAAGTGTCCAACTCTCGGTTCTGCCTCAGGTCATGAACTCAGGGTAATGAGATCTCGAAGCAGGGCTCCCTGCTTTTTGGCGTATCTGCTTCTCTACCTCTCCAACTCTGTCTCCCTCCACCCCTCAACCCCACTCACCAGGCATGCTCTCTCTCTAAAATAAGTAAATCTTTTTTAAAAAAAATTAAAAACCTGAAAATTTTATACAGGGTAACTCAATTTTATTACACACACACAAACTAAAGGATCAAAAGGAAATCCACAAGCATGTTATGAATAATTATCTCTGGATGATAGGATTATGGTGATTATTAGTATCATCTTTATACTATTCTATATTTTCCCAAGTTTCTACAGTGAGCAGATATTAAATTTACTACTTAAAAATTATGGAAAAGGGAATGATGGGATAAAAATGTAACTTACTAATAAAAAGTCAAATATCTACTCTAATCCTAGCTACTCAGTAAGCTCAACAGTCTGTAACTGTCTAAAATTGGAAAAATAACTTCAAATATTCAGTGAGGATCTTTTTTTTTTTTTAAGATTTTATTTATTTATTTGTCAGAGAGAGAGAGAGAGAGAGAGCGAGCGAGCACAGGCAGACAGAGTGGCAGAGGGAGAAGCAGGCTCCCTGCGGAGCAAGGAGCCCGATGTGGGACTCGATCCCAGGACGCTGGGATCATGACCTGAGCCGAAGGCAGCTGCTCAACCAACTGAGCCACCCAGGCGTCCCTTCAGTGAGGATCTTAAACAGAAAGCAAGTTAAGAAGAGAAAAAGTATAGCACAGATATCCAATCTTCATCCAACACAACAAACTGCCAATAAATGAATTCAGTGGCATTTCCCCCACTTTAAGGCCTACATCTAATTAAGAATTATAATTGACTTACCTCCTTTACACAAGGTCTTTTTAAATGGTTATCGGGTTTTAAGGAGGGGTTATCATGTAAAAATCAAAAATATGAAACTGCAGGGTAAATTTTTCAAAAAATCATTAATAAGATAATGGAATTTGTTTACTAGTAATAAGGCTAGGATGATTATTTTAAAGCAGAAGACACTTAAGCCTACAACCAAGGGTTAGTCTAATGATGTACTATCTATCCTTCTAAATGATTAATGGTAAGAATGTACCACGCTGCACTGATTAATATTAACGCAGTAGGGACGATGTTGCCCTAATATACTTGATCAATACAACTTTCCTGAATTAAACCCTTTCCTTTACCACTGGGCTGATTTGTAGTAATTCTGCATTTTAATAAATGAGAGAGCTCTAATGGATGGAGTTGAAAAGGTCAACTATCAGTCCAACCACAGATAACTTCTACTAAGACACAATTCCTGAAGATTCTTCTAATTTAAAGATTTTTTAATGTTTAAAAATACTGTATTTTGTCTTATACAACTTGTGTTGTTTTAAAAGTACATCCAAATAAATTTGCAAACAAATTTCATACTTGAAATCATTTTGGAGAATATACTGCCTAAATGACATGTTCAGTAAAATCTTTTGAAAGTAAAGGATTTTATGAAGAACTAAAACATCTAATTTCCATCTTTAAAAAAATTTAGATTTATCACACACCAGGTTTGCTTAACCCAAGACACCCCCTCTAAGTAGGTTAGGGCATGCATAGTAAGATAATCTAAGATCAAGACCAGGTCACCTGACTGTCTCATTTCACTCATATATAAATTGAAGATATTCCATCTAACGTGTAAGGGTGTTAGGAGAGGAAACTGGAATAACATGTGAAACCACTGGATCCAGACCAATGGCTCTCAAACTTCGGAGTGCATCAAAATCATTAGAGGGCCCATTCCCAGAGTTTCTGCCCTGTTCAGCAAGTCTGGAGCCAGACCAGAGAGATTCCCTTTTTCTAACAAGTTACCAGGTGATGCTGATCTGCTGGTCCAATAGCACACTTCAAGAACTACTGAGCACTAATCCACCAATCCTGGACACTTAACTTCTCTAAACCTGTTTCTCTAACTCTAAAACTACCCTTTCCTCTTCTCCTTCCCCATTACTACAGCTTTAACCCATTCAGGGCCTTACCAAACAATCACAACTGTTTATCTAAAGCCCATGTCTTACTCTGTCTCTTCTCTGCTTAAAACTCTGCTTTGCTGGCTCTTCACTGACCTCAGGATAAAAATGTAACTTTTCTGTATTAGATGTACGCCTCTGTCTCATCTCCTCCTCATCATTCTAGTAGTACCAAACATTTGTAGTTCTCTGAACACACTGGTAGCAACATATTTCCATGCCTTTGCACATGCTACATCTCTCAGCCTAACAAACTTCTTCAATCTTCAGAAGTCTGCCACAGAGAAGAGCTAAAGAGGAAGAGGAGGGAGACAGAACCTGGTGATAGGAATCTTTTAATTTTTACATTATATACCCATGCACATCTTGACATTTTTACAGTTACTTTTATTTTTTTATTATTATTTTTTAAATATTTTATTTATTCATTTGACAGAGAGAGACACATCGCTTCTCGGCCTTTTGGCTAAGATCAAGTGTGACAGAGAGAGACACAACGAGAGAGGGAACACAAGCAGGGGAAGTGGGAGAGGGAGAAGCAGGCTTCCCGCCAAGCAGGGAGCCCAACAGAGGGCTCGATCCCAGGACCCTGGGATCATGACTGGAGCTGAAGGCAGATGCCTAATACCGAGCCACCCTAGGCACCCCATACAGTTACTGTGATTTTTAATTTTGATTATTATAAAAATAATCACCTGGTAACAAAAAATCCTACTCCTCTGTAAAACACTGAGTAACTGTCTTTTTTGCCTCTTCATTATTTCAGTGTCTTATACATATTTCCACTGTGAGAGCACCTTTCATTTTTCAGTCCAATTACTTCTTTACAAGCTCCCTGTCATCATGGCCTAAGTCTTATTTACCAGTATACTCTCAGTTCTGAGAATGGGGAATTACACATACTATATACACAATCATGTTTGAGCTCAATAGCCAGTCTAACACCAAAACTGCTTTCCATTCACTGTCTAATAAAGAATCTACATGCCAATAACTTTAGTTGATAAGAAAGGGAATGATTTTTTTTTGCCCTATTCAAGAAAAAAGAGGCAGTTCATAAAGATAAATTGGCAAATATTTTTAAGCTCTGAAAGGACAGAGTGAAGTTGTAGTTTTCAAACCTGTTTAAAGCTCTAACATGCTAGGATTGTAATTTCAGTGATTACCTATATAGAGTATTTCTTTTTTTTTTTTTTTTTCAAATCTGAAGTTAAATTAAATTGACTTTGTTTTGGGGCGCCTGGGTGGCTCAGTCAGTTAAGCATCTGCCCTCAGCTCAGGTCATGATCCCAGAGTCCTGGGATAGAGCCCCACATCAGTCTCCTTGCAGAGGGGGAGCCTGTTTCTCCCTCTGCCTCTGCCTGCCACTTGCCCTGCTTGTGCTCTCTCTCTTGCTAGCTCTCTCTCGCTATGTCAAATAAATAGAATCTTTTTTTAAAAAATTAACTTTGTTTTGATAATTTTATGGCATCTCTTTAAAATTGAAGATATTTTAAAATATAAAGTTACGAGAATTAATCATTGCAATGATAAATAATCTATTATTTCAGGAAGGTTTTTTTTTCCTGGCACCAATCCTCTTTATTATAAACAAATGATGTTTCAGCATACAGGATATGGAGGGTAGCTAGAAATTTAAACCACAATGGAAATGAAGGTGATAGGTAACAACCTACCTACATATATTTTCATACACTTGACCTTCTTTCTTGTTGCTATGGATGATCTGTCTGTGCTCTTAGCAAAAGGCAATGCCTCCTCCACCTGTGTATTAGGTACCATTCTCTCTTGCCTTCTCAAGAACAGTCATCCGGCAATTCTCCCCCTTCTCTGTTGCATCAATTTTCCCCTTTTTACTGAAACACTGCCAGTACCACAAAAACATGCTCTTATTTCCCTTATCACATGAAAAAAATTTGTTCTCACTCCCCTCTCCAGCTACTACCATATTTCTCGCCTTCCCTTTACAGCAGAAGTTGAAAGCACTGTATATTTCTATCTTAAATTGTTCTTCTCCATATCCAAATGGCCAACAGACACATGAAAAAGTGCTCAACATCACATGGCATCAGGGATATACAAATCCAAAACCACAGTGAGATACTACCTCACACCACTCAGAATGGCTAAAATTAGTAAGTTAGGAAACAGCAAGTGTTGGCGAGGATGTGGAGAAAGGGGAACCCTCCTATACTATGTAAGCTGGTGCAGCCACCCTGGAAAAAACAGTATTGAGGTTCCTCAAAAAGTTGAAAAACAGAGCTACTCTATGACCCAGCAACGGCACTACTGGGTATTTACCCCAAAGATACAAATGTAGTGAACCGAAGGGGTACGTGCACCCCAATGTTTACAGCAGCAATGTCCACAGTAGCCAAACTATGGAAAGAACCTAGATGTCCACCAACAGATGAATGGATAAAGAAGATGTGGTATATATGTGCAATGGAATATTATGCAGCCATCAAAAAAACCAAAAACAAAATCTTACCATTTGCAATGATGTGGAGGGAACTAGAGGGTATTACACTAAGGGAAATAAGTCAATCAGAGAAAGACAATTATCATCTGATCTCATCGGCAATGAGGAATTTGAGAAACAAGATGGAAGATCATGGGGGAAGGGAGGGAAAAATGAAACAAGATGAAACTAGAGAGGAAGACAAACCATAAGAGACTCTTAATCTTAGGAAACAAACTGAGGGTTGCTGGACTGGAAGGGCTCAGGGGGATGGGATGGCTGGGTGATGGACTTTGGGGAGGGTACGTGCTATGTGAGCACTGTGAATTGTGTAAGACTGAAGAATCACAGTCGTGTACTCATGAAACAATTAATATATTAATAAAAAAAGAAAAAAGAAAAAAAATTGTTCTTCTTGGGGCACCTGGGTGGCTCAGCCAGTTGGGCAGTCAACTCTTGGTTTTGGCTCAGGTCATGATCTCACAATCATGGGATTAAGGCCCATGTTGGGCTCTGCGCTCAGCATGGAGTCGGGTTTAGATTCTCTCTCCCTCTCTCTTTCCCTCCAGCTTGCATGCACTCTCTCTCTCAAATAAATAAATAAAATCTTAAAAAAAAAAAAAAAGTTCTTCTCAAGGTTATCAGTGGACTCCTAATTGTTAAATCCTCTGATCCCTTCTCATCCCTCAACTTACTTGATCTATCAGGAGCATATGACATAGCTGATCATGCCTCTCCCTTTTTAGAAATAATCTCTTAGCTTCCAGGCTATTGCATTTGCCTAGGTTTCCCCCTCCTTTTTCATTGCTTCTTTTCAATCTTCTCTGCTAGTTTTACCTTGGCTCCGTTCCATTTAAATAGATGTCGGAATGCTTCAGGGCTCATTACCTAGACCCCTCTTGTCTCTCTACACTTACTCCTAAATTCTTGTGGCTCTAAATACCATCTATATGCCAAATTTATTTATTCAGTGTGAACTTTTCCCCTAAATTTGACACTTCAACTGCCTACTTGACATCTGTCTGGATGTCCGACAGGCATCTAGAATTGTTCGTAAGCATGTCCAAGGCTAAGCTTCTGATGCCCACATCCCCTTTCCCAAACTAATTCCTCCAATAGTCTCCCCATCCCAGTTAATGCCAGCTCCACTGTGGCAAGCCCAAAATGCTGGTGTCAACCTAGACTCCTTTCTTTCACATGCTATAGTTTGACCTTTGAAATACAGTATCATATGACACACTACTACTTAACAATATAAAAGGAACAAACTACCAATACATGTAACAACATGGATGACTACGAAAAACATTATGCTGAGCTAAAATAAAGTCAGACAAAAGAGAATACATAAGGTAAGACTCTATTTACATGAAACTCTCCAAAAGAAAAATCTATAGTGATAGAAAGTAAATCAGTGGTTGCTTGGGGCCAGCGGCTGGGAGAGAGACTGGAAGAAGAAAGGAATCTTTTGGGTGATAGTAATGTTCAATTTCTTGATTGTGGTAGCAGTTATGACTAAATAAATTTCTCAATACTCATTGAACTTTACAATGTGCACATTTTATTGTATATTAATTATACCTCAAAAAAGTTTATTCAACATACATATGTAATTTAACCACTTCTCACTGCCTCTCTATCCCAACTGTTACCCTGTGGGAACCACCATCACCTCTCTTCTGAATTACAATAGCCTAACTAGTTTCCCTGCTTCTGTCCCTGCCTCCTACAATTTATTCTGAACAGAGTGGCCAGAGTGATATCGTTAAAAAATCACATCATGTTACTCCTCTGCTCAAAACCCTCTAATGGCTTCTCTTTTCAGTAAAATTCAATGTTCTTTTTTTTTTTTTTTTGAAGATTTTATTTATTTATTTGACAGAGAAAGACAACAAGAGAGGGGACACAAGCAGGGAGAGTGGGAGAGAAGCAGGCTTCCTGCTGAGCAGGGAGCCTGAGCCCCAGGACCCTGGGATTGTGACCTGAGCTGAAGGCGAACACTTAACAACTGAGCCACCCAGGTGCCCCAAAATTCAACATTCTTACCATGACAGACGAGGCCTCCCATGATCAACTTCTCTGTCACCTTGTATACTTCATTTGCCACTACCCTTCCCCATGATTATTTGCATTCCAACTAGAACTGGCCTCCCTGCTGTTCTTCAACTATGGCAGGCACACTCTTTTGCATTTACTATTCCCTCTGCCTAGTAATGATGTACCACCATCCCCAACAAAGCCTTAAAGCTTCTTCCCTCACTTTCTTCAGGTCTTTCGCCACCATCCCAATGAGTCGTTCCCTGGCCACTCTCAAATTTCAACACCTCCCTCTGCCTATACACAATCTCACTTCATTTCATTTTCTTCTTTCCTGCTTTATCTTTTTCTCCCCAGGATTTAACATCCCTTATTTATATTTTACTAGCATACACACACACACACACACACACTAAGTATAAGTAACTTTTTATTTCATTGGCTTTCTCCTCTACCAAATGGATGACCCAAGAGGATAAAGAATTTTATCTGTTTTGTTCACTACTATATCCTCAGAACTTAAAATAATGCCTAAAATGGATGTTGAATAAATGAATGTATCTCAACAAATTCTAGCTTTCCCTTTAATAGTTGACAGTAAGTAGAATTTGCTTTAGAGATGTCAACCAATACTTTACTTGCTTTAAAAAATTCCAGTAAATGAAATAAAAACTTCAACACATTTAAGCATATGCTAATATATGTCAGCCAAACCTGCTTTCAATTCTGATCAAGAATTAAGATCAGACATTGAGAGCTTATCAAATTTTCAGAGATTTTCTTTTAAGTAAAGACCTATGTAAAATAACTCTCATTATTGCCAAGAATATATAGAATGAGGTCCTGGTGAGTTCTTTACAAAAGCCAGATAATGTCATATTGTCTGAAGCTTCCCTTACTATAACAGTAGAAAATAATCAATCTGACAGTCTCAGAACTAAGAAATCATTTTAAAAATACATTTAAGTCTTATTTACACTTGTTATTTAAATCATTTCAGGAATTAAAGGAATTGTTTGTTTTATAAGCAAACCACATAAATATTGGAATATTTAACACAAATAACCTAAGTAAATCAGAAGGTACAGGTGTCCTTGCTCTAGAGGTCTGAGTCTCCTCTCTTTTAAACAGGCAAACAATACAGCTTCTCGAAGTCCAAAGAAGTTATCTCCTTAATAACTGCAGAGGAGAGAATTCCATACTGCAGCCTTCACCTGTATCTAGGAGCTATTACCTGAAATGCATTAAAGTATTCAACTTTAATCAAGTAAAGAGTTTCAGCATGGGGATGTTACCTGCTTTAGCTTATAAGCAGCATTATATAGTCAACCTAAAAATAAAGGCCCTGTGCTTTCGTAATTATTTAAAATGTTCTAAAAAGTTAAATGCATGGAAAAATTCAGGAAAGCATCATTAGTTAAGCAGCTCTGAGTAAAGAGTATGACCAAACACCATGAATATTTTAAGGATGCTTTCTCCTAAAAGCATCAGAGATACCACTACTGAGTTATATTGGTTTGTCTCTATCAGATACAAGCCGCATCTTTCATTTCTATGAGTCAATTTCTTAAACAAAAGTGAAGAACAATAACTTCAATATACTATCCTAGCAATGGAAGGACAACAGCTGTCTCAACATCTTACATAATATACCTGGTCACTGTTAGACCCCATAACCAAAACATTTTTAAACTACAAACTTACTTAATATTTATTTACAATGGTACACCTAGCATCTATCACAGTGCATTGTCACTTGTAGTTCAGAGAAACTGCTAACATCTCCAAAGCTTCTCATTTCTAAGTTTCCTGGGCGGCTTTAAATGTAAAATAGAGGTTACTCTGGATAAGCAAAATAACAAAAACATTAGTTGCAAAGCTAATAAACACTTCTAATAGATGAGAGGTACATTAGGACAGCATCATTAAAATCGGCTTTTATTTGCTGGTTTAGAGTTTTCAAAGCAAGACGAAATGAGAATGATCATACAGTACCCTACCCTTTCTACCAGCGAACCATAGCATGCAATGTCGAAACATAGCAGTGGCAGATGGCATGGGTGTTATTAACTATAAAAAGGATAATAGCAGAGAAATGACAGCTGGCAGACAAGACACAGAAATACAGATGAAATGAATGCAAACTTGCAGTTCTTGAAGCAAAGCAAAACCTTTAAGCCAAAGGCTGCCACTAGCTTCAATTTAATTTACATTTTGAGTTCCACACTGACAAACACTGCAACCTTCACAATCAGTCTTTAGACTCTTCATGCAGAGGCAGAACCACACTCCTCAATAAAAGATCAGCAACCTTCTGTAAACACAAGCCAGCAGCAGCAGCAGCCCATTACTCTCTCCCTTCACTGATTTTTATCCTTTAAATTTTCAACCTCCAAGTGCAGTGTGATCCACAGTCGTCTCAAATAGATCTGTATCCACTGCAGATACAAATCCCTGCCTAACCTGCAGTACCACTTCATCCAGAACGTTCCCGTGCACTCATTCATGCAGGATCAGTTGCAAAACCATTCAAGTCATCCAGCAAACACCCAAAAGAGGGAGGAAAGAAGCAGTTAGGGCCGTGAAGAGAAAGAATCTCTTCTTTTAGCTCACCCTGGAAATGGAAGGTTTTCTGATCAACAGTTATTGTGAAGGTGCTGTCGTCCTCATCGTCTATACCAATCACAGCTCCCTGTGAAACAAAGAGCAAAATCCCAATAAGGCAAACAATGACATCAGCAATATTCACTACTGCTACAGCCCTGGAATGCTCAATGCACCGAGGACACTGGCAGTAGGCTAGACAGAGAAAGGGGGAATCATTTGCTTAGCGAGGAAGAATTAAAGGAGAGGGGATGCCAGAGCACTGTTAATACTCTGTATGGCTACCTTTTATCCTTGCATAACGGGCATGGTTGTGGTGAGAGAGGGAGGGGACAAACATAGAAGCTGAGTCTAGAATCTATGTTCAAGAGTCAGCCACTGAGCTTTTCTGAGCTTTGGACTACTCTCTAAAATGAGGAGCCAGAAACCTCCTCCACACCCGGTTATTGTGAGGCCAAAGAATGCAGATCCTCTTCATCAGGCTGCTTCTGTTTACACTTGTTAGTGCAGAAATGTCAGGTGACACTTGCTTCAAAAGATGGTCCCAATCACTTCTTCCATATGTGCTTCCATAACCACTCGCACATGGCTCTGCAACTACACCTTCCGCTGTGACATGTTTATATGTCTGCCTCCTCCCACTGAACTGCCATGAGATCTTGAAAGTTGAAGACTGTATTATTATTTATCGATACATGACCTTCAAGTACACACCCAATATGAGTTTTTTTAAATAAAAGCACCAACAACTCCCCAAAAGATGGGGGAGGAGGAGACTGCATTTATTTATAAGTTGTTTGTTTCAAGAAGGTGGACAGGGTAAGTTTCAAATTTTTAAATATTTGTATTCAACTACAAACAGCCCATTAAGACAACAGGAATTAGAAAACTGGAAGCTATGGAAAATAGGAAGTGTACTGGTTAATGTCCTTAAGAAACAAGTGTCTAAAGTATTTCAGAGAAAAAAGCTAGGGAACATAACATAGGTAAAATGCCCCAGAATGCTAACCAAAGCAGCAGCATGCCAGGACCTTGAAAATGGGGACTGAGAAGAATCAAGGGGCCAAAATACCTAATCCTATGAATAAAGGCTACTCCTGTCCCAAGAGGATTAGGTAATAGAGCTAAACATTCGTTAATATCTTCTCAGAGGTTGTCTAGATAAACCCCAACTCCATCCAAATCCCATCAACTTGAATTATCTTAGTTTTTCCTCAGTTTCAGATTGGGTTGGGACTTTTATCCTTGTTTTCAGTTAAGTAAAGTGTCTCCTGAGAGTATAATGATATAATGACTTACCCAAGGTCACACAATTAATGTCAGAACCAGAACCACTGGCATGGTACCAACTTATTCCATGACAGCAAACATAAACACATCTCAGGGAGTAAGCATGTGTGGGAGCAGATCATTCTCGTTAACTTAATTTTGTGGTTACTGAGTTAACTTCTAATTTATGATGTATCAAATATTTGCTAAGTTACAACTGAATACAAAAATATGTGCTAGATACAGCTCTAGAATATATAACAATAGTTCCTGCCCTCAAGGCATTAATGTTGCAGAGGAGGAGATAAAACATGCAAGGAGGTGAGCATGATACAAGGTAAAAAGTGATCCTCTACGGGGATAACTTTGAAAACATTATGCTAAGCGAAAGAAGCCAGTCACAAAGGACCGTAAAATTCCATTTATCTGAAATGTCCAAAATAGGTAAATTAATAAAGACTAACAGTACATTTAATGGTTGCCTAGGGTTGGGGGGAGGGAAAGAAGTAGGGTAACATCGGGAGTGACTGCTAATGGGTATGGGTTTCTTTATGAAAACATTCTAAAATTGATTGTGGGAATGGTTGCACAACTCTGTGAGTACACTAAAAACACTGAATTGTATGCTTTAAATGGGTGAATTGCACTGCATGTGAATTATATCTCAACAAAGCCATTATAAGTCACCCCAGTACCAAATGTTTGCTCTTTGTTTTGTGTCTCTTATTGTGAATTTACCAGTTATATAGTCAACTCAGATGGAAACCACTAGGTTCTACACACGTTCTCCTTCATTCCATCACCACAAGTTGTGTTCATTCCACCTCTGAACTATAATCTCAAAAATGCCAACTCTTCTTCATCCCATGAACTGCCAATGCCCTAATTCAGGCTCTCATCACTACATTCTTCATAGGCAATCTGTCTCCTTTCAGTCTGGCTACCTTTTAGTTCAGTCTTTGCTATTGCCAGAGTAGTATTTCTAAAGCACAGGTTCTCAAACGAGACAAAGATACTTAAAAGCTTCCTTGGACTAATGTGTAAAGTCAACATTTCTTCAATGCCATTCAAGATTATTCAAAATCTGGCCCAACCAACCTTTTCACCATCATCAACCAGACCCTTCTACCTTTCCCCACTCTAGGGGAAAAAACCAAACACACCAAGTAATTGCACTTTTTAAATGTTCTTCCAAATGTTCTTCCTCAAGCTCAATTTCCAACCATTTGTTAAACAAAAGCAAAACCCCGTATCTCCTCCTAGCTACCACCTCCTTTCTCACTGCTTTCACAGAGGAGCTTTTTGGAAACTGTCCACGCCTTAACCTTTCACCCACTCCTGTACTCTAGCTTCTTTCCCACCTACTACAACCACCCACCACTACTACCAAACTACACTCTCACAGGTCTCCATGACCACTTCAGCACTCTCCAGTTTTGTCATATACCACCAGTCAAAGGCACTGTTGCTGCTGCTGACCACTTCTTTCTTGAAACTCTCCTTCAATGACCCTTAATGACCTAAGTTGTGCTTCAGAAATATTTCTACCTAAATACCTGTGACAACCTATACAGGAGAAAGCATTCTTTTCTTGCCCATTACACTTTTCCCTTCCTCTACCCAAATGCTTCTTTGAAGACTCTGGAAGCTAGCTAACAACCTCCCAGTCCCATCAGGTCTTGCCATTACTTTGAACATTCACCCACACCTATAATCATTCTTGCTTCCTTTCCACTTGTCATATGAAAAAAGAGCTCCATACCCTATCACCGTTCCTTAGGTGTGTGACTCTACCAACTGTCAACTTATTTGACTACTGGCTCTTTCCCAATAGCATTTATACATGTTCAAATTCTTTACCCTGTTGAACAACAACAATCATTTTCAATTACACATCTTCATCCAGCAGTTCGCACACCCCTCTCATTCCCTTCCAGTCAAGATTATTCAGACTTGCCCAAACCTCCTGCCTAAATTTTTTTAACCTCCCATTCCTTGTAGGGTATGTAACTGTATCAGTGGCTCTTCTTCACCTTCAAATAATGGTACCGTATGACCTGAATTGCCTGAGACAGTTCAATTATTCCTCTTGTCCTGGTATAATAATTAACAGTGTCCTGGTTAGGGGTTATGGTCACTCTGCCATAGCCTAGCCTACAGTGTCCTCAGTGATTTGCTCCATGCCTACCTCTCATCTCTTACCAAATGCTACAGCTGGGCAGCTTGAGGTTTACCAACTGCCCCAGATTCTCTTCTGCCAAACAACCATCCTCTCCCTTTATCTGAGTTTAAACTGCTAATTTTTTACATCTGGCAAAGTGAAACCCCTTTTACTAATCCACATATAAAATAATATTCTATTATTAAGTGAAGTTCTTTACTATGGTAGTCCATCAAAATGCCAAAGTTTTATTTCAACCCTGTTTCCACTACCCACTGTCCCAACATAATGTGTGTGTGTGTGTTTATTTATTTATTTTAGTGACTTTCCATGATTTTTTTTCTGAAGATACAAGATGATTCAACCTTTCAGGTTATCAGTACTTGGGCTAATCAAGGAATATGCTGCTTCAGGGTCACACTATCCAAGTTCAAGATAAAAAGTAACTGGGGGCGCCTAAGTGGCTCAGTGCCTCTGCCTTTGGCTCAGGTCATGATCTCAGGGTCTACTTTCTCCTCTCTCTCTCTCTCTCTGCCTGCCTCTCTGCCTACTTGTGATCTCTGTCAAATAAATAAATAAAATCTTTAAAAAAAAAAAGAAAGAAAGAAAGTAACTGGAACTGGAGTCTAGTGCAACCAGATGAATTTCCTGACTTTCCCTCTTCTCCTCTCCTCTTTACACACAAACATATTTCAGAAATGAGATATAGTTCTAATACCAAAGAAAGTTTTACTCTCATGGCTTTGATTAAAAAACAACAACAAGAACAACAACAAAAACAACAACAACAAAAAACCACCCACAAAACAGAATTCTGGCTATTTTAGGGTCAATCTCCCTTTGCAAGAACAGAAAGTGGGTTGATAAACTGGCTCTAAAGAAATAAAAAAGAAATGATAACTCTCCTCTAGGACACAGATTGCTCACACAACTCCTAAAAGGAAGGTAGACGGTGCCAAGAATACACAGCACAGCTACTCCCACAGTAACTTCACAACCACGTATTTTCTCTCCCTGGTGAAATATTAGAAATCTCTTACACTCATGTAACACATTTAAATATGGTATTGGAGATTTAGGCAGAACAGGTATTACTCTTAGAAAACTGAAGCTCAGAAAGGTCAAAAAGGCAGGATAATTGAGGTCTTACAATTCCTGATTCAAAGCCCTCTCTAAACACTGCATTACTATAATAAGCAATATTCACTAATTACTTCTACACATTTATTAAATGCCTATTCTAAGCCAGAAACATTAATAGCCAGGGAACGTAAATAGGAATAAAATATATCTCTGCCCTGGAAGAGCACATCACCTAGAGGGAAAAAAGAGGAGTCAACAAAATGGAGGGAAGGAGGAAAGCTTGAGGTTTAGCCTGCTTACCAAAGATGCTGCTGCATGGAAGACCTACTTTAACATCATTCATTGATTCAGCAAGTATTTTATTCTAGGTAATAGTAAGAGAACAGCAAACAAATTTTTTTCACTCAATATTGAGATTTGTTCATTTTAAATAATACATATATATACTTTATACATATACATACACATTTATACATATACACATACATATTTTCCATGCTGAGAATATATGTAGGTACACACACAATCCATTTTGAGAATATATGTATACATTTTACCTGCTATATAGTATTCCATTATATAAGTATACCACAATGTATCAGTTCTCCTATGCAGAACATTTAGGTTATTTTTAATTTTTCCTATTCCAATAATCCAGCAATAACCACCACTATATGTCTCCTGGTAACACTTCTGTAAGAAAGTGTGAACCATATGCTCTGAAACGGAACAGAATTCCACTTTTATGTGGAGCTGGGCATCCTCTTAACTTTACTAAATACTCCGAACTGGCTCTCCTAAGTGGCTGCACTGATTTATGTCCCAACCAGCACTGTATTGATTAAGCAGTTTCTATAACCCCTAGTCAATAGCCAACACTACGTATAATCAGACTTTATAAATTCTTGGCAACATGACAAAAATACTATATTCCTGAAGTTTTAATTTGCATTTTCTGTTATCACTAAGAATAAGAACCTGGTCACATTTATTGCCATTCTTATTTCCTCTTACATAAACTGAGTATGCATATCCTTTGCACATTTTCTTTTGGGGTATTCTTTTATCTTTTGGGTCATTCTTTTTGTCTTTTGTATGTGTTCTTTGGGTTTTATCTTTTTTATCCATTTGTAGAATTTCTTTATATATTCTGGATATTAATCCTTTGTCAGTTCTATGCAATGTAAATATCTTCTCTCCTGTCCATGGGCTATTTTTCTCTTTAATTGTGGTGTCTTTTGGCTGGCGGTAGTGTTCAAAGGTTTTAAAATTCGAATGCTGTCAAATCTATGAATCTTTTCTATGATGGTTTATGCTTTAAAACATCCTACTCTGTCTTGACATCATCAAGACTTTCTTCTATACAATTCTTATAAAAATGAATTTTCATTTTATACCTTTAATACTTCTGGAAATTTTTGTGTATAGCATGAGGTAAGAAGTAAATTTTATTTTTTCCATATGACGCAGCTTCATTTACTGAGTGACAATGTCTGACTTACAATGCTGTCATATTCTGAACTCCCACAGTTGCATGGTTCTACTTCTCTTCTGTGCCACTGATAATTCCTCTCCCCATATACTAAGACCATATCATTTTAATTACCACAGTTTCATAAAAAGCCTTAACATCTGGAATGGCAAGTCCCCCAACTCTTTATTCAATTTTTTCTTGCCTCTTTACCATTTTAAATGACTTTCAGAATCACCTTGCCAAGTTTTTTCATAAGCCTACTTGTGGTTTTAACGGAATAAATGTCTTTACAGATTTAAAGGAAATAAGCATATACATGATAGAGTCTAACAAGCAGGAACAGTATAGAGCTTTTTCAATGTTCAGATCTTCCTTTAGTCTTTCAATGAAGTCTTACAATTTTCCTCTGTCAAAGGAGTTCATTTCTCTTGTAACACATATTCCTAATAACGTACAGTTCTTATTATGAACATTTTTAAAAGATTTTATTTATTTACTTGACAGAGAGAAAGAGGGAAGAGAAGGAACACAAGCAGGGGAAGTGGTAGAGAGAGGAGCAGGCTTCCTGCTAAGCAGGAAGCCTGAGGCAGTGCTGGATCCCTAAACCCATGACCTAGGCCAAAGGCAGACGCTTCACCAACTGAGCCACCCAGGCACCCCTATTATAAATATTTTTTAGTAAATTTTTCCTAATTTTCTGCGGGTCATTTGAGGAATGCTATATGTTTTCTGCATATTGATTTCATATCCAATAACTTTGCTGAAGGTTAGTCATTTAAATAGTTTTTCTGTAGATTCTTGTCAAATTTTTTCTAAAGATTTACTTATTTGAGAGAGAGAGAGAGAGAGCACGTGAAGAGCACAAGCAGGGGAAGGGCAGAAAGAGAGGGAGAGAATCCTTAAGCAGACTCTCTACTGAGCACAGAACAGACATAGGGCTTGATCCCAGGACCCTGAGATCATGACATGAGCCCAAATCAAGAGTTGCAGAGCACCTAGGTAGTTCAGTCGGTTAAGCATCTACTTTCAGCTCAGGTCATGATCTCAGGGTCCCGGGAAGGAGTCCCACATCAGGCTCCCTGCTCAGAAGGGAGTTTGCTTCTCCCTTTCACTCTCCCTTTGTGCTCTTGCTCTCTCAAATAAAGAAAATCTTTAAAAATAAACAAGCAAAACAAAATCAAGAGCTGGACACCCAGCTTACTGAGCCATCCAGCTGCCCCATGATTTTTTTTTCTACAGACATCATACCTGCAAATACCAATAATGTTTATTCTTCCCTTCCAATCCTTTTCTTTGAATTTTTTTCTCATTCTCATGTTACATGTTTGCCAGGACCTATAGTACAGTTACAGAAACATCATCGGCAAATACTCATTTTGATTCTTCCTTCCAAGCCTTTTTCCCTGTCTTTTGTCTTACAGCATTCACTGGGCCCTCCAGAGTACAATATTTAAAGATGCAGCAAAAGCAGCCACCTGTTTGCTGCAGATTTTTCTACTTTTTCACTATTATCACTGGTAGCATTGTAGCCAAGCCAATACCCCTCACCAGGTTAAGACTATTCTTTTATTCCTAGCTTGCTTGATTTTTACGGCATGTTTTCATTTTAGTCACTGCTTCTTCTGCCATTTATTCAAATGGTCATGCAGTTTTTCCTCCTTTGATCTATCAATATGGTAAATAACTTCAACTTTAAAATTAGCATCCTAGTATTCCCAGAATAAATTCCATTTGGTCATAATACCTTTTGTTTATACATTACTGGGTGTGGTTTGCTGTATTTTGTTTAGGATTTTGACATCTATGTATTTTTAAGATTTTATTTGTTTATTTGAGAGAGCAAGCAAGCGGGACAGAGGGCATGAGCAGGGAGGTAGGGGCAGAGGGGGTAGCAAACTCCCCTGCTGAGCAGGAAGCCTAACTTGGGGCTCAGTCCC
The DNA here is from genome assembly GCF_963455335.1 of Martes martes. Classification (NCBI taxonomy): domain Eukaryota; kingdom Metazoa; phylum Chordata; class Mammalia; order Carnivora; family Mustelidae; genus Martes; species Martes martes. Next base: position 150,828,808 of record NC_137891.1, read on the forward strand.
AGGACTCTGCGATAATGACCTGAGCCGAAGGCAGACCCCAACTGACTGAGCTACCCAGGCACCCCTTGACATCTACATTACTCTGGTCTAAAAATTTCCTTTGTTATTTTCTTGTTACTTTATTAGTACCTTTTCTAATTTTTAAATTTAATGCTTAGTTCATTAATTTTCAATCTCTGTTTTATACTAATTTAAGATAACAAATCATAGATTGCCTTAGATGCAGTTTTAGCATGTGGTCCCTTCATTATTATTCAGGTTTAAATATTTCATAATTTCCATCATGAAATCTACATTCACCAATGAATTATTTAGAAGTATGTGTGTAAAGCAGTGAATGGCTACTGTTTCATTAAGGGATTTCTTATTTATACCACTGTTGTCAAAGAATGTTATCTATGTGATAATGCATTTTTATTAAATTCTTTTTCTGTAACAAATATTTTTTCTTAAAGTCTATTAGGTCTCATATTAATACTGTTTCCAAGCTTTCTTTTGGCCAACATTTCTTGGCTAACATTTCATCACCTTATTTTTAATTTACAATTATATTATACACATTCAGAAAATGTAATAAAATGGTATCTATGTACCAATCACAGATATTAAGCAAAAGTTTACATCTTGCCCAAAGGAGGACATTTTCAGTGTCAAATTCAGAGATGATACTTGCAAAAAAAGCTATTGAATTTAAAGGCAGAAATCAATAGAGTGATTTTTCATAATGAAATGACAGAACAATAGACAGAGGTTCTTACAGGATGCAGATCTAAGGGGACAAAAGTGAAGACATTCTTTTTTTTTTTTTTTTTAAGATTTTATTTTTAAGTAGTCTATACCCAGCAATGGGCTTGAACTCAAAACCCAGGATGAAGAGTTGCACCCTCTACCAACTGAGCCAGCCAGGTACCCCCAAAAGTGAAGACATTCTTGAACTTACACATTAACCTAAAAATACCTTTTTGCATCCACTCTAAGATGGCAATGATTTTAAGATGAATCCCAAAGCCTGAGACGTTACCATTTGGAAAAAATAATGTACAGTCAATGAAATAAGGCATTACCAAAAAAAAGCCAGCGCTAAAACTATTAATAATCCATGATAATACACTGCTGACCTCTCTTATGACGGACTAAAAGAAAAGAGAACAGATGATGTATCCCTCAGGGAAAATCAGTCAACTCTGATGGCCAGCACAACTGGTAAATGGAGTACTCACTTCACTGGGCTGGGTAAAAATTGTTACTTGAAGTCACGTGTGGATTAACAGTTTTTGAAAACGCACAATACATTCAGCATAAAAACTTTATTGAGTATAATTCACCCTACTTTGGTGATTCCTAAGGCCCTACAGAATTCTTCTGAATCTGAGATTCATTTTATAAATTAATTACAACACTAACCACCAGTCATTAAGAACCTAAGTCCCAAACACTGTGTTGGAATACTTTTTATTACATCAATTAATTTGATATTCATAATTCTATGAGTAAATAATATGATGCTCGTTGCAGAAAATAGGATTCAAAGCTAAATAGCTGAGTTGCCTGAAGACACAAAGCTGGTAAGCAGCAGAATCTGGACTTGAATTCCATTTCATACATGGCTTCTTGTTTGTCTATATTACATACCACCTTTTTAATACTGCTACATCTCCCTTTTGCAGACTTTTCCTAGAAATATCAATGTTTTATTTTGGCTAATACGGGAAGGGGGGATGATGTCGGGGGGGGGGGGTTGGGGGGGTGGAATTAGACCCCAGGTCTCAACCAACATTCTACATTTCTATTAAGGCGAGGGCACCACCTAGTGGCATACACTTGACCACCAATATAGTCAAAGACCATAAAAATACTGGGAAGAAAATGGTTTTTTTCACTGTTCTGCTTTCCTCCACTACCTTGTAACAAGCTGGGAATGTCTAAATTAACTCCTATAAATCAAAAATAATAGAGAAGCCTGGTAACACTAAGGATTAAACAAGAGTTTTGTAACGAGACAGACACAAATTCAGTCCCAGATTCAGTATTTACATCATGACCTTGGTAAATTACTAAAAGTAGCTTGGGTCTGTCTCCTCCTAACGCCATTTACTGAACAGGATTATCACAGAAATTTACATGTGAAAATCATCCAGCACAGTGCTTGATCCAAAGAGCTTCCTCAGTAACTACTGATTCCTTTCTCTATTCTTTATTCTTTTACATAGTCTAAAGCCACATTATGTGTTCTGCTTTGCTTTTAAGCAGGCTCCACACCCAGCTTGGGACTTGAATTCACAACTCCGAGATCAAGAGGTGCATGCTCTACCGAAAGAGCCTGCCTGGCGCCCCTTGCTTTTTCCAGAAATCATACCACACCACTGGCTCGTTCTGTGTTTAAGATAACTTCCATAGTTCTTTTCTATGTAAACTATAGTAAAGGCAAATTCCATAACTATTATTTTTATAAGTATACAAAATCAACAATAAGCATTTTTTTGAGTACCTACTTACTATGTACCAGACACTGTGACAGTGGATGGGAACTCACTATCTGGGTAGGGAAAAGAGAAAAAATATGTAATACCATGCAATACGTGCTTTCATTAACATATGTAGCAAACATTGAAATGGTAGAGGAGGACAAAGTCTGTTAAAAGGATGTGGATCAGGAATGCTACACAGAAGAAGGCACATTTGAAAAGTCTCTAGAAGATGAGCTCACCAGATATGGGTATAGAATTTCTAATGTAAGAAAAAAGAAGAATTTCTGATATTGCGATATCAGGAGCATGAGGAATGAAGAAACACAATGAGGAACAGAGAAGTATAGTGTAGTTGGAACACAGTCTGGGATGGATGAAGAAGTGGGGAGAGATCTGTGGCACACATCAATGATAGCTCATTAAGTTCACTTGGAATCTAGATGATAAATGCATTACCTATCACCATCACATCATCATCATCATCATCAATTAGATATGTAACTATGTGCCAAACCCTGTACATAGGTAATTGCTAAGTCTCACAACAACCCTGCAAGTTACAGGTTATCTTCGCAGAGGTTAAGAAATTTGCCCAACGGCACAGAATCAGTTAAAGGGTACAGCTGAGTGAGATTCCACCCCAGGTCTCGGATTCTTTCTACTACACTTGTGGTCCCAAACTTAGCTGCTCAACAAAATCACAAAACAAAACGTTTTAAAAAATAGGGTCTAGACCCTATTCTGAAACAGTGTATCTAAGAGAGTAGGACCTGGGAACCTAATTATAAACAAACTCTCCAAAAGATTCATAAACAGGGAAGCTAAATGGCAGTCCAACTTTTTAAAAATACCACAGAGACTCTTAAAACAGACACACATACACACACAACTAATTAACAGCTTCCATCTATGTACCAGGTGCCCAATCCTCACAAAATTCTTCAAGGGTATTATAATCCCCACTTTCAAGAGAAAACTCAAACTCAGGAAGGTTACACGTAACTTTCTTCTTCCAGTCAACAAGGGCAAAAATAAGATTCAAACACAGGTATGCCTGGTTCTTCTCCATCATGCTGCATGGTAAGCAGAATTCTTAAAAAAAAAAAAAAGACCCTAAATGACCCTTGCCCCTATATAATGTTATAATGTCTTTCCCTTTCGGTGTGGTTAGAAACCTAATAATAGGATGAGATATCTCTGAAGTGATTATATTACAGAATGAGTTATCACTGGAGTGATCAGGGCAAAAGGGAGATTATCTGGTGGCTAATCACAGGAGGCCCTTTAAAAGGAGTGGCAGTGGAGATCCTGTCTCATAAAAGGAGTGGCAGTGTTTTCTACAGCTGGTAGCAGAATGGGAAGTTAGATTCAAAGCAAAAGAAAGATTGAATGCACCTGCCCTGTTGCCTTGAAGCTGGGAGGGGTCACATGACAATATGGGCAGCTTTCAGAAACAAAGAACCCAGCTGACAGCTAGCAAGAAAACAAGAACCTCAGTCCCAGAGTCACGTGCAACTGAATTCTGCCAATAACCTGAAAGACCTTGGAACAGATTCTCCCTTAGATTCTTCCTCAGAGCCTCCAGGTAAGAACCCAGCCCAGTCAATACCTTGATTTCAGCCTTGGGAAACCTTAAGCAGAGAATGCTTGAAATATCTGGTCTATAGAACTGTGAGATAATAAACAGGTAAAGGTGTTTCTCCCCACTCCCTCCACTGCCCCCCACCAGGCCCCAGAGGATTTTTAATTGTGGTTATATAAGATTTACCATTTAAACATTTTTAAGTGTTCAATTTTGTGGCATTAAGTACATTCATGCCGTTGTGCAACCATCATCAATGTCCATCTCCAGAACTTTTTAATCTTCCCAAACTAAAACTATGTACCCATTAAACACTAACTCCCGGGATGCCTGGGTGGCTCAGTCATTGGGCGTCTGCCTTTGGCTCAGGTCGTGATCTCTGGGTTCTGGGATCGAGTCTCATGTCGGGCTCCCTGCTCAGTGGGGGGCCTGCTTCTTCCAGTCCCACTCCCCCTGCTTGTGTTCTTTCTCTATCAAACAAATAAATTAAATCTTTAAAAACAAAACAAAACACTAACTCCCCAATCTCTCTTCCCTCCAACCCCTGGAAACTACCATTGTCCATGAATTTGACTGCTTTAGGTACCTCATGTAAGTAGAATCATACAGTATTTATCTTTTTGTGACTGGCTTATTTCACTTAGCATAATGCCCTCAAGATTCATACATGTTGTAGCATGTGTCTAAATTTCTTTCCTTTTTAAGACTAAGTAATATCCCATTGTATGTATATACCATACTTTGCTTATCCATTCATCCACTGAATACTGAGTTGCTTCTAATTCTAGGCTACTGTGAGTAATGCTGCTATGAACATGGGTGCACAAGTATCTATTTGAGTCTGCTTTCAATTTTTTTTTTGGATATTTATAAAATCAGTGTTGTTTTAAGCCAATTCCTTATCTTAAAAACTAGGTAAGTGAAACGAAGTAATCAAGCATTTATTCTGTTTATTTGATCTGCAGCACTGGGTAACCAAATTCACGAAGAGAACTCCTTATAAAATATTTCTGATAAAAATTAGAACTAAACGATGAAATATCATAATTTTGAAACCCCCAGATAAGCTGATGAATCTAGGTACTGAGCATCAGTAGCTGCTAATATCAATAAGGAGCAAAAGCCAAATACTATGTACCTCTTGATAAAAGAACACACCATCACCTATAGCCTTACCAAGGGGATGAAACCTGAGTCTTATCTACTCTCTGCATCCAGTTGCCAATTTGCAGGAAAAGCAGAGGGCAGAAGAATATGCAGAATTATAGCTGTATGCAATCAGTGTATGGAAAACTCCTAAAGGTCCTACTGGATTCTTCAATACATAAATTACAAACAAGAGGTATCAAGTTAAAAAGAAGGGCAGACAAAGTACAGAATTTAGGAATATAAATTCAAGAACTGATTACTATAGAACAGCGGTTAATTTAAGAGACAGGGAGGGGCCTATAATTAAATGAGGCACATAAAGAGGCTTCCAGGGTAGCTGCCAAAATTCTATTTCTTAACCTGGGTTAACCTATTTCTTAACCTGAATGGTAGTCACAAGGGTTAATAATTAAGTTATATTAAAAGAAAAAAATAGGGGCGCCTGGGTGGCTCAGTGGGTTAAAGCCTCTGCCTTCAGCTCAGGTCATGATCCCAGGGTCCTGGGATCGAGCACCCTCATCGGGCTCTCTGCTCAGCAGGGAGCCTGCTTCTCCCCCACACACTCTGCCTGCCTCTCTGCCTTGTGATCTCTGTCTGTCAAATAAATAAATAAAATCTTAAAAAAAAAAAAAAAGGAAGAAGAAAAAAATAGAGGCACCTGGGTTGCTCAAGTCAGTTTAAGCATCTGCTTTTGGTTCAGGTCTTGATCCCAGTGTCCTAGAATTGAGCCCCGTATCGGGCTCCCTGCTCAGTAGGGAGCCTGCTTTTTCCTCTCCTCCCCACTCAAGCTCTCTCTCGCTATCTCTGCCACTATCTCTGTCGCTCTGCCAAATAAATAAATAAATAAAATCTTTTAAAAAAGAAAGAAAAGGGGAAAAAAAGGAAAGAAAAGACAATAGTGCATAAATGTAACAATGAGACAGCAGCCCAAACCCAGACTGAATTCAACTGATGAGCAATCTCAATACAGCTCTGCCAAGGTCGTCCTACTTAGCTATCTCAAGCCAAGAAACCAGTTAATGCCAGACTGGGTGGTGACTAAGGCCAGTAACAAATGCTTAGAAAAGCAATAAAACCAAGACGACAAAAGAGAAACCAAGAAAAAAAAAACCAGTAAACAGTTTAATAAGCTGAATTTTTAAAAATCTATATGCTATCACATATACAACATCTGCTCAAAATAAGCCTGTCTTATTTCCATCCTGCAAATTCACCATACTTCTATCTCAGCATGAGAATTTTTCCATTAGATTTGTGTCTTTGGGTTCCAGTTTCAGACAGCAAGGTAGGAAGATCCTGAACTCATCTCCTCCCATAAACATACTGAGTCTACAGTTACACATGATAATTTCCTCTTTTAAAAAAAGACCTTGGGGCACCTGGGTGGCTCAGTGGGTTGGGCCTCTGACTTCGGCTCAGGTCATGATCTCGAGATCCTGGGATCGAGTCCGGCATTGGGCTCTCTGCTCGGCGGGGAGCCTGCTTCCTCCTCCTCCTCCTCCTCCTCCTCTCTCTCTCTCTCTGCCTGCCTCTCTGCCTACTTGTGATCTCTGTCAAATAAATAAATAAAATCTTTGAAAAAAATTAAATTAAATTAAATTTAAAAAGACCTTTAAAAAGGCTGGTTGAATAACAACTACGCATCCACTAAACAAGAAGAAAAACCACATCAAAGTGGGTAGGAGAGGCTGGGATACAATTTTATCATAAGCCGTACTCCAGGTACTTTATCCCACAACCCGGAGAGAACTCAAAACCCGGAGCTTCTCCTTGAGGACCAAAGGGTTCAAACCACACATCGGCCATTCCAACTTTAGGACATACACTGGAGAAATAAAACATCTTTAAAAATCAACTGGAGTTGCATCTGGAGACCCACAAGACTCCAGCGAGCTGAGAAACTGCTTTTGAAGGGCTCAGGTGCTCTGACTCACCCACCCCAAGGTCCAGTTCACAGACAGCTGATCACACTCAGACTAAAAGTCAAGGAGGCTCACCTGCTTATATCAAAGTATCAACCCTACAGGCAGACATCTAATTTAACACACACACCTAAGAGCCTCCTGGAACACTAGCCAAGGATGGAAACTGGTGGATGCCATTTTCACACTCTACCTTTGCTATGCTCCAGAGCACCACTATCTCTTGGAAGGGAGCTTTTTACATGTGTCTGCTGCCCCATTTTGGGGGCTACTACCCAGGAGATGCCTCTCAATCTGGAGGCCAGAGAAGCTTCTTTTCCTGGTCCCACAGGACTATAATAATCGGTGTCATCCAGAAAGGAGATTATATTCATCTGGTGCCCTGATTTTTGCAACTGCTACCAGGGGACCCCTCTGTATCACCTGGCTTTGGTGACCAGTGTTGCTTACTTACTTACACTTGTGGGTCCCACAGTCTGTAACCAACAAAGAAAAAAATCTTTCTTTTTTTAATTAAAGATTTCATTTATTTATTTTAGAGAGAGAGTGCAACTGAGCACAAGTGGGGGAAAGGGGCAGAGGGAGAGGGAGAGAAAGAATCTTAAGCAGACTCCACACTGAGCATGGATTCCAATGTGGGGCTCAATCCCACAACCCTGAGATTGTGACCTGAGCCGAAATCAAGAGTCTGGACTTAACTGACTGAGCCACCCAAGCACCACCAACAGAGGAAAAACTTCTTAAACAGCTACCATGCCAGAGGCAACAGACCCAGAGCCCAGTCTTCCTATGAAGGAGACCTACTAGCTAAACATCATGACTGAAGCCTAAAAGACAAGCTTCTAACTAAATATGCAACTTGGGGCCAACTATAATCCTTTCCAGAGACCTTGGAGGGTAGATGCTACCTTAATATTCACCCTTTGCCACACCCCAGAGCTCCAATGTTTCTTGGAGGGAAGCTTTACACATTCGGTGCCCTGGTTTTTACACCTAGAGCCCCAAATTTTCTGGTTACTGCCCAGAGGATGTCTTTAACCACCTGGCTCTAGTGACCAGAGTGGGTTGCGCTGCTGGGTTCCAGAAGACTGTGGTAATAGAAGAGATGGTTCTTGGCAGGCTACACGAACAGCAGGCTGATGCACATTCCCCAGTCTTTCTGTGAAGGGGGCCCCTTACCTTGTCTGGTAGCTTTGGCTTGAGGGGCAGTCTTCACATCTGGCACACATTTAGTGACCTATGGAGTTGCTCTAAGGGAACACCGGCTGTGGACACCATCTTGGCCCTCTCGCTCCAACTTCTGCTATCACCCAAAAAAGAACTCTTATACATATCTGCAGCCCCAATTTCTGCATGACTGCCATCCTGGAGATGCCTCCAGATGGCCTGGCTCTCCATGGCCAGTGGGGCATACATCTGCAGTCCCAAGGGACTATGTATCAATTGTATACATTTAAAAGCTGATGCCCCAGGATCTGGCTTCTAGTCAGTTTGAATCTAGGTGCTGAGATCCTCCACCTTTGGGACACTGACAGGTCTTGGCACATCCTCAACTACTGGGAGCTATTACAAGTGTAACAGACTGCTTGGACAAACACAAAGGTTTGAGAGACAACCAAGAATTGAGGTAGGGTTGAATGACAAGGTTCATCTCCTATAGGAGGCCACTCCTTCAAGACTGGGAGAGGTGGGTGTTTTATTTACTGTACAAAAGCCACAAAGAGAGTCAAACAAAATGAAGAAACAGAGGCATATATTCCAAATGGAAGACCAAGATAAAACCTCAGGAAAAAACCCTTGAAACAGAGACAAGTAATTTACCTACTTAAGAGTTTAAATCGATGGTCATAAAGATGCTCACCAATCAGGGAATGAGTAAACATAGTGAGAACTTTAAGAAATAGAAAATATAAAAAAGTACCAAACAGAAGCCACAGAACTGAAAAATACAACAACTGAACTGAAATATACACGGAACGGGTTCAACAGCAGACTAGATGAAGCAGAAGAAAAATCAGTCAGCTTGAAGACTAGGCAGTGGAATTCACCCAATCAGAACAACGAAAGGAAAAAAAGAATGAAAAAAGTGAAGACAGCTTAAGGGACGTATGAGACAAGATCAAATAAACTAACTTTCACATCATGGGGCTCCCAGAAAAAAGGAAAGAAAAGAGAAATAATCTTATTTGAAGAAATAATGGGTGAAAATTTCCCTTACCTGGGGAAGGAAACACACATCCATGTTCAGGAAGTACAGAGAATCCCAAGTAAGAGGAACCCAAAGAGATCCACACCAAAACACATTATAATTAAAATGTCAGAATTTAGGGGAGGCTGGGTGACTCAGTTGGTTAAGCATCTGCCTTTGGCTCAGGTCATGATCTCAGGGTCCTGGGATCGAGCCCCACATTAGGCTCCCTGCTCAGCAGGGAGTCTGCTTCTTCCTCTCCCTCTGCCCCTCCCCCTGCTCATGTTCTCTCTCTCTAATATTTTTAAAATATATAAATAGGGGTGCCTGGGTGGCTCAGTGGGTTAGGGCCTCTGCCTTCAGCTCAAGATCCCCACATCGGAGCTCTTTGCTCAGCAGGGAGCCTGCTTCCCTTCCTCTCTCTCTGCCTGCCTCTCTGCCTACTTGTGATCTCTGTCTGTCAAATAAATAATAAATAAAATCTTTAAATATACACACACACACACACACACACACACGAAATAAAATGTAAGGAGTTAAAGAGAGGATCTTAAAAAAAATTCTTGTGATATACAAGAGAACCTACATAAGATCATCAGCTGATTTTTCAACAGAAACTTCACATCACAAGGGAGTGAAATGTTGTATTTGAAGTGCTGACAGAAAAAACTTCCAACTGAGAACTGTACCCTGCAAAGTTAACATTCAAAAGTGAAGGAGAGTTTTCTGGACAAGTTAAAGATAGAGGAGGTCGTCACTAAACTGGCCTTTTAAGCATTATTAAAGTGACATCGTTAAGCTGAAAAGAAAAGGCACTAACAGGAAAACATGTGGAAGTAGAAACCACATGCATAAGGCTACCACATAGTAAAGATGATGGATTAACGACTTTTATAGCTATTTTAAAGGTTAAAAGACAAAAGTAGTAAAACTGTTAATTACAAAAATTAGTTAAGGGACACACAAAATAAAAAGATGTAAAATATGACATCAAAAACACAAAACTAGGTGGGGGGTAAATATAGTTTTTACAAAGCACTCAAATTTAAGTTGCTATCAACTTAAAATACACTGCTATATATAAAGGTTGTAATATGTGAACCTCATGGAAACCACAAAGCAAAAACCTATGAGAAAGGAATCTAAACATAATACTAAAGAGAGACATGAAACTACAAGGGTAGAGAGCAAGAAAAGAAAAACCAACAGAGAGAACTACAAAAACCCCCACAAAACAATGAACAAAATGGCAATAAATACATACTTATCAATAATTACTTCAAATATAAATGAACTAAATTCTTCAATCAAAAGACAAAGAGTGGCTGAATGGATAAATAAAACTAGACTACTTTGTATGTCACCTGAAAGAAACTTATTTCGGATAAAAGGACACACACAGATTGAAAGTGAAGGGGCGGAAAAGATACTCTGTATAAATGGAAACCAAAAGAAAACTGGTATAGCTACCCTTACGTCAGACAAAATAGACCTTAAAACAAAAATTGTAATAAAAGACAAAGAAAAGTATTACATACTGATAAAGGGGTTAATTCAAGAATAGGCCATAACATTTGTAAACATTTATGCACCCAACACAGGAGAACCAAAACATATGAAGCAAATATTAACAGACCTGAACCGAGACACTGATAGCATTACAATAATAGTAGGGGACTTCAAAACCCACTTTCATCGATGGATAGATCATCCAGGCCGAAAATCAATATGGAAACACTGGCCTTAAAAGACACATTAGATCAAATGGACTTAATAGATAAATACAGAATATTCCATTCAGAAGCAGAATACAAATTCTTCTCAAGAGAACATGCAACATTCTCCAGGACAGATCACGTTAGACCACAAAAGAAGTCTCTATACATTTAAGAAGACTAAAATAATACGAAGCATCTTCTCTGACCACAATGGTATAGAACTAGAAATCAACGTGTAACATTGTGATTTATAAGAAATATATATCTGGTTATTCAGAAGACCAAAATATGTTTCTTATATATATTTCATCTTTACCTACACTTTCTGGGTCAAAGCTCCCAAAAACTTTTGGAATTTCTCAGGTGTTGAGAGTGATTAAAGTATTTTATTATGTAAATGGAGCAACTTTTGGAAACTGCCCAAGGATGGGAGCTGGTTGGGGTGCCTGGGTGACTCAGCTGGTTAAGCATCTGCCTTTGGCGCAGGTCACGATCTCAGAGTCCTGGGATCAAACCCTGCATCCAGCTCCCTGCTCAGCATAGAGCTTTCTTCTCCCTTTCCATCTGCCCCTCCCTCCACTTGCGCAAGCGTGCTCTCACTCAAATAAATAAAAATTTTTTGGAAGTGGGACAGAGGGAGGTTGGCAGCTGTTTGCCAGGAGGAGAGACCATGTGATTAGAGTTGAAACTTTTAGTCCTCCCCACCTCCAACCACAGGTGAGGAGAGAGGCTAGAGGCTGAATCAGCTAATGGCCAAAGACTTAGTTAGTCAGTCATGACTATGCATTGAAGCTTCCATAAAAACCAAAAAGGACTGGGTTTAGAGAGGTTCCAGGTTAGTGAATACACAGAGATGGGGTGGGGAGAGTGGCATGCCTAGAGCGGGCATGGAAGTTCCATACCCTTTCCCCCAATCTTGTTTTATATCTCTTCATCTGGCTGTTGATTCACATCCTTTATCATATCCTTTAGTAAACTGGTAAACATGTTTCCCTGAGTTCTGTGAGTTGCTCTAGCAAATTAACTGAACTTGAGGAGGAGGCTGTTGGAACCTCCAATTTGTAGCTGGTCCGTCAGAACACAGGTAATAGCCTGGGGCTTACAACTGGTGTCTGAAGTAAGGGGTGGAGAGCAGGCTTGTAGAACTGAACCCTTAACCTGTGGTGATTTTTCAAACCCATCAACCTATGAAATGGAATAGAGAAGCCAGAAATAAACCCACACACATATGGTCAGTTAATTTATGACAAAGGAGCCAAGAACATATAATGAGGAAAAAACAATCTCTTCAATAAACTGTGCTGGGAAAACTGGACAACCAAAAGCAAAAGAATGAAAGTAGAACATTATCTTACAGCATACCCAAAAATTAACTCAAAATGGATTAAAGACTTGAGCACAAGACCTGAAACCATAAAACTCGGAGAAAACATAAGTGGTAAACTCCTTGACATTGTTCTGTCTCCAAAAACAAAGGCAACACAGGCAAAAATAAACAGTGGGATAGGATCAAACTAAACTCTTCTGCACAGCGAAGGACATCAACAAAATGAGAAGACAACTTACTGAACAGAAGAAAATATCTGCAAATCACATATCCAACAAAGTTAATATCCAAAATATATAAAGAACCCACATACTAAATAGCAAAAAACCCCAAACAAAAAAACCCCAATTTAAGAATGGGCAGAGGATCAAACAGACATTTTTCTAACGGAGCCATGTAGACAGCCAATAGGCACAGGAAAAGATGTTCAACATCACCAATTATCAGGAAAATGCAAATGAAAACCATGAGACAGCATCTCACATCTCAAAAAGACAAGAAATAACAAGTGCTAGAGACAATGTGCAGAAAAGGAAATCTTATATACTGTTGGTGAGAATGTAAACTGGTGCAGCCACTATGGAAAACAATATGGAGGCTCCTCAAAAAATTAAACAGAACTATCATATATATGATCCAGCTATTCCACTTCCGGATATTTATTCAAAGAAAAACAAATGAACAAACCAAACTCATAGATATGGAGAACAGATTGGTCATAAGAGTGGAAGAGGGCTGGAAGGTACAAAAGGGGTGAAGAAGTCAACTGTATGGTGATGAATAGTAACTAGAATTACTATGATCACTTTGTAGTGTATATAAATACCAAATTGTATCATACACCTGAAACTAATAATGTTATATACCAATTTTACCACAAAAAAAAGAAAGAAAGAAAACGAAGGTAAATGTCATAACTGTTTTTATGAAGCAACCAAAAAAAAAAAAAAGGCCAAGAAATAACAAGTGTTGGTGAAGATGTGGAAAAAACAACTCAGTCTGTGTTGGTAAAAATGTAAACTGGTATGGCTGCTACAGAAACACAGTGTGGAGGTCCCTTCAAAATTAAAAATACTACCATATGACCCAGCAATTATACCTGTATGTATTTATCTGAAGAGAATGAAAACACTAATTCAAAAAGACATATGCGCCCCCATGCTCACTGCTGCAATTTTTACAATAGCAAAGATATAGAAACAGTATCCAGTGATGGACGAATGCATAAAGAAATTGTATTATATGTATCTCTTTATGTATTTATCTGTGTGTGTGTGTATGGGTGTAAGCACACCCATACACACACACACATACCTGAATATTATTCAGCCATAAAAATAAATGAAATTGGGTCATATTTGACAACAGGAAGACCGTGAGGCCATTACACCAGGTGAAATAAGTCAGACAGAGAAACAAATACTGACTAATATCTAAAGCAACAACAACAGAAAAAAACCCACTCTGTATCACATAGACTGGTCATTGCCAGAAGCTGGGGGTAGCCTAGGAGAAATGTTCACTGTTTGGGTTTTTTCTTTTAGTTTCAATAAATTGGAAAAAAAGTAATAATTTGGTTTCTTTCTCAGTTATTTCCCATTTCTGCCAATTCGTTACTGTTAATAAAGGCAGTAGTATGTTTACCAAATATATTCACATCTTCAAAACCAAACATGCAGAAAAAGATGGCAGAAAGAAAGCAACAGAAGCCAGAAAAAGATAAGACTACAAAAAGCTGATCTACATGGTTATGATAAAGGCAGACTCATCTTTAGATATAATGGAATACTAGAAATTATACCACCAATCATGCACTTTTTCTTGCCTTTAGAAACTTGGACAATGAAGGAACCTGAACAAGCAATTAAAAACAGTGTGAAGCTATAAGCCTGCACTGTCCAGTAAGGAAGCCACTACTTAGGCTTATGTGGTTACTGGGCACCTGATATGCATCTAATCTAAACAGAGAGAAGCCGTAAGTGTAAAAGACACACTGGATTTTGAAGACTTACGATTTAAAAAAAAAAAAAAAGGTAAAATATCTCATTAATAATTTTTTACTGTTACATGTTGAAATAGTAATATTCTGGAATATACTGGCCTAAACAAAATAAATTAAAATTAACTTCACCTGTTTCTTTTTCCTTTTTGTAACTGTCCCTCAGAATAATATACTGTTTAAACTGTAACTGTAACTATAACTTTAACGCAAGCATGCTTAAAGATGACCTTGAGAAAAACATGTACTAGCTGCAGGTCTTTGGTGGAGGGGATGATATACATCCTTGAAGCCGAGCAGCTGGGATGCCTGGCTTGCTCTGGGCAGAAGGCCACCCTGCTTCCCTTTTTCGTAGTCTCCGCTGCCTCAGAGAAAGCCTGCTGTTAAGGTAATCCCTTTAAGTTAGCTGGCTCAACTACAAATCCATGCTGCTGGACCAGACACACCTTACTCCTCCTCTTGTTTACCTCATTTACCTCTAAAACTTGTGACCAACACCTGACTCACATTCCTTCTTGTTGTTACTACTAGACATATGGCTGTTGTATAACCTTCTTTTCTTCTCCTTTGTTGCTATCTTGTATCTAATAAATACGGGATTGAGGAGTTGTTGGGGGGGGGGCAGTCCTTCCAGCTGTCGTCCCCTGCTCCCTCTCTCTCTCAGAGCTGACTTGTTTGTGCCTCATTCTTCTCCCGTGCGCCGTAAGGAAAGCGGCACTTTTTAAATGTGACTTCAACAAAATTTTAAATTATATATGTGTCTCACATTGTATTTCTGTTGGACATCACTGCTACATAGACCCTTATCAAACAGTGTTGAATAGTAAAAACAAAGCAACTATTAAGTAGGGACTTTTCAGAGTTATTCCTACTATTTGCTCTACTACTAACACTATAACTCATTAAGTTCTAACCCTGGTCACTAACTGTAAAACAGAGGTTAAAGAAAAAAAAATCAGTAGCTGCGTTAAGTCATGGATACAACATTAAAACAGCAAGTCAAAGAATGGCATTCTAGTCCTGGTTTTGGCACTGGCTAGTAGTTAAGATGGAGAGATCTTTTTTTTCTGAACCTTGGTTGCCTGTCTCAAAAATTAAATGAGAAAACTAAATTTAGACCTCCGTGATTCCATCAAAATATTTTTTCCCATCAAAATTGGTTTTCATAAAAATGAATAAATACTCACTCTGAGTCTAACACATCCTCTGCGAGAGCCTCTCATCATTTTGTCCTTGGACTAAAAGAAAACAAAAACATTCAATGAATAAAAAATTACAGACTATATTTAGAATCATCTGGGGATAAAGAAAAAAATTACAGTAGTAAATACTTCCATTCTTTATCCATATCCTCCATCCCCCTCCAACCTCCCAAATCGCTTAAAGATAGGAATTAGCAGTTTCAAATGACTATGTTTTAAAGTGGTGGTGAAGACTTTGGGGCACTGTTGGTGGAAATGTAAACTGGTGCAGCCACTACAGAAAATATCTTGAAAAAATTAGAAATACAAATACCATATGATCCAGTAATTCTACTTCTGGGTATTTACCCAAAGAAAATAGAAACACTAATTAGAAAAGACACATGCACCCCTATATTTATTGCATTATGCACAAAAGCCAAGAAATGAAACCAGCCTAAGTACATCAGCAGATGAATGGGTAAAGAAGATATATGTGTGTATACACACACATATACACACAGTGGAATATTACTCGGCCATAACAAAGAATGAAATCTTGCCATTTGTGACAACATGGAGAGACCTACGGGGTATATTGTTAAGTGAAATAAGTCAGACAGAGAAAGCTAAATACCTATGATTTTATTTATATGTGGAATCTAAAAAATGAAACAGCAACAGACTCAAAAATACAGAGACCTGGTAGTTGCCAGAGCAGAGGAGGTTGGGGGGGGATAGGAAAAATAAGTAAAGGGGATTAAGAGGTATAAGCTTCTAGTTATAAAATACATTAAGTCATGGGGATGAAAAGTACAGCATAGAGAACATAGTCAATAATACTGTAATAACTTTGTATGGTAAGAGATGATAACTATACTTATTGTGATTAGCACTGAGTAATGTATACAAATGTTGAATCACTATGTTGTACACCTGAAACTAATACTGAATGTCAACTATAAAAAAATAAAATGAAAGCCTTTTATAATTACACAAATAAACCTAATCATGAATTTTGTGTGCCTTTAATATAGTATGTTTATTACACTAATTTTAATTCTTCCTCATGCCCCTTAACTCTAGCACAGTGTTTCTCATATTTCAGAGAGTTTGAGAATTACCTAGAGGGCTAAGAATCACCCAGAAGTTTAAAGATTCACCCCCGGTTGATTATCTCTCAGGCAGATGGAGGGCCACATTTTGAGAAACATTGCTTTACCTCTTTTCAAGTGCCCAAATACGTCACATTTTTTGCCTCTGAGATTTCTCATCCAGTGTTCCTCAGCTTGGAATGTCCCTGACCCTGATTTTCTGTCTTGCTGTCACTCATTAACACCTTACCTTACCTATGATTTGGATTCCCATTCTTCTCCCAGAGTCTCCTATATGTTCTCATCATGGCATGTACCATCCTGTGCTGTAATGGCTAATTTACTTGTCTAGTTCATCCACAAGACTGCATATTCCCTAGGAAGTAGGAATTGTATCTTACACTTCAGAATACTGTCTGGTGCATATTAGATGCTTTAAAAATATTGACTACTAAAATGTTGCTCTGTTACTAGACTGGGCTGAGGAAAGGCTATGTTCTGCATAATTAACCTTATGTTGATATTTAGTAAATATTCCTAAAATTAAATTTAGTCATGTGTAATAAAATAAAATGAATCCTGAAATATAATCAGTTTTAAAAATATTTAGTACCTCAACAACTGTTATTTTTCTGTACTCCCCTAAGCAAGAAACAAGTAAAATAAGCCAACATCATGAAATTGTATTTTTAAAAAATTGTCCCACTTTTGAGGGATGCACAGATGCCTTATATTCAATGTACTATACTCCACAGGCAAACTTTGAGTTATGATTATAGAGGACTTAATGTACAGCATTTTCTATAGTTAACAATACTGTACAGTATACCCGAAAGTTACTAATAGAGTAGATCTTAAAAATTCTCACCACAAAAAAAAAAAGGATTATGTTAACTAACCTACTGTGGTTATCATTTTGCAATATATATATTTATCAAATCATCACACTGTATACTTTAAACTTATACAATGTTATAATCAATTATAACTCAATAAAACTGGAAAGAAAACAAATATTTCTTGAGGATATTTATATGTCTATATATAAAGATCTGCCTTATCCCTTTCATTGCCTACAGTATTTTCTAAGAATATAGCCTATGCCATTTTTTCACTGACTCTTAAACTTATGAATGTAACAATATTACAATGATAAATCAAAGTTGATTCTTTAAGAAAGTACTGAGCCACAGAAATTCATGTTCAAAAATGATTATTTTTAAAAAAATGATTTTTAAGGGACAGTAGACAGTCTTCTTTATTCCACTCAAAAATACAAGGATTCATATGTTTTATTAAAAAATTCTCACTAGCCTGGGTGGCTCAGTGGGTTAAGCCTCTGCCTTCCACTTGGGTCGCAATCTCAGGGTCCTGGGATGGAGCTCCGCATTGGGCTCTCTGCTCAGCAGGGAGCCTGCTTCCCTCTCTCTCTCTGCCTGCCCCTCTGCCTACTTGTGATCTCTCTCTGTCATATGAATAAATAAAATCTTTTTTAAAAAAAACTCTCACAGGGTGCCTGGGTGGCTCAGTGGATTGGAGCCTCTGCCTTCAGCTCAGGTCATGATCCCAGGGTCCTGGGATCGAGCCCCGCATCGGGCTCTCTGCTCAGCAGAGAGCCTGCTTCCCCCTCTTTCTCTGCCTGCCTCTCTGCCTACTTGTGATCTCTCTCTGTCCAATAAATAAATAAAATCTTAAAAAATTAAAAAAAAAAAACTCTCACTAGGAAGCACAGTCATAAGAGTTCTTTACTAGCAATACAGTTAGCAAAAACACAATTAACAAAAGCATTCCCTAAGCCATTTAATAGCCTTTTACTATACTCTAGACTTATCTTCAAAAGTGTCAAGGCATACATAAAAATAGTAATTACGACTGAAAATACCCAATGAGAGTTAGAATACAAATCAAGGTAAGAATCAACATACTCATCCTTAATTCCTTTTTCACTTTTAAAAATATGGTTATAGTGAGCAGGAAAAGAGTAAGACAGATTCCAGTGATGGTACTATTATTAGGGTTATGAATTATAAAACACTGAAAGAAGTGAAAATAATTAAAACAAATATAACTAGGAAACAATCAGACAAGGCCAGAAGGTGGAACATCCAACAAAATCGTCCTAGATTCTTTAAAAAGGTCCCTAAAGAAAAAAAAGAAGACTAGCATGTAAACCACTATAATACAATGAAAAATAAATTACATGATCATAGGCACAAACTGCAATGAGCTACAAAAGGCCCTCTGCTGTGGAAAAGGGATCAAGGAAGACAATACTTAAGTGACCAGGTTTCAAGTTTCAATCTGGGACTTTAAAAAAGGAAAAAATGTTCTAATAAGAAAAGAGGGGAGGTAGGAAGAAGAGGGCATTCCAATCCAAGGGAACACCACCAGCCAAAGCACAGGTACAGAAAACTCTACACACAAACCATTCATAGAAAGAGAGTATATTTACAGACCCAAGCACAGAGTGCAAAAAGGAACATGAAGAGAGATGAGGCTGAAAAGGAGATATGGGAACCAGATTCTGAAGAACTGAAAAAAAATAGAGTTGTTAAGAAAATCAAACTTTATTCAACAGTTAAAGGAGAGCTACTGAGGATTTTTTAGGAGGGTAATTACATTCTCAAAAGGTGTGTTTTAGAAAAGTAACACTGTTAAATATAAGAACTTGAGCAAAAGAATGATGGTGACATCTGCAATCGCAGCACCAACAGTACATTCTCACTGATGCCCTCTATGTGACAAGCACTTTAGATACAGTAAACCTCAAAAGACTTGGCATGGTAAGAATTATTCATATATTACAGATGAAAGTGACACCAGGGAGATCAAGTCATTTTCAATATTACATATGTAAAATGTAGCAGAGTTTGACACAGCAGGCACAATTTGTAATGGCTGCCCTGCAAATCATTCCCCAGACCAAAATCTGCTGTTAGCCTGGCATCCTCTGCCACAATGGCAAAGGGTCCTCTCATTCTCTCTCCACTCAGTTCTAATATGCACCTAAAGGGAAGCCAGTGTGATTATGTCCCCCAAACACAGTGAGTGCTGAAGGGGTGGTGTCATGGGACCCACTACTCCACAAGGCAGAATAGAGTCCTTTCCCGGGACATTTTTCTCCTGGAGCTGAAGAAGAGCTCTTCCTATATGTTCCTGAAGCTCTGAGATAAAGTTGCCGTGAGACATGTGCCTTCTACATGAAGAAAGAAAGAAAGCAAGCCTACACGATGAGATGACACATAAGAGGTGGGGAGTCCTAGCCGCCAGTGTCCAGCTATACCTTTACCTAAGGCAAACCTGCCTAAGCAAATGCAACTCACTGAATATCAGGGTTTTTTGTTTTGTTTTGTTTTGTTTTTTTTAATGAATACAAGTAGCTTCTGCTAATCCAAAAAGGCAGGGCGGGCAACCCCACTCCAGTAATCTTCCTTCCAGATGTTATTTTACCAATGTTCTGAGCCTTACAACAAATTTTTAACAGGTTGGAACAGTCACACAACCTTTAACTTAGATGAGGGGTGCCTGGGTGGCTCAGTCCGTTAAACGTCTGCCTTTGGCTCAGGTCGTGATCTCAGGGTCCTGGGATCGAGGCTCCCCTCTCCCGCCCCCAACAATCAGGCTCCCTGTTCAGTGGGGAGTCTGCTTCTTCCTCCCCCTCTGCCCCTCCCCCTGACTCATGCGCTCACGCACTCTCTCTCTCAAATAAATACAATCTTTAAAAAAAAAAAAAAAAAGCCAAAGACCTATAATTTAGATGAGTTCCCTCTTTCTGCCTCCAGGTACAAAGTCAAGCACCTCAAGAAAGGATCACTCTGAAATGGATGCTACAGTCTTTTAGGCTGGATGAGGACTCCCCCATGAAGTGGGGAGATATACAGCTGATGTTCTACTCCCTAAGGGCTAGAGGACTAGCAAAAATTTTTGGCTTTTGTGGTTGCATTTTCTGGTTTCTCATATTTATTAACACAAGGGCAGTGGGTCCCGTTACAATAAGCCATGCAATCAAAAATTATTTTTAAGGGGCACCTGGGTGGCACAGTCAGTTAAGTGTCCAACTTCTGACAGGCTAAGGTCGTGATTTCAGGGTGGTGATATAGAGGCCCCTGCCAGGCTCCTTGCTCAGCACTGAGTCGGCTTGAGATTCTCTCTCCTTCTCTCTCTGCCCCTCCACTGTGCACACCTTCTCTCTCTCTCTCAAAATAAATAAATCTTTAAAAATTATTTTTAACAATCCTAGGCTAATTAGCTAACCCCAAGGTATGGATTCAGATTGCAATTCATATTAAGATTTCAAAATAAATTACCACAAATACAATATAATGCTGCCTATAATACACTGTATGTCCCCCAATATCCATTCTCCTCTCTTCTTCCTTTCCGTAATGAAATCCTCCACCCCCAAGTCTTAACTGAACACATGGTTCTCCTGTTGGATATTACATTCCCAGCCTCCCTTTCAGCTAAGTATAGCCATTTATCTATATAATAGCCAGTGGACTATGCAATGTATGCAACACATTGTGGCTTTAAAAGGAAACTGCTTGCAGGCCACCTAGCTGGCTCAGTCAAAAGAGCGTATCACTCTTGATCTTGGGATTATGAGTTCAAGCCCCATGTTTGGTGCAGAATTACTCTAAATCAATCAATCAGTCAGTCTTTAAAAAAAAAAAAAAAGGAAACTCCGCTTTTTAAGAGGACATAGAATGCTCTCCAGGACAGACCA
Organism: Martes martes; assembly: GCF_963455335.1. Classification (NCBI taxonomy): domain Eukaryota; kingdom Metazoa; phylum Chordata; class Mammalia; order Carnivora; family Mustelidae; genus Martes; species Martes martes. The sequence goes on from NC_137891.1 coordinate 150,850,162, forward strand.
AATATTAAAGCCATAAAACAAGCCTCAATAAATTTGAAAGGATGGGAATAATACAAAGTATGTTCTTTAATCAGGATGTGTTAAAAGCAGAGCTCAGATAACAAAGGGAAATTTGGGAAATTCAAAATGTGTGGAAATTAAGTGAAATACTCCTAAATAACTAATGGGTCAAAGAAAAAAAAATCAGAAGGGAAATTAGAAAAAATCTGCAATCTGAAAAAGAAAACAACATACCAAAACTTTCAGGAGATAGTGAAAGCATTTATAACTGTAAAAGATCTGAAATCAATAACCCAACTTTACACCTTAAGTAGACAAAGTAGGGCAATTAAACCTAAAGCAAGCAAAGAAAGGAAATAATAAAGGCTATAAAACTGTAAGCAAAAATAAATGAAAATAGAAAAGAGAAAACAAAAAAACTCAATGAAACCAAAGGCTGGTTCCTTGAAAAAGATCAACAAAATGGACAAAACTTTAGCTTTAGGAATAAAAGAGGAGAGACATTACTAACAACCTTACAGAAACAAAAGGAAATCTAAGGTAACATGATGGATAACAAATTAAATAATCTAGATGTGATAGACAAATTCAAGAACAAACTGTCACAACTGACTAAAGAAGACAAAAAACACTGAATAGGCCTCCAAGAAGTAGAGAGATTGAATTAGTAATGAAAAAACTTTTCACAAAGAAAAGCCTAGGGACGCCTGGGTGGCTCAGTTGGTTGGGCAGCTGCCTTCGGCTCAGGTCATGATCCCAGCGTCCTGGGATCGAGTCCCGCATCGGGCTCCTTGCTCAGCAGGGAGCCTGCTTCTCCCTCTGCCTCTGCCTGCCACTCTGCCTGCCTGTGCTCGTTCGCTCTCTCTCCCTCTCTCTCTCTGACAAATAAATAAATAAAATCTTTAAAAAAAAAAAAAAAAAAAAAAAAAAAAAAGAAAAGCCTAGGCCCAGGTGGCTTCACCGATAAATTCTATCCAAGTTTAAAGAATTAACAACAACTTTTCATTCTCTTCCAAAATTTTAAAAGAAGAAAGAAAGACTTCCCAACTTTCTCAATGAGGCAAATATTATTCTGGTACCAAAACCAGACAAAAGTATCACAAGAAAAGGCCAACATCTACTGTGAATCAAGATGCGAAAATCCTCAGCAGAATACTAGCAAACCAAATCTGCCAACATGTAAATAGGATTATACAGCTAAACTATTATGCTCTAAATATGTGTACCCTCCCCCTTCCAAATTCATATGTTGAAATCTTAACCCTCAAGATGATGGTATCAGGAGGTGGAGCCTTTGGAACAGCCCTCATGAATGTAATCCCGATTAGTGCCTTATAAAAAAAAGACCTAAGAGAGCTCCCTTGCCCCTTCCACCATATGAGGTTACAGTGAAATGATCGTCATCTAAGAAGGTCCTTACCACAGACACTGAATCTCCCAGCGCCTTGATCTTGCCTCCAAAACTGTGAGAAATAATTTCTGTTGTTTATAAGCTACCCAGTGCATGGTATTTTTGTTATAGCAATCCAAACATACTAAGACAATGACCAAGTGGAATTTATTCCTGGAATGCAAGGTTGAGTCAACACATGAAAATCAATCAATATACTATATTAATAAAACAAGGAACAAAAATGACATGATCACCTCAAAAACAGGAAAAGCACTTGACAAAATCCAACATTCTTTCAGGATAAAACCACTCAAGGAATAGAAGGTAACTATTCTATTTCATAGAAGGACATCTATAAAAACCCACAGCTAATATCATACTTACTGATACCGGACTAAAAGCTTTACACCTTTACACCTAAGAGTGGGAACAAGACAAGGATGTCCTCTCTCATCACTCCTATTCAACACTGTACTAGAGGTTCTAGCTGGGAGAATTAGATAAGAAAAAGAAATAAAAGACATTCAGATTGGAAAAGAAGAAATAAAATTGAGATGACAGAACCTATATATAGAAAATCCTAAGGAATCCACCAAAACACTATTAGAGGTAATAAATGAGTTCAGCAAGTTTATAGACTACAAGACCAATCTATAAATTGGTCTTATATATTGGTCAATATATAAATTGGACTACAAGACCAATATATATAATTGTGTTTCCCTTTTTTTTTTTTTTTAAGATTTATTTAGTTGAGAAAGAGAGAGACAGAGACAGAAGAGAGTGGGGTGGAGGGAGAGAGAGGGAAAGGGAGTCTTAAGCAGATGCTGGGCTGAGCACAGAGCCCAACCCAAGACTCGATCCCACAATCCTTGGAGAGATCACAACCTGAAATGAAACCAAGAGTCCGATACTTGTACCACCCAAGTGCCCCCCCAATCAACCGTGTTTCTATATTCTTGGAACAAAAAAATTTAAAAGTGGAATGAAAAAACAATTTCATTTATAATGTCAAAAAGAATTTAAATACTTAGTAATAAATTTAATTTTTAGAAGTACAAGGCTTGTACAATGAAAACTGCAAAGCATTGTTGAAGGAAACCAAAGAAGACCTAAATAAATGGAAAGACATCTCATACTGATGGGAGTGGAAGACTTGATCTTGTCACAATGGCACTATTCCCCAAACTGACTTATAGATATCATATAATCCCTATCAAAATCCCAACTGTCTTTTTTACAGTTGATAAGCTGATCCCCAAACAGCCAAAACAATCTTCAAGAAAACAGTAACAAAGTGGGAGGACTCACAATTCTTAGTATAAGAACAATAAAAAGCTACAGTAACAAAGACAGTAATTAGGACAATGAAACAGAATTGAAAGTCTAGAAATAAACTCATACAGCTATGGTCAACTGATTGACAAGGATGCCAAGACTATCCAATGGGGGAAAGAATAATCTTTCTAACAAAGAGTACTGAAACAACTGGATATATCCCTGTGCAGAAGAATAAAATTGGACCCCCACCCTATACTATATAAAACCATTAAACTATTAATAATAAATTAAAATTATGAAACTCTTAGAAGAAAACATAGGTGTAATTCCTTGTGACCGTGGATTATACAATGGTTTCTTAGGACACCAAAAGCACAAGCAACAAAAGAAAAATAAATTGAACATCAAACTTTAAAAAAAAAATTATGCTTTTCAAAGGACACTATCAAGAAAGTAAAAAAACAAACCACAAAATGTAAGAAAATATTTACAAATCATACATATGATATGTATGAAGAATATATGAAGAACTCTTCTATGAAGAACTCTTATAATTCAACAATAAAGACAATGCAACTTAAAAATGAGTCAAGGATCTGAATAGATATTTCTCTTAAGAAAACCAAATTAACAAGATAATTTCAGCCAGTGATAAATGTTAAGAAGAAAATAAAGCAGAATGATGATCAGAAAGCTGTTGTGGGGAAGAGGGGTTTTACTTTAATGTAGATGGTTTGGAAGACTCTTGGAGTTTTATCTGAACTGAGATTTGAACAAGAAAAGCCTCAAAGTAAAGAATCTGGGAGGGAAAGTTTCAGGCAAAAGGAATAGCAGGAAATGATTCATCAGTAAGCTTGTTCTCCCGTTCATTCTCAGCAAGGATTATCTCAAATTTTCTCCATTCTCCCACCATACATACTCCCTCTGCACATTTCCACTTGGCTTTCTCACAGGCTTTCAAACTCAACATTATCTGAAACCAACTCGTGATTTTCTCTCTCAAATCCTATCTTTCATCCATCCAAACTCCCCCCCCCCCATTTCTGTCTTCTAAAAATCTCTTACATCCTTCCATTTAACTTCATCTCTACTGTAACCACCCTAACCCAGTCCTCCATAATCCATCCCCTATGCCACATCACCTTCTAACTCCTCTATATCTACTCCCCCTCTCCTCTAATCCTTTTCTGTATAGGAGCCAGAGGAATCTTTTCAAAACAAACTTGAGCAGGTCACTACCTTGATTAAAAACAGAACAAGCAAGCAAAAAAATATTTCAAGGCTCTACATTGCTCTTAGGATAAAATCCAAATTTCTTCATTTATCCTCTACAAAGACCCTCTTTGTTCCGGCCCCAGTCTATCGCTAAAGTCCCCATTATCCCTGTACTCCAGCCACACTAACCTTTCACTCCCTGAACCAGCCAAATGCCTTCCTGCTTTAGGCCCTTTACACAGACTGTTCCCATTACCTGAAGTGCTTGCACTCATCTATCTTAACTTCATTAAATGCTTAATTCCTACTCATCCCTCAATTCCCTAAGAAGAAAAGCTTTACCTGAACCCCTAGACTAGACTACCCACCACTCACATAATATTCTCATCTAACACCCTCTTCCTTCATAGTATGGTTAAGAAATAAAATATCCCTGGAATTCTCAGTGTCACTGTAAAAAGCCCTAGAGTTCTCCAACATTTCTACATCCCCCAAGAATTAGATCTGTTGTTTTCCCCATCTAAAAGGATAATAAAACTATTTCTTTCCCCCCAAAAAGCTAAAAGGTCAAAGCCTGGCGTAGGTCCCTAGGCTAAGCCCCCAACGTGCTAGGAAGAAGGTAGCAGGTCTCTCCCTAGGTATTTACATATAAAGAAGGAAAGAAGGAAAGAAGGAAGGAAGGAAGGAAGGAAGGGAGGGAGGGAGGGAGATGGACTGGACTGGGGGGCAGAAGAAAGGAAAGACAGAAGAAGGGAAGGAAGAGAGAAAAAAAGGAGGGAAGAAAGAGAGAAAGGGAGAAAAGGAGAGGAAGGAAGGAAGAGCAGAAGGAAGGAAGGGAGGCAGGAAGGAAAAGCAAGAAAGAAAAAGAGAGAAAAGAAAGAATGAATGTAAGAAAGAAAAAGAAAAAAAGAAAAAGAAAAGAGGAGAGGAGAAAGAAAATAAGAAAGAAAGAAAGAAAGAAAGAAAGAAAGAAAGAGGGAAGCCTCAGAACTAGAAAAGGCCTCTAGACTGTAAAAGCAGAGACCCACAAGGCTATCTGGCTCCAGGAAAGATTTTACTTGCATATCGAGTTAGATACGAAAGTAAGGGGCTGAAGTTAGGATTTAGGCTTATTACCTTTCTAAGGTGATCCTTTTCAGGAGGAGAGAGACAGCCACCTCTTCAAAAGCAGAGAAGAATCATTTTTCCTCATCCTTCACCTACAGCTACTCAGCTGCATGTGTAAAACAAGTGATGTGGTTCTTACAGCACTGCCCTAGGGCTAAGGACTAGGGCAGAAGCAGGCCAATACACTTATGATTATGAACTCTGTCTCTAACCCAGAATTCCTCATGTATGCATTCAGAATAAAATTAATAAAAATTAGTATTTTTAAAACCCATGAAGTGTTTAAATATTAATTCTGAAATTAAAGTTCATCATCCCTGTTAGCCTATAAATTTTAAGAGAATAGTCTAATATATAGTAAAAGACTCAATATATTTGTTGAAAAAAAAATATTTGTTGAACGGATGGCGGGAAGACTATACATAAATGCAGACAGCCATTTTCAGTTTCAATAAATAGTGCCTACAGCCTTATATACTATGTCTCAATAGCAAGTAATCCACAGCTTCCATTATTATTTTGGTTATGTTGGCAAGAAAACAAAAATAAAGTTGTTAAATAAGTTACCTCAGTACAAATTAAATTTCATAGTTTTTGTCTGGTACTTAGCCTCTTAAGCCTGTCCCAAAGGAAAAGAACGTTTGTCCTTAGCACTACCCTCTTCATACCTGCTTGACACTTAAAGATATTTATCTTGGCATTGACTGCTGCTCCCAGGAAGTCAAGGAACAGAGCCTAAACCCCACATGTTCTGCTTAACAGACTAGGTGGGGATATAATCACCACATTCATAACCCACCAAGAAATCTAGGCTGGGGTTAAAGCAACCAAAACAAGCTTTTTGCTGGCTGCAGAATAAAGAACCTTGTGGAGATAATTACTAAATTAATGAAACCAAAAAGTTTTCTTTTACCCATGGTAGTAAATTTCTTAAAGAGTCACAAAGGTCTGTCAGAAAGAAGAATTTACACTGACAAAATTAATTGCACCAACTATTACAGAATATAACTTTTTTTTGGCTCACTTAATGAGAGAGACAAACTGTATCCACAGAGATACATATCATCTCTCTCACTCCAAATTCACTGGCGGTTACCACCACCACCACTGCCCCCTGACACATACACACTCTCCCAATGATCACGTTAGGGAAAATACATAAAATAATAAAAAATACATATTATATTATTTATATGCTAGTTAAAAGTAAATGGACTTCACTTTAGATATAAATCACATTGTGTGATTATAATCTCAGCCATAGTTCATCAGGAAGTTATCAATGAACACACCATTGAACAGTTAAATAGAAAATACTGTAATTTCAACCTCAAGTTGCTTTAAAATACTTTGTGGACGGGTCAATAATCACTGAGGGATGCTACTGAATTTTATTTTTAAATAAACCTTCTGGCCTATCAGCCTGCAGGGGAAAAGGAGAAAAGTTTTTCTTTCATCTGAGAATTACAGAATCATACAAAAATTGTTATAGAACATGCAATCTGAAATTGGTTGTGAATTGAGTATTAGGAAACACATAAGCAAAAAACCCCCAAACCAGAGTGGTGTGACAGTAAATGACCTGCGTTCTCAAGAGAACAGCACAAAATAATTTATAGAGTGCTCTGCCTGTTCTGTCCATTTCTTAAATCCTTAAGAAAAGGTTATTTTAAGGACACTGAAAATTACTAAGCTGAATGTCAGTCTTAAATCGGCTTAACGTACAACTGCTTCTCACAAAGGAGTTAATGCAATCTAGCAAGGCCTCTTAATTGTTACACTCTGGATATATTTTATTCCTTTATCTGAACTTCAGTGTACCACATAAAAAAACATCTTCTGAAGGGATGGTTACACATGTTTCAAAGTAATTTAAATTAAGAACAGCTCAAAATATTCTCCATTTAGGTTTCTAAGTCTATAGACATATGAAATCTCTCTTTAAAATGTACAAAATAATTTCAGTCCTTCAAGCATGTATGTGCTTTTTAATAAACGAAAAGCAAGTACTATTTGTAGGAAAAAAATGACATTACGCATCTCCAGAGATAAGTAACTTATATTGTCCTATAGACAGTGCCGTTTAATGAAATAACATGAGCTGTAGACTGAAAAAGATAAGGTTTTGAATTTCAGACCTGCCAACTTGATAATAGGGTGACCCAGACTAAGTAACAAACTCCCAGAGAAGGGTTGTTATATACTTTCATTGGATCATTGCAAACACTGAGTTAGTATAAGTAAATCACTTAGCATAACACTTGGCATATAAAAGGCACAAGATTCATACCCCTTTCTCCCTTCTACCTTAAATATAGCAGGAAACGCACAATCATTTTCTCTGAACCTAAGGTAACCGTTAGACCGTGGTTTTAGGCATGACTCCTACCATTAAGCTCAGCCCCACACAACACACCCAGCCGCCCACCCACACACACCCCAATCTGCTTTAATAAGATGTAGCCACCACAAAAAACAAGTAATAAAACAAATTGTAATTTTCTCCTCCTTCATGCTCACACACTTCCTTTGCGGCCTCCTTCCCAATTCAGCTCCTATGCTCAGGTACAATTTATCCCATTCTATTCAATTTATGGGTGTTGCTATTGCATGAGTTATTACATTTTTGTTACATCTATTTTTCTTGTCAAACAGTGGGTTTGCTTGTTTTTATATTACTATTACTTCCATCCTAGCTTACAGAACCTAATTGATGCCTAGAACCTGGAAGATATTAGATAAATGTCTGCTAAATGAATAGCCCTAACCTGCCTGTGTGGCTCAGTGAGTTGAGCATCTGACTCTTGGTTTCCGCTAAGGTCATGATCTCAGGGTCCTAGGACCCTGGGATCGAGCCCCACCTCTGCCTCTGTGCTCAGTACAGAGTTTGCTTGAGATTCTTTCCCTCACCTTCTCCATCCCCCTCTGCTCCTTGTCTCCACTCTCTCTCTCTCTCCCCCCAAAATAAATAGAATATATAAATGAATAGCCCCAAGGGCACCTGGGTGGTTCATTCTGTCTTCTGCTTGGTTGTGATCTTGGGGTCCTGGGATGACTCCCTGCTCAAGGTGGAGTCTCCTCCTCCCTCTCCCTCTCCCCCTTCACTCATGCTCTCACTCTCCCCCTCTCAAATGAATAAATCAAAAATCTTAAAAAAAAAAAAAAAAAAAAAAAAGAACAGCCCAGCCTCCTCTTCCTGGCACCCTACTCATTCAACAAACATAATTCATTCAAAATATGCCCATTCATTCCTGATTTAGGCTATTCAACAATTCTTAGTAAAACAGCAGAAACTTTTTTTCCCATTTCTGATAACTTTACATCTCTTTTGAACACATTTCTTACATTTTAAAATATTACCATAAAACAAATAAAGAGCACTAAAAATCTCCAATAATGTTACGTAAGCACTAAATCAAATAAAACTTGGCACCAAAGTTACCACTTATTTTTATCTTTATTATAACTACTTAATTGTACCTTCAACAGGACTGTAAGTTTTTAAATATTAGTTCAGCATATTCTACCATACTAAGTACTCAAAAGTATCTTAATGAATTAGCTAACTCACAATGGTATACAGTGCCATCAATCAAAACCTGTTTAATTGGAAATGTAACTGTGGATTAGTAAATCCATCTGCTTCACAAAGCAAATGAGCCTGGAAAAGTTTTGCACAAAGATACTCAAAATTCACAGAGGAAGATTAGTTTGCCATTTAAACTAATTCTACAATCCTTTTATAAAGCAAAGAATGCCTCCCCAAACCTGTTAAAGACACTTAAATTCTTATTTGAATGTTAATTTTACTTTGCTTGAAATAAATTATCTGTATCTAAAAGATCAAGTAAAAGAGTCTCATCTGACATTCTCTGATTCTCTCACAGCTTAAAGTGAGGTCTTCTGAACTTTTTAACACCTAGCATCCCATCTTACCTTCCTTAAAGCACATATTACTTCTATTTTGTATGTAAATAATGTACGTACATGACTCATTGTTTCTCTCAGAGGGCAGGGTTTCTGATTCATCCTCTGCCCTCCCCCACCCGACACCCCGGCTATACCTTTGGAAAGAATAAACATTTAATAAAATGATGGTAGAGTACTTGTGAACATTATGTCAAAATGGTCTCTCTCCTTTTAACATAAATGTAAATACTGCCCCAGTATTAAGTCATATGTCACTTCATTCCCAACAGCTTACTAGGTTGCCTCATAGCCAGTGTTGCACCTTGGCCCATGTAATCCTGGAACATAGGTGGTCAACCTGGTAGGCAAAACTAACCCACAAAGATAGAAATCACAAGAGGCTGACTCTAGGGAATGAAATGGCCAGGAAAGAGACAGGAAGGAATTCTGCAGGATGGCAGCAATGCTGTGTATTTTGGGATACTGGTAAAAAGGTATAAACAAATTTCAAAACTCACCTAACTGTATACCTGAAAACTGTGGGTTTTTTTGTTTGTTTTTTATGGAATGTAATCATATCTAAAAAATAAATAAATAAATAAGTAGTACTTCCCAGAATTCCACACAGGTAACACTGCTTACAACAGTAATTATAAAACCTAAAATGACAGCAGTTATACCCATTCCTGTCGTCTCCTCTCTATTTGGAGAACATGAACTCCTTAAACTATCCTGATAGTATTTAATGTACCAGAGAGCCTTCACCAGAGTCTTATGGGCACTCAAGATTAAAATGACATCATGCTACTGGAAATCCACACCAAAAAAAAAAAAACGTGGAGGAGCCACAGGCCCACAATAGTGAAGAATTTCCCCCCATTCATCCCTCAAGTTATCACAGATAACTCCCTCATCTCCCACCCATCCCCCATTATAGAAGTCTTCATGTCCCACAAAAGATTTGGTGTCTATTTATACTACAGATAAAGCCTCAGGAAAGTATACTGAATCAGTACACAAGGGGACAGTAATATTAGGGGTCTAAGATCCTGGGAAGACAGCTGCTTTTCTTTAAAGAAAAGACCTATATCAGAACAGAAATATATACAAGATCATCTCTAAGAGCTGGAACAGCCTGGCGGTCATTATACTAATTATGGCTAATTATACTAAGTATCAGAAAGTTTTAATAGTATCAGAAACTAGAGTAAGATGGCCAGAGCAAGAACCACAAGGCCAGAAGGAAAGTTTTTATGACCAAAAGATCAGACCTGCTGAGTTCTCGTAATAGGTGTGTCTCTAATACCGAGATACTGTATTATGATATCAGTGTCAGATGCCATTAAGTATCTGTAACACATTACTCCCTTTGGTCTGCTTTTGTTTAGAATCTGGCATTCCATACAGCTTGCTTTCAGAGAGTATATGCACTACTGCACTAATCAGAAAGCCTAAGTATGCATACAAGTCTCAACAGTTCTATTTGTTATGAATTAATAAATTGGAATACTAGTTTATATAATAGTAAATACAATGGCCATTGAGTTTCTACAGTTACTATAAATCTGGTTAAGTCCTCCTTCAAAGATTTTCTGAGTCAACAAAAGCTGAGTGTCAAATCAGCAATCCTTCTGAATTCAGCAGTATAAACGTCATCCTATAAACAGACTTGCAGCAGTGCTTCTGAGACTGTACCCCTGCCTTCCAAATAATCTCTAGCATTAAACCCTAGGTCACTAAATCACAAATATAGGTCCACATCCCTTACCTGAGACCTTTGGTTCAGATGTTTTGAAATTCACAATTTTAGAAAAATAATATACATATAGTACATACACTGTGTCACAGTCTAGGGATCTACGGTATCAAGCATTTAATTAATTTCACAATCAAACATACTGGCATTTCTATAGTACAACACATATTTACACCAACTATGGTAAAGACCATAAACAGCCTCAACGTTCAAGATAGGCTTTACTTCCAAATAAGAATATAGTGAAAAAAAACCTTTGGAATTCAGAGATTAAGGGATTTCAAAATTATAGGTAAAGGTTTGTGGGCATGTATGTGTGTGTGTGTGTGTGTGTGTAAGTAGATTCCATGTCCAGCATGGAGCCCAATGCAGGGTTGAACTCACAACACCAAGATCGAGTGCTGAGCCAAGATCAAGAGTCAGACGCTTAACCGACTGAGCCACCCAGGCACTACATGGGCTTTATTTTGATCTAGTGACCTATTACATTGTAAAGTCTCAGGTCTTTCACTATTTCTTAAAAAAGATAATTTTATCTTCAAGTCAGAATTTAAAGCCAACAGATGAGTGGAGAGAACCACTTTCACAGCGTTTAATTAAGCACAGCTATGAAAATTTACAGTTTTCACATCATTTCTAAAGTTAAATAGTAAATACTAAACAGCAGTTTAAATTGTGCAGATTAAAGGATGTTAATATATGGGCCCCAATGTAAATTTTCCATTTTTGCTGTGCTTCTCAAATATTTCCAGAATAGTAAATAATGATTAATGTTATTTCACAAAAAAATGATTGAAAGAAATGATAGAAGTAGGCACGTTAAATTCCAGGTGGTTTGTGTTGTAGATTAGTACTTCTCTGTGCAGTGATAGTCCATTATCTTTCTGCTTCACTTCTCCAACAAAAATTGCCCAGGGATGCTTTTCCTTATTTAGAAAAGACTAAGTCAGGGCCCAAAGCAATAAGGTTATGAAAAAACAAACAGTAAAATAACACTACGAAAATTTAAAGATGGGAAATTTTGCACAACACAAAAAATAATTTAGTTAGCATGAACAATAGAATCACAGTATTTTGAATTCTTAGTCCTAATTCTAAGACTCATCCTCAGCCTCAATTGAGAATGGGGACATGCTCCAAAAGAACAAATTTTTACATAGCAACTGGTAAAAATGGTTCCCAGGAATTCAAGAGCTATGGCTAAGGGAATTTCTCAACTTCTCAAACTTCTCAAGAAATGTTCAAGTTCTTGAGAAGTTAATACAATAAACATACTTTACTTTCACATTCAGGGGGAAAAACTTCTTTTAAAAAAGCAATTTAAAAGCCTTCATTCTTTGTCAGGTCTAATTTTACTTCGGGTTTCTTAAAAAGGCAAAGAAAAAAAAAAAAGAAGGAAGAAGAGTGAATATGCAAGCACAAAATGGTGGGTTAGTCATGCCTAAAGCTTAGTATCTGCTCCTACTGCTCTTCTCCCCATCCGGTAGGCTCTCAGTGAGATGTACTAGGAAGGAGTCTTTTGTTTATCATTGGCATTTCAATAGGGATAATCTAAGTCCCTATCTTATATCTTAGATGTAAAAAGAGTCACTACTTTTTAATGATTAACCAAAGCAGTTAGCATTTTAGAAGGATCTTTGCAAAAAGTTTATTTCCCTGTGATAATGACATAAACTATTATATGTCAACAGACTAGTGATAACTTGGTATCACTATTTTAAAACATTACTGCTGGGGCAACGGTGCAGTCAGTTAAGCATCTGACTCTTGGTTTCCGCCCAGGCTGTAATCTCAGGGTCGGGAGATCCGGAACACGTCAGAGTCTGCTTGAGATTTTCTCTCCCTCTCCTTTTGCCCCTCCTGCTCATGTGAGTGTGTGCGTACTGGCGCACAAGTGCGCGCGCGCTCTCTCTCTCTCTCTCACTCTCAAATAAATAAATAAGTAAATCTTTTTAAAAATTATGCTAGTGCAATTCAATATCCTCTAACAGAAAGAACATTCTATTTGGAGTAAGAAAACTTGATCAGACACACAGAAACTATCATGTGATTTCCTAAGTCTCAATTTCTTCATGTGTGCAGGAAATAATATCAACTACTTCATACTAGTGTTAATTCCATAGTTACTGAACACTCACTAAATGCCAGCTACTGCTCAGAGGCTAGAGGTAAAATAATGAAGTTTCTGTTCTCATGGAGTTTATATTCCAGAGTAGAGAAACAGACAATAAACAAGAAAAAATAATTTCAGCAGCTGACAATAAACACCATTAAAAAAAAAAATCACTGTGACAGTGACTGACAAGTGAGGTCTACTTTAGAGAGGCTGTTATGGAAAGGATTCTCTAAGCAGTGACATCTGAATGAAGACCTATATAACAAGAAGCAATCAGTCATGCTACAGACTAGGAGTAATAACAAGACAGAAAACTATGCAAAGGCCCTGAGGCAGGAATAAATCTGAGGCACTCTAGGAATAGAAAAAAATCTAGAGTGGACAGAAAGTGCTGAGCAAAGGAAGTAGAACTATAGCAAAATAAATGGAGGCAGATAACCAAGCACGTCTAAGTCATAATAAAGAGTTTGGATTTTTTCCTTAAGCCACTAGAGAATTTTAAGCAGGGAAATAACAAGATCTTTCATTTTTCTTTCTGTTTTCTAAGATCACTTGGGCTGCTGATAGAAAAGGCATTTTAGAGAGCAAAAATGGAAACAGAACAGTTACGAAGTTTTTTGCAACAGATCAAGTGAGACATGATGGTGATTTATATACTACCATGGTAGCAAGAAAAAATGGGAGATGTTGAGAGGCTTAATGAGGTGATGTATTTGACAATATCAGAAAATACCCAGAACGGTGATTAACATCTAGCAGAGGCTTGTGGCAGATTGTATTTTCCAACAAAGACCTACAATAATATGACTCATCCCACAAACTCTTCTAAAACTTTGCCACTGACTCATTAAAAAGTGGAGCTTTCTACCTGTGGGTGGTCTTCATAAACTGCCTTAAGTAAGTAAACTATTACCCAACTGAGCAGAACTATAATAATGCCGATTATTGTACCTTCTCTTCCAGCATCACAAACAACACAGGAATCTTAATCTCCCAAAACCAGATAACTGAGCCCACATTAAGTAAGGATGAAGGAGAAATGAGATCCTTCATTCATTTTGCTACCTGAAGAAATGCAACACTAAATTATATGGAAAATTCTTAATAAAATGTTATTAAGTTGTAGAATATCATGCAAAAGATGATCTAGTTATATACAATATACATACATGTATATTTAAACATAAACAACTTTTAGGAAAACTATTTTCCAAAACACAGAGGAATTTCAGATGGGACTTTCCTGCCTTCTACTGTATATGCTTTTCAGTAGTTTCAATTTCTTAAAATTAAGGGTGTCATCTCTTCAAGAACAATAAAACCACTGTTTTAAAGCTTTAAAAAAGGAATCAATGTCACCAAATTATACAGAGACAGTGCTATTAAAATTAAGTGTGAAAAAGGCAAGAGTACCCATTGGATTTAGCAACAAAGCTATCACTGGAGATCTTTGTTAGGATTTTCAGTAAAATCTGGAGCTAAAGACTGCTGCAGAGTAAATGTAAGATGGATGGATACAAACAGTGCAGAAAAAGCTTTCCACAGGTTTAAGGAGAGAGGTCAAGATGGTATTTCCAGGGAGACACAGAATGAGCAGAGACATTTTTTGACTTGGAAGAAATATGACCATGTTAATTTGAATAAAAAAGTCAGCAGGTCCTAAAATTCATATAGAAATTCAAAGGACCCAAAATAGCCAAAACAATCTTAAAAAAAAAAAAAAAAAGAAAAAGAAAAAGGATGAAAGACATATATCCCAATTTCAAAACTGATTACAAAGCTATAATAATTGGTGACACTGACATAAGGGGAGACATAAAGATCAATGGAGTAGAATTAAGAGGCTAGAAATAAACCCTCATGTTTATGGTCAACTGATTTTCAACAAAGGTGCCAAGATAAAAAAAATAGTCTTTTCAATATAGGGTGCTAGAATAACTGGATAGCCACATATGAAAGAATAAAAAATAAGGATATAAAATTTCAGAGAAAGAATGTCAACCTTAGCTCACACCATGTACAAAAATTAATTCAAAATGAATCAAAGACCTAAATATAAGAGCTTAAACTTTAAACTCTTAGAAGAAAGCAGGTATAAAACTTTCTGACCTTAGATAAAACAATGGTTTTATGTCACCAAAAGCACAAGCAACAAAAGATAAGGTTAAATTAAACATAATCAAATTTGAAAATTTTGTGCTTCAAAGAACACCATCAAGGGGCGCCCGAGTGGCTCAGTGGGTTAAGCCTCTGCCTTCGGCTCGGGTCATGATCTCAGGGTCCTGGGATCAAGCCCCACATCCCCCACATCGGGCTCTCTGCTCAGCAGGGAGCCTGCTTCCTCCTCTCTCTCTGCCTGCCTCTCTGCATACTTGTGATCTCTATCTGTCAAATAAATAAATAAAATCTTAAAAAAAAAAAAAAAGAACACCATCAAGAAAGTAAATAAAAAGACAGGGTAGCTCATTTTGGTTAAGCAGCTGTCTTGGGCTCAGGTCATGATCTCAAGGGTCCTGGGATCAAGCTCCCAACTCAGTGGGGAGTCTGCTTCTCCCTCTACCTCTCCCACTAGGCTCATGCTCTCTCACTTCTCTTTTTCTCTCAAATAAATAAAATCTTAAAAAGAAAAAAAGAAAGTAAAAAGACAACCACAGAAAAAAAAATTTGCAAATTATGTATCTAATAGCAGACTTGTATCTAGGATATACCAGAAAAAAAAAAAAGTCTTACGACTCAAAAAAGACAAATAACAATTTAAAAATTAGCAAAGGATCTGGGAGCACCAGAGTGGCTCTGCTGATTAAGCAACTGACTCCTGATTTTGGCATGGGTCATGATCTCAGGGTCATGAGATTGAGCCCCACCTTTGGCTCTGTGCTGGCCTACTTAAGATCCTCTCTCTTCCTTCCCCTCTGCCCTTTGCCCCACCCCACTGCTCTCACTCACTTGCTCTCTCTCTCTCAAAAAATAAAAATAAAAAAATAAAAATTAGCAAAGGACCTGAATAGATATTTCTCTAGAAAAGATACCAATGGCCAATAATCATATGAAAAGGTGCTCAATATCAGCAGCCATCAAGGAAACTAAAATCAAAACCATAGTAACATAGTACTTCATACTCACTTAGGATGGCTATAATCAAAATGACAGATAATAACAGTATTGGCAAGGATGTAGAGAAATTGAAACCCTTATACCTCTGGTGGGAATGTAAAATCATGCTGCTGCTTTGGAAAACAGTTTGGCAATTTCTCAAAAAGTTAAACATAGAGTCACCATATGACCCAGCAATTCCACTCTATGTATACCTAAGAGACATGAAAACATATGCCCACACCAAAACATATGTACACACATGTTCATAGTAGCATTAGTCACAATACCTAAAAAAAAATGGAAACAACTCAAATGTCTGTTAACTGATGAATGGATAAATACAAATGTAGAATACTCATACAACAGAATATTCAGCTGTAAAAAGTATTGATATGTGCTATAATATGGATGAATCTTGAAAACATTATGCTAAATGAAAGAAGCCATATTAAAATTATTTAAAGAACACTTTTATAGTATGATTCTACTTACATGAAATGTACAAAATAGGCAAATCTATAGAAACCAAAAGCAGATTAGTGGTTGCCTAGGTTGGGGGTGAAATACTGGTAACAATATAATAGAAAGTGTTTCTTTTGGGGGTGATCAAAGTTTTCTAAAATTGTGGAGACAGTTACACAATTCTGTGAACATACTAAAAACCATTTAATTGTATTCTTCAAATAGATGGTATGTGAATTATATTACCTGTTAACACACACACAAAAAGAAAAAAAGCAACAAGCAGCCCAAAGATTTCCTAAAATTTTCCACATGAAATTGTTACAACAAAGATGTTTAGTTGTTGTATTGCAAAATAAATATTCTTAAAATAAACAAACCACAAAAGCCCAACACAGAAAGGAATTTTAAGATACATGAGAGAAAGAAAGTAGAAAAAGCAAAAAAGGAGAAAATCTATAGACTGGGGTCCTTGAAAATTTGTGAACAGATGGAATCCAGAATACCCAAGGATTACCTCTTCCACTCTGATGGGGAAGAATGCAAGCAAGGGTTGGCAGGAAAGTAGGTATACTACTAAGTGTGGGTACAAGACGTTAAGAGTGTTCCCACTAAATGTACTCCATTGTCTCTGGGAAGCATGGCACCTTCCCTGAATGATAAGAGGAAAGAGAAGGGTTGAGAGAACGTAGAGACAGCTGTCAAAGGGACAAAGCAAATATTCACCCAATATTTTATCTATCCATCTGTGTTATAGTAGTAATGCTAAAATAAAACACAACAAATGAAGTAGACAATCTTAGCATGAAGGCCTAATGTAAACATAACTCCAGGAAACAGATAATGGAGTTTCATAATAATCTTAATATTATCATGTAAATGTGAAAATATTAATTATGAATACCTCAAAACACTTCCTCTGAATATAATTCCATTTGTATGACTCCATGTACCTTATAAATACAACGTTTGCAATAAAATAAAAAAAGTCCCTTTTTTAAGGAACTAGTCTAAGAGAATCCTTCATGATAAAATGAGAAGGAAAATAAATGACTGGGCTAGCCATTTGTTTGTCTTTCTCTATAAGCAATAAAAGGAATAAATCCTTAATCTAAATCACTTGTGCATTTCCTGGCTTTGATCGGAATTAGTTAAGTATTTGAAAATCTGATCCTATGACAATTACCACATACAGGAGTGGCATATTTATGAACAATCTATTTTCCATCCTTCCACAAATTATTATCATCAACAAAACTGCTTGCAACAGAAGCAAGAGTTGACTGCTTGTCTGATACAACACTCTAAATAAGCAAAAGATCCCACACAATTCTACAGGCTCTGGATAATTAAACAAAAGCCACTGCTGTTGATATAAGCTCAATCGTGTTTTATATAAACCATGGAAACGTACATATTTGTTGTTAGTATATTCTGCAAAACTTACAAGACTGTGTATAACACAATTCCAAACAGCCTTCTGAATCTCATCTCTAAATCAAGTTTTAAGGGCCTTTGGACATTCCATTCACTACAAGAACAATGCATCACACTGTAGGACTTGAACATCACAATGCTCAGTACTGCCACTGAGGAGTTTACAAACTTGTACAGATAAAGAATGTACTGTAGATATGGCTAGTTAACGTTAACAAATATAAAATGATTAAAAGCCCCAAAAATTATATAAGTAAGTTTCAAGGGTACTGAAACGGAAAAATCAAGGCTGACTAGAGTATTTAAGAAAGCAAACAATACAAAATTTCCATATTCTTCTTCCCACTGATACTCCTTACCATTTTAGAAGCTTCCTTCCTTTTCTTTTCAGCATATTTAGATAAGATACGATTTTTCCTTTGTTTCTTTTACAATCTGAAAATGACTTATTAACTTTGGACTTCTAATATATACCATATAAGCCTATACCATACCTTACCTTACCATATACCTTATATACCATACCTTATATACTATACCATATACCTTATATACCATATAAGTCTAATAAAAACTGTCAGAAACAGTTTATTCAGAAAAGTATAAATTCCCTTTAACTGTTTGATGGGAGTGGTGCTGATATCTTTCTAGGAGAATATGAAACTACCTTTTCTACATCTTTGTAAGAAAAATACATATACTTAAGCTCTTCAAAAGTCTTGATCATCTTCCAAACATTGCTAAGGACTGCCAAATAACACTTAACTGTGTTTCAACCACCAGTGGTTCTTTTTTTTTTTGTAATTATTTATTTATTTATTTGATAGGAAAAAGAGAGAGAGTCCAAGAGCAAGAGGCAGGGAGGGAGAAGCTGACTCACTCCTGAGCAGGGAGCCCAAAGCAGGGCCTGATCACAGCACCCTGGGATCATAACCTGAGCTGAAGGCAGACACTTAACAGACTGAGCCACCCAGGGTGGCCCCCAACCATCAGTAATTCTGAAATGTAGAATCTCTCCCAGGTAGCATGTAACAGAAAGAATATATGATTTTTCTAATGATTCTTTTTACAAAAAATACTTTGAGTGGCCCCGGTACTTACTAATTAGCTATTTCTAACTTTTTCTCTAAAATGTTACAAAAACAATATAAATAGAGTTAAACATTTTGGGATAATGATGAAATAAATCAAATGTTATAATCTCAACTAGTTCCTCAAACAACCTAATAACCTTTAATGTGTCCCTAGCCATTCCATTTTTCCAGGTACCAAGGCCATTAAATCTAAATCTTTTACTATACTTCTTAAGTCCTAACTCTACCCTTATTTTTAACATGGATCTTGATTCCTGTTCTACATTTAAGCAAACTCCTACTGTAGAAGGCCTACTCCTTAATTCCATATCCCTCTCTGCCTCTTCCACAATAAAACATCTCGAGCAATCTACATTCACTTTCTCTACTTCTTACACCTTACTCTTTAAACCAGTCCAATCTGCCTTTCCTCCACACCAACCACCCAAAAGAAACTGATCTCACTAAGAGCATCAATGATCTCCAAACTGATCAATCCAGTAGATTTTTTAGTCTTCACCTATTCAGTCTTCTCAACAGTACTCAGGCCAACTCACTATTCCCACCTTGACTGCCACATTCTTCTGGTTTTTCTCTTATATCTCTGGCTGTCCCTTGTCACTCTCCTGGGCAGCTTTCTTCTCTGCCAATCCCTAGAATATGACTGTGGTTTAAAAATCTGTCCACAAATTCTTTGACACTCCTCTCAAAAGGTAGGGCTTAATTACCCTTCCAATGCCTCAAATTCCTAATCCCCTGAGCATGAGCTAAACTGATTGATGCATTTCTAATGAACAGAATAAGGCAGAAGTGATGTTCTCAGACTAAGTCATAAAAGGCACCATAGTGATCTCCTCACTTTCACTTTGATCACTACCTCTAGGTGAAGCCATAAAGCCGATCAGAAAGACACCAATCTAGTGCAATGGAGAGGCTGGCTGGTGAGGCCACATTCCAATAGCCAGCAAGGAACTTAGGCCTTGTGCCAAATGCTGGGTGAGTTGAGTCATCCTTGAAGCAGATCCTTCAACTCCAGTCAAGCCTTTCACAGGACCGCAACCCTAGCCAATGTCTTGACTACAACTTCTTGAGACCCTGAGCCAGAACCACCCAGCTAAGTCACTCCCAAAGGTCTGAGACATAGAAACCATGATAATGTCTGTTGTTTTAAATTGCTAAGTATTGGGGTAATTGACTACAAAGCATTTACTAATCCAATGATGTTTCTCAGCATCCTATTCTCTCAATTCTCCATATATAAAGCTAATATATATCTGTAACCAGACTTTTTTCCTCAATTCTAAACTATAGGACATCTTTTTATCAATTTCAACATGCCCCAAAGCAACCTCTTCCCCAACCTGTTCCTCCTCTCTTCCCTATCATTATTCACCCATTTAAACCAAAAACCTGCATTTCATTAGATGACTTCTCCCCTTATACTCATATCCAAACACTAAGTCCTAAAAATATGACCTGATTATTTCTCTGCAATGACAGTCTTCTTTAAAGAATACCTGTACCTCCTGATCAATTTTCAAATCATAGAGACAACCAGACATCACGTACCACTTGTGGTAATGTTTCACCTAGGAAGAATTCTTGCCCAGAAGAAAAAAAAAATTATCTGATTAAGTTTCTAGCTCTACTTATCCATTTATACAGTTCCTATATTGTAGGAAATACAGACAACAAAGGAGCATATTTAAACATACCACAAGAACACTGCCAGTAAAATCTAGAATGTGGAAAATTCTACAGAATAAATGATCTGGTTTCTTCAACAAACAGGAAAAAAGGAAGAAATGGAACTGGAATTCTGACTTAAACCAACTGGTGAGGGGAGAGATGTTTGAGACAATCAAGGAAATCGAACACTGATATTTCATATTAGTAAATTATTATTAATAATACTTAGTTGTAATAATGATATTGTGATAACATTTTTTTAAAAGAAAGACCTTAGGGGCACCTGGGTGGCTCAGTGGGTTAAAGCCTCTGCCTTCAGCTCAGGTCATGATCCCAGGGTCTTGGGATTGAGCCCCGCATCGTGGGCTCTCTGCTCAGCAGGGAGCCTGCTTCCCTTTCTCTCTCTGCCTGCCTCTCTGCCTTCCTGTGATCTCTGTCTGTCAAATAAATAAATAAAATCTTAAAAAAAAAAAAGACCTTAACTTTTAGTAATACATCTGAAATATTCACAAATGAAAGGATACAGTATCTGGGATCTACTTTAAAATGAACCAGTGGGGAAGGAAGGAGCTGGTGGAAGTATTAACAAAACTAGATTGGCTACATGTTGATAACTGTACAAACTGGATGATAGGAATTCATTTTACTATCCTCTTTTATGTATGTTTGAAATTTTATGTAATAAAAATTTTTCTAGGGGCACCTCGGTGGCTCAGTGGGTTTAAAGCCTCTGCCTTCGGCTCAGGTCATGATCCCGGGATCCTGGGATCCAGCCCCACATCGGGCTCTCTGCTGGGCAGGGAGCCTGCTTCCTCCCCTCTCTCTGCCTGCCTTTCTGCCTACTTGTTATCTCTGTCAAATTAGAAAAAAAAAATTTTTTTCTATAATAAAAAATACTTACAACACTTCATGATTTCCACTGCCCTGGGGGGTAAAGTTCAAATTCCTTAGCACAGTTTACCAAGAAAGCCTTTCATTATCTGGCCCCTACCTACCTCTTCAGCTCATCTCATGTCAATCTCACGTCCCAAACTTCAGAGCTATCTAACTCCTTACTCTTGGCTCCTTTGAAAACATTTATTCCCTCTATCTCAAGCAGTTATCTCTCTCTCTGCTCACACAGCTAACTTCTATTTATCACAGGTCACAACAAACCTGTTTCTTCTAGTAAACTTTCCATGACCTTCCAAGACTGAATCAAGTTACCTACCTACATACCCCAAGCATCCTATGCTTCCCTGATCACAGCTCTTACTTGCTGTATCCCCCAGCAGACTTCAGGAGTCATGAAAGCATAGATTATTTCCATTTTATTTGCCATTTTAACGCCTCCTTCGGGCATTGCACCTGGCACACAGTAGGTTCTCAATAAACATTTGATAAATTTACAAAAGGCATGACCTTCACTAATTTTCTAACCTTCCAACTCCCCATAGAGAACTCCCTCCATTTTCCTTCCTTTCTCACCTTCCTTTGTGATAATGATTCACATAAATGGTTTGCTGTTCACAGTGTTCCAAATTTATACCTTAGCCCTCCCTAGGTATCTTATCTAATAAACTAATTACTTATATGCTATAAACTAACATTTATAGGCCTGATCTTCATTTCCAGGCCTGACCTATGGCTCCAAATGCCTTCCGGACTCAATATCCCACTATCTCCCATATACATTTTTACACCAGAGCTGCTCAGAAAGCCTCAGTATCTTCTTAACACACCTTTTTCTCAAGTTTCCCATTTTGTGCATATTTCCCATTGCCTAAAATGCCCTTCTTCTCTTCTCCCTTTATCCTATAAATCTTAGCTCAAATGTCTCCCTCCCCTTTTCCAGGCAATGTTCCCACAGCACTCTATTCTTATTTCTACTGTAGTATTTATCATATTGTTTTGAAATTTATCATACTGTTTTGAAATCATGTTTAGGTGTCTGCTGCTAGACTGTGAGTTCCTAGGTAGAAGGGGCTCTCTTTCCTTCATTCTATACAACCACCATATATAATACAATGCCTGTTAGAAAGTCAGCCCCAAATAAATGCTTGCTGAATGAACTACACTGTACTGTTTCTAATAATTAAGAGACTGAACTGGAGCTGAAAAGACTGTCTAAATAATACTTTCATAAAACAGGCAATCAGTTTCTCTCTTCTTGTATTGGGCAGAACAATACTATATGAAGCTCTTTTTCAAAAACTGGAAATTCAGAGTATGAAAATTAAAGAAAGATAAAGTAAAAAGACCATTCATTCCCAGAGAACAGGTCTAGGTCTGGGCCCACGCCCAGAGAAAAATATCCAGGCTGAGATGACGTTTAGGCGAATCTATTCAGTTCATGGCACTCCCAGTGATTCTAACCTAACTCTTGAGATTATCCCAATATCAAATCTCAGTACAGGCAAACTCTAAAGCAAGGCCAATCTACTTTAGTTCAGGGTTTTCATGGCCACCCTGGAATAGATCTCCAACCACAGAGTCAGACCAGAGCCTAAGTGATTTTGGAAACAAGGTACAGAGTGATTGCTATTTATTACTCTGCTAAAAAGCTAATGTAATTAATTCAGATACTTTTTCTGGAAGATGTAGCTCCAAGTTATTAGACCCACGCAAATCACTAAGCTGTACCTTCTAAGCCTTCTGAATCCTAATGTACTAAAACACTGTCCAAGTGTATGGAAGTCCTTGCCAATGTTCAATGTGTCTCTTTCTTTAAGCGAATACCTATCCTCTTCTCATCTTTGTGGGACCTCCTCTAATTTGGGATTAGGTATCATTTTATTTTCACAAGATCATTTTACTTTATAATACTTCCTTGCTGTTTCTCTACAAGCAAAAGCTTTAATACCAAAGAACCAGAAAAGGGAGGGGGAAAAAAAGACTTCTAAATAGCCAGTAGTGGGAAATATGATATCTCCTTCAGCTGACAAGGATGATGTTTTATAGAGTCTGGTCTCAGAAGGCAGAAATTAGGTATTGGGGGAATGGCGAGAGAAGTATACGGAAAACCTGTATTTAGTTAATAAGGAAAGTAGCGATTATCAAGGTATTCAAAAACTAGAAGGGCAAGGAGGCAGAAAAAGGATACACTAAAGAAAAACAAACAAACAAACAAAAAAAAACAGGAAAAAGGAAGATTCTGTCTGGGCTAGAAACTCCTAAGAACCCTAGCTGGGGGCTTCTCCAGTATGGCCCTAGATTTAAACCAATACAAATGTGAGATCTGTAGAGTTAACTTAATTCCATAGTGCCATTTATTGAAATTACTCTACCTTGAATAGGCTGGAAAGGGTCCATGGGAATTTCGGATTATCATGTCTACTAAAACCCAACAGTACTCTTCACTCTTCATCTGTCTGAGCCATAGGATTTCATAATTCCAGAGTTTTCAGAATGTAATGTTCAGCTGCATCTCTTTCATGGCTACCTAAAGACAATCTTGAACAATAGGTTTAAATCGCATTCAGGTTTGGTCTTTTTCTCCCTTTAAAAATAATGTAGAGAAAGGACGTTGATAGTTAAAGGATGTTGAAAGTTGTATTTTTTTACACCTGCAGACTATCCTTTAGTAACTCACAGCTTGCACTTTTCTCCTCCCTGCAGATAAGTGCAGTGAAAACAGAAAGCCAGGAATCTGGAATCCTCATTATAGCACTCACTTTGTGATCTTTGTGATCACAAAGATTTGTGATCTTGAGCAAATAATTTAAAAGCCTGCAGCCTCAGATTCCAAAACTATAAAATGAGGATAACAAATACCTATCTTGCGTAAGTTATTGTGAGTGAAATGAATTAAGGGAACCACTAAACCAGAATATAAACTCCAGAGAAAACGAGTGGTGAATATCTTAATCTCTGTTGATTCTTGCTCACATGCACACATATGTACACACACAACCCCACACACACCGAGCCCACATGTTAATAATATAATAATAATAATTAACATATAGTGGGAGTTCAATAAATATTTTTCAAATGAACGAAAATACTAGTGCCCCACCTCTCTCATCAACATTAACCCGAAGTGATGATTTTCTTCTTCTATAATTTTCTGAAGCCTTCAAGAAATTGTTTTGTCCTTTTGAGCCGTTTCTTCCCTTTCGTTGGCTATTATTAACTATACACTATTCAGAGACCGTACCTTTGTAAGTAATTTCTCTAATACCACCCACGTATTTCTAATGCGGTAGGTGTGGAACGGATAGTCAGAACCTAAGATTCAGGGCAATTCGTGCACTTGCTTACGGCCACTGGTTCACGTTTAACTACAGCGAGGCCCTAAACTCAGCACTCCCCAAAATACAACTTTCAGGAGACGCCGCATATCCATTTCTGTCTTCGCCAGCAAAAGCCGCCTGAGTGGGAAACCCCTGGCTTCAAAAGTTAAGCCATCAGTTACGCTCGCCTCTCACAGAATAGAGGAGTGCGTCCCATGAAAGAAACACTCAGTTTGGGCAGACAGGAGGGATTTCGGACTTGTTCGTGCTGCCCGAGAGCCAGTCACCTAAGGATCTGCTCAAGCTTGTGTGAACGCCGCTCGGAGAAAACAGCGCTCTTTAACCCCTGGAGAGAAGCTAAGGGGCGCGGCCGTCTACAGGATCTGGTGGGCCAATGTCAAGTTCACGATAAAGTGGGGAGACCACACGGACTGTGTAACCTGACCTTTTAAATCATGGCTAGGACCACCCTCACCCGCCTACACCCCCGCCGGATCCCACCACAGCTTAATACCGGACCCTAAAAAAGGAACGCGGCTCGCCCCAAACCCATAAATCAGACAACCACTGCCTGCTTATTGGCTGCGCCAGCATCTCCTTCACCCTCATTGGCTATCCGGGACGTAAAACCTCCCCTCACGAGGGAACCCTCCGGTACGGCGGCACCCCCAGCTTAGCAACCTCTACCCCGCTACCAAAAAGCCCGCCCCCCCCCAAGGATAGCGACCTCCGAGGCGCTCGGAGTTTTGCCCCACGAGGTCTCACCGTGTAATAGGAAAGCAGCCCTGCATTGTAGTCCAGCACAAACCAACGGTACTGCCAGCCTTTCATCACGTTAGTCCATTTACTCAGCGGCCCTTCCATGATAGACGCCATCTTGGGAGCCGCCAATGACAACAAACGGCCTGACGTCACTCGCCTATAAGGCATTCACCATGTGGGGGCGGAGCCGCCGCGGGAAGAGGCGGGACCAGGCGGGGCCGGGGCGGGGCCAGCTGTGCTTCCCCTCGTAAACTCTCCCTCCCATGCCCATAGCTATCAACCTCAAACAAGCTTTCTTGGGGCGTCTATTGTGTGCAGAACTGGGTGCCAGGGATGTGAGGAATGCAAGCATGAATACCGTTAAGATTATTTATTAACATTAGTAATTTTATTACGCATGATGATACCTTACAAGTCCCAAAGATTTCACATCTGATATTCATTTATGCATTCATTTCACAAATCCATTCATTTGAGAAATACTTGCTATTTTGTGTTAGATACT
Source organism: Martes martes (assembly GCF_963455335.1). NCBI lineage: Eukaryota > Metazoa > Chordata > Mammalia > Carnivora > Mustelidae > Martes > Martes martes. Next base: position 150,876,177 of record NC_137891.1, read on the forward strand.
CTTAGGCTTTGGGGATTCAGCAGAGACTTCATGAGGGGTGGTGGGGAATAAGCAATAAAATAGTAAATTATGTAGTATATTAAACTCTGGTAAGTGCTGTGGAGAAAAATTAAGCAAGGAAAGAGGCAGAAAGTGGGAGATGCAATTTTAAATTCCCAAATAGAGAAGGCTTGAAGAAGGTAACTTTTGAGCAAAGACCTAAAGAAAATGAAGGAGAGAACCTGGGAGAAGCCTTCCAAGGGAAGGAATAACAAGTGCAAACACCTTTAGCCTGGCATGTTGAAATATCAGCAAGTTCAGTGTGAGTGGATGTCATGAGCACACTATGAAGTGCATACACAGGCTGTGTCTTTTCACAAAGTCAGCTTTATTCAATCATAAAGCAAAGTTAATCACAATTATAAAGCAGGTTCAGGATTCCAAATTCAATGACATTTCACCATGTGATTAAACTTGGCTTCTTAGACAGCACATAGAGCAGGACAGAAGATAAACCACACAACAAACAAGATTACAGAAAGGTGTAGGAAGTTAAGGAACAAACACAAAGTCAGTCTGTGGGCGCACAGTTGAGATAAGGCCTCAGTCTGCTCCAGGTCAGCTTTCAGCACTTACTGTTTATTATGTTCATGTTGTGAAGGATCTCAGTTCTGTTCAGAGATCAAACTGACCAAGACTTTGGTGGCAGTTGCCTTTTTTAAGTGGTGACACATAGAGAGGTCATGTCTGAAGAGTCTGCTGCAAAAATCCTCCCCTTTTTGAAGGCATTTAATTGGTCTTGGGACCCCGCAGTTGTCTTCTGGTTCTGCTTGTTACCAGTTCTGGGCCATCAGATGATGCTGGTCCCAGAGATCTCTCCCAGGTCCTGTACCTTTAACTACTTGTATCATTGCTTGACACAGGCTCCTGCTTAACAGGAGTGACTCCATTTTGCTTTCTATGGAGCAACAGTGAGCTAGAGAGAAAGTTGTAGGAGACAAGGTCAAAGAAGTAAGGGTAGGGGCGCCTGGGTGGCTCAGTGGGTTAAGGCCTCTGCCTTCCGCTCAGGTCATGATCCCAGGGTCCTGGGATCAAACCCTGCATCCGGCTCTCTGGTCGGCAGAGAGCCTACTTCCCCCTCCCCCCTGCCTGCCTCTCTGCCTACTTGCGATCTCTGTCAAATAAATAAATAAAATCTTTAAAAATTAAAAAAAAAGAAGAAGTAGGGGTAGATCACTGAGAGCCTATAAGGACAATGAAAAGATTGTCATGTTATATTAGGCACTGTTCAAGGTCCTGGAAATGCAACAGTGAAGGATCCAGAAAGGTTCCTTCCTTTCTAAAAGCTTAAATTTGGTGATGAAAGCAAACACTAACTAAAAAACTAAATAAGAGGGACTCCTGGGTGGCTCAGTTGGTTAAGCAGCTGCCTTCGGCTCAGGTCATGATCCCGGCGTCCTGGGATCGAGTCCCACATCGGGCTCCTTGCTCGGCAGGGAGCCTGCTTCTCCCTCTGCCTGCCACTCTGTCTGCTTGTGCTCACTCTCGCTCCTCTCTCTCTCTCTCTCTCTCTCTCTCTCTGACAAATAAATAAATAAATAAATCTTTAAAAAAAAAAAAAAAACTAAATAAGAAAAATATCGAATACTGATTTAAAACAAAAACAAAACCTTGCAGAAAATTTAAGTAAGGTGATATAATAGGAAGTCAGTGAGTGGCTACTTTATATTGGGGGTGGTGGATCCAGAAATGGCATTTAGATTTAGATATAAAGGATAAGAAAGAGCCAGCCATGAAAATATGAAGGAAAGAACTAAAAGGGGAGCTGAGAAATGGGGCATTAGCTAGAAGTGGAGGTGAGATCAAGGGAGAGGTTTTCTTTGTCTTTTATTTATTTTTTGAACTTAAAAAGTATTTTTATTCAGGTCTGTGTTGTAAATCCCTTCTCTTTGCTGATAACACAAGTGCTAGGAAAAAGAGTATCACTGAGGGAGCTAAACAAAGAACCTATTTACTAGCTAATCAAATTAGGTGCAAACCTAAAGTAAGATTAAATTGATATGTTTAATCTTATCATTATCTTTTTGGGCGTCTGTGTGGCTCCGAGGTAAGCATCTGCCTTCCACTCAGGTCATGATCCCAGGGTCCTGGGATTGAATCCCGCCTTGGGCTCCCTGCTCAGCCTGGGGTCTGCTTCTCCCTTTCCCATTCCCTTTGCTTGTGTTCCCTCTCACTCTCTCTCTCTCTGTCAAATAAACAAAATCTTTTTTTTAAAAAGCTTATCACTATCTTTTTTCCCAGTTTTTTGAGATATAATTGACATATAACATTGGATAAGTTTAAGGTGTACAACAAAATTATATATGTAAATATAAATGATTATATACATAACTAGATATATATAATGAAATGATTACCACTCTATGTTTTGTTAGTATCCTCACCTCACCACACAGTTTTTTTCTTGTGATGAGAATTTTAAAGATCCATTCTCTTAGTAACGTTTAAGTATACAATATAGTATTGTTAACTACAGTTACCTTACAGTACATTACATCCCCAGAACTTATTTACCTTATAACTGGAAGTTTTAACTTTTGATTGCCTTTTAATTTGACATAGTCTTACTTTTTTCTTTTTGCTTTTGTTGCTTATGTTGTAGGTATCATATCCAAAAAAATTGACATTGCCAAGACTAATGTCAGGAAGCTTTTTCCCTGTTTTCCTCTAGGAGTTTTATGATTTCAGGTCTTACAATGAAATTTTTAATTCATTTTGAGTTAATTTTTGTGAGGGGTCTAATTTCATTATTTTTCATTATTTTCATGTGAATATCCAATTTTCCCAGCACCATTTATTGAAAAGACTATCTTCTCTCCAATAAATATTCTAGGTTCTTATGTCAAATAGTAGTTGACTGTCCAACATGAATGGAGGGTACAATGCTAAGTGAAATAAGTCAGTCAGAGAAACACAAATACCATATGACTTCACTGACATGTGGAATTTAAGAAACAACAAACAAACAAAGAAAAAAAGGGACAATAATAACAACAAAACCAGACTCAAATACAGAAAACAAACTAGTGGTTGCTAAAGGGGAAATGGGTGGAAGGAAGGGTGGAATAAATATAGGGGATTAAGAGTACACTTATATTGATGAGCACGGAAAATTGTATAGAATTGTTGCATCTGAGCCTAATTATATTATATATATTGTCCACCTGAGCCTAATATAACACTATATATTAATTATACTTCAATAAAAATAAAAGGGCAACTCCGATGGACATTCTCCAGATTAAAAAATATAAAAATATAAAATATAAAAACATAAAAAATACCTGAGATATGGTTGAGCCTTCATAAATGTTAATTGAAAGAATATTCTCTCCTCCTCCTGCAAAGAACTTTTGATCTAGCTCAGTTCAGCAATTCAATGTATTAAAATTGTATAGAGCAGGGGCACCTGGGTGGCTCAGTCATTAAGTGTCTGCCTTCAGCTCCGCTCGCGATCCCAGGGGCCTGGGATTGAGCCCCTCATTTGACTCCCTGCTCAGTGGGAAGCCTGCTTCTCCCTCTCCCACTCCCCCGCTTGTGTTCCCTCTCTCCCTGTCTCTCTCTCTCTCTCTCTCTGTCAAATAAATTAAATCTTAAAAAAAATTTTTTAAATATATTGTATAGAGTGAAAGACACTGGTTTACGGATATGTGGATGAAGTCCCTCCCCTCAGAAAGTTTCTAGTCCAGTGGGAAGGATGAGTCATAAACACAAAAGTCAGAGGAAAATAAAAGAGATACAAAGAAAATGCAATTGGAAGTCATAAAAAGGAGAAACCTGGTCAGGGAATTGAAAATGATGGTCAGTCAGCAAAGGTGTTTATTAGCAAAAGGTCACTCTCATAATTATTGAAAACATATCGTGTGTTTCCTACAGTCAAGAGTCTGTCTGATTACTGGCAACTCAAGAATTTGAGTTCTTCATACTATTCATCGCAAACCACAGATTTTTTTTTTAAAGATTTTATTTATTTATTCGACAGAAAGAGAGAGTACAAGCTGGGGGAGTGGGAGAAGCAGTCTTGATGTGGGGCTCGATCTGAAGACCCTGAGATCACGACTTGAACTGAAGGCAGAAGCTTAACTGACTGAGCCACCCAGGCACCCCATAATCTGTCTTAAAAGAAGTCCATGGATCTCAATGTGCATGAGGAATATTTTCTTTATTATCCTTATTTCCATGACTTTTCAACATTTTCCATGAGAGATAGAAAAATGGAATAGAAAGAACTTGACCCTAGAATTAAAGAGCTGAGGATGAGGTGTCCTAGTCCTGCCATTTTGGTAATGGCTTGGGTAAGCCTTTGTAAGACTTAAATTCCTCTTCTGTAATCACGAAAGTAAACATATCCATCTAATTTAAGGAGTAAATGAGAATATATATGAAGGGGACAGAAGCCAGTAAAAGTTACCTTCCTTCCTTTTCTTGGGAGAGCCTCTTTCCTATAGGTTACAATTCAACAAAATTTGTTGAGAACATGGCACCTCTTTGACACGTTCAAGAAAGCTAAAGATGAAGAAACAGTTTCTATCCAGTAGCTAACCTGGAGCATAAAACATACATGCAACTGAGTGTAATACAAAGCTATTCTCTTCTTGGATATATTTTTTCTCATTAATTCTGCCACTTATTGAGTAGCTACCCCGTGCCAAGGACTGTATTAGGAGTGTGATATACCTTCTCAAATTTAATCATTGCAATAACCCTATCAATGTATTAGCCTCCATATTTTGCAAATAAAGAAAATTAAATTCAAAATGATTGACCAATGTGCCCAGTATTAATAGTATCAATCAGTGAGTATGAGTCCATATAAACAAGTCTATCTTTTTGTTATGCTACATGGCCACACTACACACTTCTCTTAAAAAGTTGATATTCTAGGGCACCTGGGTGGCTCAGTGGGTTAAGCCGCTGCCTTCGGCTCGGGTCATGATCTCAGGGTCCTGGGATCGAGTCCCACATCGGGCTCTCTGCTCAGTGAGGAGCCTGCTTCTCTCTCTCTCTCTCTCTCTCTGTCTGCCTCTCTGCCTACTTGTGATCTCTGTCAAATAAATAATAATTTTAAAAAAATCTTTAAAAAAAATTAAAAAAAGTTGATATTCTAGAAACATTATTCAGCAGAAAGCTTCATGTTGCTGCTATCTTTTGGGATAAACCAAGTATTGGGATCTTTAAACATCATGATTCAGACTGAGTAAAAAGATTTACATAGTGTTAATTACTACTTCTCTGTTAGCTTCTTCTTTTTCTTTTTTTTTAATCTTTTACTTATTTGTCAGAAAAAGAGAGAGAGAGCACAAGCAAGGGGAGTGGCAGGCAGAGGGAGAAGCAGGTTCCCTGCTGAGCAAGGATCTCGAGGCAGGACTTGATCCGAGGACACTGGGATCATGACCTGAGCCAAAGGCAGATGCTTCACCAACTGAGCCACCCAGGTGTCCCCTCTATTAGTGTCTTAAGAGCAACAACCTGGTCTTATTTATCTTTGTAGCCCTAGAAACTAGCTCAGTGCCTGGTACACAGATGTGCTTAATAATTATTGCTTGATCTGAATTATGTATTCTATTGAAATTGACCTAAGTACCAAGGACTGTGCTAAGAACCATCACCTACATTTTCTTTAATCCCCACAACAATCCTTTAAAATCACCACAGCCGGGGTGCCTGGGTGGCTCAGTGGGTTAAAGCCTCTGCCTTCAGCTCGGGTCATGATCCCAGGGTCCTCGGATCGAGCCCCCAGTCGGCCTCTCTGATCAGCGGGGAGTCTGCTTCCCCTTCTCTCTCTGCTTGTCTCTCTGCCTACTTGTGATCTCTGTCTGTCAAATAAATAAATCTTTTTAAAAAAAATAAAATAAAATCATTACACCCATTTTATGGATGAAAGCATTGGGGCACAGAGTTATTAAGTGGCTTATCCAAGGGTGAACAGCAGAACCAGAATTGGAATCTAGGTCTTTTCAGCCCAGATCCATTCCATCCCAGCTGCATGCTATATTTGCATTGTCTCTGTGTAAATAAATGTCTTGGACATGACACAGGCAACACCATCAACTACTGAATCAGTTTTAACTTTTGCTAGGGTCACTAGAAATCAACAGGCTCTACTTAGCTTCAAATGTCAAAACACAAGTCCTCAGGAAAAGCCAGAAGCAAGGGCAGTTCTTGATCCCTAAGACCATGTGTGAGTGTATAGCACTCTGCCTACATTCTACACCAACTGTCCAACTACATGCTTTAGGTCATCATCTAAAATTAAACATGGCAGAAATACATCAGCTCTCATTGCCACATTCCTCAGTGACTGGCCTTCTGAGGTAGCAGCTGAAGCAGAGCAGAAAATGAAGATTAGATTTAGAATCAGAAGATACAGATTATATTAACCACTGAACATCATAAGTTCATCAAGGGCACACACTGGGACTAATTTATCCTGCCACTTAGAATATCAATAAATGTTACCATAAAGATATGATTTTTAAAAGATCACTCTCAGCAAAATTGAGAACAAATTGGAGAGTGGTAAGACTAGAGGCAGGAAGACAAACTGACTTCTAAAAAGCCAACCAAGCAGTAGAGTCTAAGTGACACGGGTCAATGACACAGGAATAGAGACCAGGAAAGATGCTGTACTGTATATTTATTGAGAAATATTTTGGAGATGAGGTTTTAAACCTCACTAAACAATGGAATTAAATGAAGAAGGGATAAGAGGAGTCAGAGACAATACCAAGTTTTCTAACTTGTGTATAACTGAATGAGTATTTAAGTGATCAAGTTTGGTTTTTTGGGGTTTTTTTTTTTTTTAAGAAGATAAAAAATGGCTTGTGTTTCTCAACATGAAGTTTCCTTCCTCTACACAGCTGTTTAAAAATGTGATTTTTTTTTTTTTAGTTTCTAGCAAAGATGATTTCCAACTTTTCCACAGCCAAGATTGTAGGTGCAAATTGCTTCGTAATGCATTCTGTTGTTGCTGGTTTGCTGTCTTCTCTTTTTAAACTTCCCACCAACTGCTTTTTGTTGTTGCTATTATTGTTGTCATGTTTCTTAATTGGCAGTTGTTGGAAATCAAATAATAATAATATTTACAAAAACGTTGCCTTCTTGAGGGAAAACACAGAAACCTATCAAAACTTGACTGTCGTTTGCTGAGTGTAGAGGAAACAGAAGATCAAGCGTAAATATGGAAAAAAACAAAATATGACAGCCTATTTTGTCCACAAACAAGTCCTAGTTCTTTCCCACTCTTTCATCTAGCCACATAGAGGAAAGTGAAATGTCAAGTTTAGAAAAATGTGGCTATGATTTTGAGACAGAAGGGAGCTGGAAAAGGGAGAGAAAATATTTTAGTTATAGGCTCTGTAAGTGTTCTAACGGGAGAAAAGAGGAATGCACTTATCTTTGCCCCCATCACCAAATGTCCCCTTGGAGATCCACATTCCAGTCACTCCGGGCTTTAAACATTTCAGAAATATCCTCCCTCAGATGGAATTAACCCCTCAGTCCCTTGTACTCTATCTGTACCCTAAACAAACTTCTAGCAGAGAATCCAGAACACCCCACTGCGTCTACTGATTCACAGAGACTGAGTGCCCCCTTGACAGTGGGTTCTTTGAGGACTTGGTCATATGGACCTCCTCAAATTTGGTACAGTGCCTGATATGGACAGTGATGGAACAGGGGAAGCAATTTAGCAGCACTAGGCAATCTGGATGAAAGGTCAGGGGAATTTGGTTTGCTGGAAACACAATTTTTATTTGTATTTTATGTTTATTTGGATTGGCTTAGAGAAACTAATAGAAATTAAAGAACTAATTTTCCTGAACCACCCTCCTCAATAAGTGTTAGTCAAAAAGCAGCTCCTCCAAGGGCACCTGGCTGGCTCTTGATTTCAGCTCAGGTCATGATCTTAGAGTGTTGGGATCAAGTCCCGCATCAGGGTCCACACTCAGTGGGAAGTGTGCTAAAGCATTCTCTCTTTCCCTCTGCCCCTCCTTCTGCTTGCTCTCTCTCTCTCTGAAATAAATAAGTAAATATATATATATTTTTAAAATGTAGCTCCTCTGGACTATAATCTTCCTGAGGTCAGTGACTTACTCACCTCTGTATGTCCAATGTTAGAAAACTGCCTGAGTCAGCAACCCACACTGAATGTCCTTTTCCTTCTCTCTTGATTGTCCTATCCTTCCTTCTCTGCTTTGGGAACTTTTTCCTCATCATCTGAGTCCCAATTCAAATGACAATTTCTCTTTGAGGCCTTCTTTGAACACCCGCTCTATGCCAACAGCCAAATAGAATTAATCTTACCCTTTACTTTGTCTCACAACAGATTACACAATCCTCTAATACAGATAGCAATATACTTTACAATGTCTTGAATGAGTTCATCCACAATCTATTGTGACAGTGCATGCGACATCATCAGGATATGTTGTAGAACAACTCTATCTACTATGACCAGAAAATGCCATGCTGTAGTCAAGAAGACCACAGTCTGTAAGAGGAGTCTAAGGGAGAGAGGATAAAGACTGGATCAGAGCAGTCTAGAACAGAAGAAATGAAAAGGAAGGAAGACAATGGAGAGGAGAAATGTTAAGGGATAGGGAAAAGGGAGGAATCAGGTGACCTCCAAATTTCTAGCCTGGGAACTCTGGAAAAGGTGTGGATTTGGGAAAACACTGAGAAGTGAAATATTGGATAAGTGAAATGTTGAATTTGAAGGATGTGGCACATTGAGATGGAAGTAGATGTTCAGCAGGCAAGAGGAAATACTAATTTGGAGCTTAGGATTGAAACCTGAACTAGAATTATAAATTTGATAGTTTTAACCCATAGGTGATCGCTAAAGGCATGGGAAGCATTGAAATTACCCAGGGAATGTGGACAGAGTATATGGCTCAGGATGGAACCCTGGAGGACAGCATTGTTTAAAAAAGGGCCGGGGTTGGGGGGAGAAGAAAAGCCAAGAAAAAAGAGAATGAACAATTAGAATAAAGAAAGATGAGAGGATTGGGGAAACAAAGGCTGAAGGAAAACATTTCAAGGTCATATGCAGGAAATTAAGAGGTCGCCTCCTCAGGGGGCTCTTTCTGTGTGAATTAGAAGGTTATTGGTAGATAATTAGAGGGGAAGTATGGGGCCTGACTAGGGTAGGGAGACAGGAAATAGATTGGATAGTGAATTTTAAAAGAGGATGAAATGTGAAAGGCAGGTGGGTGGGGCCATGTGAATTGAAAAAGGATTTCCAAGTAGTAATGGGGGGGGCTAGCTGAGTTTAAGGATACAAACTATTAGCAGCACTGGCTTAACTGGCTGTGGGATTATTTTTCCCCCAGCAATTCTTAGCAACTTGACTGTAAGCACAGAAGAAGTGCATAATTGGAATTATCTAAGTTAGGGGGATCTAGAGGGTAGGCATGGCAAAACAGCTAGGAAGAAAGGAGTTGAGAGTGTTGGTTGAGGTGAGAGATCTTGAAATTTAGGCTGACTACAGCAGAAAGAGAAAACAGATTAGGAGAAAGGAGTCAAGAGACTGCATAGGGCCTCCTGTGAGGTTTGAAGTTTTAGTAGGATTAAGAGAGCTTGGAGGAAAAGATGGTTAAATAATCAGAGGAGTTTCAGATTTCACTAGTAGAGCAGTTTCAGGTAAGGGAAGGTTAAGAAAATAGCCATAGGAGTGGAGAGCTGAAGTGTGTTGGGAGGTATAGGCTATAAGAGACCCTGAAATCAAGGAATTGTGAGGCCATTATACTGGATAATTCATTCACATGGAAGTTGAAATGACCCATTCGATTGTAGGGGTTAGAGTTGAGAAGAAAGCTGTGGACAAGTGCCACAACCTCAATGAAGGAAGTTGCTAAATGACAATGACAAAAGGATTCTTCTGTGATTACCCAACTTTCCCAGGAGCCTAAGCAGAAGACTCAAGAAGGCTGAGTTTTGTAAATTATTTGTGGCTATCCATTATCTATGATATCCCTTCACATGACCAGCATCGACATTCTCCAGTTGCTGCAGCAAAATAACATCAAGAACCTCTAGGAATTTATCGATAAGGAAGTAATCTGAGATTTATATGCTGGGATGTTGTTTGTAATAATGAAACCCTGGAAACAACCTAAATGCACAATAATATGGGAAAGGTTAAGTAAATTATAATAGATCCATATGTTGGGCTAAGGTATAGCCATTAAAAATTGTTTAAGATAGAATGATAGATGAAAAAAGTTATGATATAAAATTATATATGTATATATCAATAGGTATAAAATGGCTAAAATTTTTATATAGAGGATGAGTCTAATTTTATAAAAATATTTGTGTCTTCCTGGAAGACTATAAGGATATATAGAAAAACATCTGAAGTCAGTTTGTAGGATTGTGGTTGAGTTTATTTTTCTCTTTATCCTTCTACTGCATTCTCCAAATTTTCTACAAGTAACAGGCAATTGTATTTATTATGAGAAAAAAAAAGGCCATTTTGTGACAGAATCTTTAAAATAATATAATAAAAAATACCACCAGTTAATTAATTACAACAACTCTGAAATTTTTCAGTATTTGCCATTTGTAGTCATAATATGCCTGTCCTCTTCAGGAGCTGGAACAAGTAAGTTCAAACAGTAACATCCTGTCATATCCCAATAGTCACTGTCCCAGTCAGGATGCCTGCAGAATTCCTATGCCCTCTCCTTCATTCTGTATCCTTCTGTCTCCGTGTTAGCTGACACTGCAATATGTCACCTTTGCAAACTTACAGAGGAGTCACCGCAGCCATGAATTTGCAGTGCATTCGTTCACTCCTTTTTTCAGGAAAGTAGCCTTCACTGAGCAGCAGATCTGTGTCAAGTCCTGGAGCAGCGCTAAGGATAGAGATGAGTCATGCTTGGTTCCTGTCCTCAAGGGGGTTCAGAGTCTGTAGAGAAACACAATGTGTTGCTGCACAAGGTGATTTATGCTAAACCAGTGGTAAGTAAGGAGGCACCTAGTGACAGGCAGTGTAGTGTCTGTCAGACAGCCTAGTGACAGGGTGGAGTTATCAGTGTGCTAAGGAAATAAGTAACCTTTCCTTTTTTTTTTTAAATTAACATATAATGTATTATTTGTTTCAGGGGTACAGGTCTGTGAATCATCAGTCTTCCACAATTCACAGCACTCACCATAGCATATACCCTCCCCAATGTCCATCCCCCAGCCACCCTATCCCTCCCCACCACCCCTCAGAAACCCTCAGTTTGTTTCCTGAGATTAAGAGTCTCTCCCCGGTCCCATCTTGTTTCATTTTTCCCTCCCTTCCCCCCATAAACCCCCACCTGCCTGTCAAATTTCTCATATCAGTGAGATCATATGATGATTGTCTTTCTCTGATTGACTTATTTCGCTTAGGATAATACCCCCTAGTTCCATCCCCGTTGTTGCAAATGGCAAGATTTGGGGGCTTGGGGGTCTTTTTGATGGCTGCATAGTATTCGTGTGTGTGTGTGTGTGTGTGTGTGTGTGTGTGTGTACCACATCTTTTTTATCCATTCATCTGTTGATGGACATCTAGGTTTTTTCCATAGTTTGGCTATCGTGGACATTGCTTCTATAAACATTTGGGTGCACGTGCCCCTTCGGATCACTACCTTTGTATCTTTAGGGTAAATACCCAGTAGTGTGATTGCTGCATCATAGGGTAGCTCTATTTTCAACTTTTTGAGGAACCTCTGTACTACTTCCCAGAGTGGCTGCCCCAGCTTGCATTCTCATCAACAATGTAGGAGGGTTCCCCTTTCTCCAAATCCTTGCCAACACCTGTTGTTTCCTGACTGGTTAATTTTAGCCATTCTGACTGGTATGAGGTGGTATCTCACTGTGAGTAACTTTTCCTTTTCCTGTCCACTGCTACCATCTTGGCTCAAGCCTGTACCATTTCATGCTTGGATCACCATAGTAGCTTAGAGTTATCAACTCCACTATCACTCTCTTCAAATTGGCTTTCATGCTGATTGTAAGAGACATTGGTGACGGGGATAAAGAGCACATTTACCATGATGAGCACTGAGTAATGTACAGAATTATTGAATCACTATATTGCACACCTGAAACTCCTATAACACTGTACATTAATTATACTGGAATTTAAAAAAAGAATAGATTATGCTAAGACCAACTTGGTATTTGAACAGAAAAAAAAACAAATTTCAAACTTGTATTACTATGATATTCGGCAGGATGCCTGGGTGACTCTCAGTTGGTTAAGCATCTGACTTTTTTTTCTTTTTTTGAAAAATGCAGCTGAGCATGCACCTCTTCCCCCCCCCCTTTGGAAAGATCTTATTTATTTATCAGAGTGAGAGAGAGAGAACATAAGCAGGGGCAGTGGCAGAGGGAGAGGTAGAAGCAGGCTCCAACAGGGAGCCTGATGTAGAGCTCAATCCCAGAACCTGGTGATCATGACCAGAGCTGAAGGCAGATGCTTAACCAACTGAGCCACCCAGGGGCCCCTAAGGATCTGACACTTGATCTCAGCTCAGGTCTTGATCTTGGGGTTATGAGTTCAAACTTGGCTTTGGACTCCATGCTGGGCATGGAGCCTAATTTAAAAAAAATGTGTGTGTGTATGTGTGTGTGTGTGTGTATGGCAATAAAAAATTCACAAAACTCCTTTTTCCCCTATGAATAGTATTATTATTGTGTTAAAGAATAAATAATTAAAAATATTGACACAGAATAATCCAGCTATCATTTTTTAAAAAGAGGAAAAAAAAAAAACCAACAGGACTCTTAGAGAATGGAAACTAGAATAGGCTCTGCTATAAACCAGCTGTGTGATCTTGGGGAAAACACTTAACTTCTCAAACAAAGAGATTTTGTTCCCTTTCTGGGAAATAGAGTTAATATCACTTCACTGGGTTTTTGTGAAGACAAAATAAGCTACCGTATTAAAGTGTCCCATTGGGTTCCCTAGACGGAACTCTTAAGATGGTTTTCTCTGCAAGTCTAAAGATCTTTTTCTTAGTCTTCACTCTCCTTGGCCTCAGTTAATTTATTATATAGATATGCAATGTTGTTTTTCCTAATACTATTTTGTTCATTATCTTTTTCACCTGCATACAGCTTGTGTTCTCATTTACATTGGTAGCTTCCAAGGGCAGGGATTTTATCTTATACTTATTTATAATTAAATGAACTTACATATTTGAAAATGGTTTACAGACTGTGAAGTGCTTTATTATTATCCACCTCATTCCGTCAAGATGTTTTGAGCACCCACTGTATGCCAATCATTGTGCCACACATTAAGGATACAGAGTGAAGTAAGAGTTGTCTCTGGGGGTGTTGGGGTGGCTCAGTCAGTTAAGCGCCAGACTTTGGCTCAGGTCATGATCTCAGGGTCCTGGGATTGAGCACCACTTTGGGCTTCTCACTTAGTGGGGAGTCTGCTTGCCCCTCCCCCTGCTCATACTCTCTCAAATAAATAAATAAAATCTAAAAAAAAAAAAAAAGAATTGGTCTCTGATTCAAGAGTTTAGTGAAGAGACAGCTTATGCTGGTGAATAAATAAATTAACATACAGCGAGATGTGTTAGGGTAGGGGTATGATGGAAAGGCTACAAGAGCACCAATAATAGAACGGATTTTCCCAAGAGAAACAGCCAAGCAAATCCAGGTTCCAGTGCCACTTCCACCGTTTGCTACCATGAGACCTTAGCTAAGACACTTAACCAGTAGATCTCAGGTTCCTAACCTGGGAACTGAGAACAAGCATACTTTCCACACAAAATTGCCCTGAGGAGTAAATAAGATGATAAATGCAAAGGCTCCAGCATAGTGTTTCTACATAAGTGTGTCCAGCACAAATGCATTCCTTTTCTTCCCTTCTAGAAAGGGAAAGTAAGAAAGGCTGCCAAAGGAACTAGCACTTGAACTGAGCTTACCAACATGAAAACTTCTCATTCTTACTCAGGAGGGGAAACTAATACTTGTAGAGTAGCTTCTAGAAATAGGTACTCTCTCTAGGGTTTCCCAGAATGAAGAGGGGAAGAACATTCCACACAAAGAGAACAGTATAGGTACAGACACAACATTTTGGAAGTGTGTATTATGCACTTGGGAAATCGCATATCCTTTCAGATGCAGTGGGGTTAGGGCAACCAGTGAACCTATGGTGGTAGAGAAGGCTAGAGAAAGAAAGCAGGGCAGGATTGGATAACTTTGCAAAATTCTTTTACTTCTGCTATCTATTGTATGGAATTTTATTGTCCAGCTAACACTTGCAGAACTGCAGACACACTGTGTTTAGACAGAGAAAAAGTTCTCATGGATCCTCAGGGTTTCAACCCTTAAGTGGGAGCATATCAATTACAAAGACCTAACCTCCTCTCTAATTCCCAAGACTACACAGTGATTCCCAAAACACAGCCTGTGGTACATAATTTATGCACTCACTTTGTAGCTTTGTAATTAAATCTGCAGAGGATTTGGAGCTATGCAGCAATACTGGTAAAACTCCTTGCATGTGTAAACATACCATCCAGGACTATAAAATTGGTGGTTTTCAAAACTCCCCTTTCCTATCTACATAGCCAATGATAGACTGTATTATACTATACCACCAACGCTGCACGATAGATTGTGTTACAAACGCAATTAAGTGGACCCACGGCATGGATGCACTGACAAAAAATTACAAAGGATATGAACTGATTGACTCACACAATCTCTCCTGACCCAAATTTCTGTTACAGTTAGAGTCTGTTTGTATATATACTCCAGCTTTCTGATATCTATGATGTATGTCCTAAACTGTTCTCTAGGGCTTCTGGTCAAAGAAATCTGACAGCTGTCAAGTGTTTACTGTATTCTGGCACTGTGCAGATAATTTCACATTCATATTATTGAGTGTTTACTCTGTGCCCAGTGTTCTAGGGACATAGCTTAAAATAAATTAGACTAGCTTTCTGCCCTCATGCAGCTTCCAAGTATCACAAATAATCCTATAACAACCCTCTAAAACTGGAATTTTAAGGAGAAGAAAATGAGAAGTAGGTGAGGTTAGTAATTGGTCCTAGAGCCAACTTACCTTTCAGCTCAAAGGCATAGTGCCTAGAGCCCAAGAAAATGTTTTAACATTATTTTTAAACAAGAAGAAAATAATGAATATAAAATAATACATCCAAACATAATGCATTATGTTTGTCCTTATGCCATGCAGTCATAAAAACGTATTTATACACTTTTTCTTATGAGGAAGGGGCTCATGAAGGCTAAAGTGCCTAGGACCTACAGAAGTCATAATATGGCCCTGACTGGCCCAAGATGACACTGCTGCTAGGTGATAGAAAAAGATCAGGCAGGCCCTGGTAAGCCTGACATCCTTTTTGATTAGATGCATCAAGAGGATGGCCTTTATTCCTCTCCTGGTGCCTGGTTCATAGGGGTAGCCAAATAAATGCTGAATTAAATTACATTGAGTCATTCCAAAGGACTCTATACAGTGAACCATCAAAAGTACATTCTTATGGATTGAAGAAAAACCTGTGGCTGCTGCAAAAATCATGTGGGCCTATCTGATCTGGAAAAGAAATCTGTAAATGAAATCTATGCATTTTATAAATTTGTACAATTTTTGGATGAAAAGATTAAAACAGACAAGCAAACATTTGTCTTCTACAATATATTAGACACCTGACAAATCTCTAATATTAGCATGATATCCTAAAAATAAATATAATTATGTAGATAATAAAGTTTAAAGATTTATCCATTTGTTTAACATTCTCTCTGCTAAGAAGAGAAAGTATAAAAACAAAGAATCCACACTGTCCTTGAGGAACACATGGTCAACTTAATCTACTTGTTTCACACACACAAAATGAACAGACTGTGTGGAAATATTACAAAGTAGTATGAGTGATTCCCTGAGCTGAAACATAACACCAGCATTCACATGCTGAATGTAACAATGGTAGAGATGATTGCTGTTAAAAGAGGACTGTTAGTGTTCATCTTGTCACACTCCTCTCAAAACCCCAGACCTCGCCAGGGCCCAGAGCAGTGATTCTCAACTGGGCACCAATTTTATACACACATCCCCAGACAGACATTTGGCAATGTCTGGAAATATTTTTAATGGTCGTGGCTGTTGGGGGTGGTATTGCGGTGGTGGGGGGGGTGTGGCTAGTGGCATCTAATGTGTAAAGGGCAGGGATCCTGCTAAACATCCCACAAATGCAAAGGACAGTCCCCTACAACAAAGAATGATCTGACCCAAAATGTCAATAGTGCTGAGTTTGCAAAACCCTGGCTAGAAGAACCAAATACAAACTCCCACTGGTGTGCAAGGCTGGGACAAATTTGGCTTTTCCCACCTTTTTACTATATCTCCTGTGCCGCCTTCTCTTGACCCACTATCTTCCTAAGAGCCTTATGCTTCAGCCTTATCAGACTGTCACAAAATTTTATTTTATTTTATTTTATTTTAATTTTTTTATTACCATATAATGAATTATTTGTTTCAAAGGTACAGGTCTGTGATTCATCAGTCTTACACAATTCACAGCATGTCACAAAATTTTAAAGAGCAATTAAGTGTTTGGGCTCTGAAAGTCAGGCAGACCTGGCTGTGGCTCCAAGCTTTACTACCAGTCATCTGTGTATCCTTGGTAAGTTACCCACCATCTCTGAGAGTCAGTTAACTCCTATAAGATGGGGACAACTATAGTTGCTCTTATTGTGAGGACTGCATCCTACCTGCCTATACTGTCCTATCTGCCTTTATCTCTTCAGAGCTTGGCACAGAATTCTGCCCACAGTAGGTGATCAGTAAATATTAGTTGAATTGCCATTTTGACACTTCCTTTAAGAGAAGAACACCCTGCCAATGGGTAAAAACCTAGAATTCTAAAGGAAGCTCTTTCTTTGGGGGCAAGTCTTGGTTTCCTCTGCTGCCTCCACCTTCTCTGCTTACCTCTCAGAGTTGGGGGTCTCCAGGGCTGGGGTATATGGCATAATTCTTGTCCAATATCCTCTCCCTCTTTAAAAAGATCTCTTCTAGCTATGTGGCCAAAACTACTACTCATATAGCCACAAATTTATAAGTAGAGCCAGGACCTTTTTCATGAACTCTGGATTCATATATTTTAACTGTCTACTTGATATTCTCAATTGGTTATATATTGACACCCTCAGCTTAGCACACAGCAATCAAAGTGATCTTTTTTTTGTTTTTTAAAGATTTTATTTATTTATTTGACAGACAGAGATCACAAGTAGGCAGAGAGGCAGGCAGAGAGAGAGAGGGGGAACAGGCTCCCTGCTGAGCAGAGAGCCTGACGCGGGGCTCGATCCCAGGACCCTGGAATCATGACCTGAGCTGAAGGCAGAGGCTTTAACCCACTGAGCCACCCAGGTGCCGCCAAAGTGATCTTTTTAAAATGGAAATCTGATGATGGCGCTCCTTTTAAAGGCTTCTCATTGCACCAATTATAAATCCTTCCCATGGCCTATAGGCCTCTTTGAGGTCTTGATTTCTTACCTCCTGACATCGTCCACCTTGCTCACCGTGCTCAAACCACATTGGCCACGTTTCCAATGCTCGAATTAGACAAACTCATCCCCTTTCTCAGAGCCTTTGCACTTGATGCTGTCTCTGCCTGGAACACTTGTCCCCAGATAAATACATGACTTCTCATTCAGAGCTCAACCAGTGTCATCTCAAGGACTTCCCTGCCATCTTCCAGCCAATCAGCCTTCCCCCATCTCTTTCTAACTTGCTAAGTCATAACCTTGTTTTACTTTTTCAGAATGAATATCATTAGTTGATATTTATTTGCTTTCTTAATGATTTTCTGTCTCTCCCACTAGAAGGTGGTTCCCGTAAGAGCAGGAGATTTGTCAGTCTTGTTTTCCACTGTATCTTCAGCATCTAGCCTAGTGCCTGGCACATAATGGAACCTCAATGAATAGATATTGAGTAAATGAATAGTGGAATCAAGGTGCAGTGAAAGCACTGGAATGAGAAGACCTTAGTTCTAGTCCCTATTCCATCTCTGTGTGTCTTTGGCAAATCACTGTGCATCTCAGAGCCATTTGTTCATCAGTAAAGTGAGCATAACACTGACCTCATGAGACTGGCATGAGGATCAAATGATATCACTCATGTCAAGTCAGTGCTTAGCATACGGTATGATGATCAACAAATATTAGTGCTTTTTCCTCTCTTAGATCCTCAGTTTCCTGACAATAAGGGAAATTCCTCTGTTTGCATAATATTAAATTGTTATAGAAATGATATTAACTCACAAATCTTTCCCTCCCCTGGGGCTTTGCACATAGTATTACTTTTGCTTCTGTCCCCTCGGTTCATTTTTGTCCTGCCTAGCTAACTCAGAGTCACCTCCTCCAGGAAAATTTTCCTGAGATCTCATACTAGATTGGGGCCTCTTCAGGTCCCCCTCAGGCCTTAGGTGTTTCTATTAAACTAAACAGATACTACACTATTATTGTTCTGCATAGGTCCAGAGGATGGATGAATAGATAGAAGGTCGGATAGAAGGAAAGAGGGAAGGAGAGAGAGAGAGAGAGAGGGAGACAGCACGTGTGCCAAAGGGATGACGGAAGGAGGCATGTGAGAGCACTTCAAAACTGGCCACACCAACATTAAGCAGGCTCATGGGACCCAAGAGGCCAACCTTAGCTGGCCTTGCCTCACCCCCATTCCCTAGGAACCCTGCCCTATAGCTCCCTCAACACTCCGGTGGTCCCCTCCACTTTGGTCTACACTCTCAGTACATGGTCATCAACCATGGGCTGCGGTGCTTACTACCCATAAGGCTGCAAATGAGAGGCAGTCAGATGCAGGGCGCAGGTGATCTCAGCCCCTGCCCCACTCTCCCAGCAGAGGTGGTGACATTGGTGGAACACCTGGCAGGGGAGCGGCTCTCCAAGATGTCACTGGGACAGTGGCCTGCGGGATGGACGGCCTGCAGCTGCTGCTGCTACTGGCCACCCACATGCTGGGAGTTTGGACGCAGAGCTGGGTCTAGTTGTAAGGAGTTTGAAGACCAGGGTAAGAGGCTCATGCCAAAGCAGGGGTGGCAGGGTAGGGGAGGATGTGGAAAGGAGATGTGA
Organism: Martes martes; assembly: GCF_963455335.1. Taxonomy (NCBI): domain Eukaryota; kingdom Metazoa; phylum Chordata; class Mammalia; order Carnivora; family Mustelidae; genus Martes; species Martes martes. Next base: position 150,895,326 of record NC_137891.1, read on the forward strand.
GACCAGACCCCACCTGCTGATCATCAATCACCTGCCCCTCCAGTCTGCAGTTCAAATCCCTGCTGGTTCCTTCCTCACTATGGGACCCTGGGTGAGGAACTTACCCTGCCTGTGTTTCCCTTTCTTTCTCTATGAAATGAGGACAGTAGTATGGATCTTGTTCTGAGAATGAAATGAAGTAAGGTATGCAAAGCGTTGGGGGGCCTGGGTGTCTCAGTGGGTTAAGCGTCTGCCTTTGGCTGGGGTCATGATCCCAGGGTCCTGGGATCAAGCCCAGCATCAGGCTCCCTGCTCAGTGGGGAACTGCTTCTCTCTCTCCTTCTGCCCCTCCCCCTACTTGTGCATGCTCATGCTCTCTCTTTCTGTCAGATAAATAGGTAAAATCTTAAAAAAAAAAAAAAAGTATGCAAAGCATTGCCCCAGTAGAGTAGGTGTGCAATAAATGCTTGTTCTCCTTCCTTCACCCTAAGGACACAAATGAATGAACTCTAGAGGGGAAATGTGAGCAATACTTATGATAGTGAATTTTTTTGTATTTCATAATATATCGGAGCTCAGAAGATCTTGAAGGTTGCCTTGCCTAACCCCCTCCCTGGAATGTGTCAGGAGCATCAGGGAATTATGGCAGCTTACGTAATGAAGGACAGATGTTTAATGGTACTGTTTCATCACATAAAATATTGTGTGTGTGTGTGTATAAAATCTGATTGATTCTCTGAGAGTGAGGTGAATAGGGCACTTGCCTAGGAATCAGGATTTTTTGGAGTTGAGTCCATATTCACCTTTAAGCCTGGATAAGCCCTTTCCCTTTCCTGAGACTCAATTTCCCCATCCAGGATACAAGTAACGCTGTGTTGAGAACAAGGTGCAGACGTGGTGCAGAGATAGGATGAATAAGGCCAGGCAAGGGACTGAATAGAGAGACTTCAGGGAGAAAGAGAAATCAGAGAAACACTTTGAAGGATGAAGAATTGATCAGATGAGCAGGGATGGAAAGAAAGGCATTCCGGTCAAGAACAGCATGTACAAAGGTTTGAAGTTATGATACTGTCAGCCCTGGCATCTTCAGGGAACTGGAAACTATGAAGGGAAAGGTAGTTAAGGTGAGGCTAGAGAGGCAGCAGGACCTAGACCAAAGGGGCTAAGAAGCCTGGCCTTTCTCTGAGCAGTGGGGAGCTAGCGAAGGTGGTAAACAGAGGGAAGAAAAAAAAAATCTGGCCTGGGTATTAAATAGAGCACTTTAGCAAAAAATGTGGAGGATGTATTGTGAAGCTGACCAAAGTTCAGATTGGAGACAGAAAAATCATTTGGGAGGCTATGGCAATCTTCTTGGTGAAAAGTGGAGAGGCCTATGTGGGGGCATGGGAGTGGTGGGGAATATTAGGGGAGGAGGAACCAGGAGAGATGGTCAGGAGTTGGCTGACAAGTGGGATGCCAGAATCTCACAGTTTCACTGACTGGTTGTGGGGGAATCTTCTGATAAGGCACAAGCCTCACCCGAGTGTAGGCTGGTGGTCCCCCATTTCCTGATTGATCTCCTGATTATCCTTTGCCGTAAGCTCTGTGAGGCTAAGCTTCTGACTAAATCTTGGGCCTACCCCTCTGCCTGGGTGGCTTTACTCACACTGTAATCCCTTCTGTTAGAAGACAGAGAGCATGTACAAACCCAGTCACTTCCCCAAGGACTGAACTCCCCTTACCCAATGTGGCAAGAGTGAAATGCCCAAGGATGTCACTGACAAATATTTCTGAAAGTCTCCTTGGAATCAAAGGAAGACGGGATTTAAGTCCCAAGTCCCAAGACAGTTGATGAGGCCAAAATCATGAAGAAAACCAAGAGCTTTATGCATAGGAAATATTGTTCTATGTGACCTCACCTTCTCCCAGAAGCCTTGACTAGACCTCCCCTAGTTCCCTCCAGTTCTGGGCTTCTTGTTGTGTCAGCCCTGCTCACACTGTGGTTGTTTATCTACCTGATTCTCCTCTGTGTTGTGCAACCAAGTCAGTGCCTGGCATAGAGAGGTGCCCAGTAAAAGGATTGTTGAATGTTGAACCCTCGGCACACATACACACACACACAAAACCAAAAAATCACACCCTGTTAAGAGAAATGATGTTCCAAGAAATCTTCATGCAGTAGGATTTAGAGACATGTACTTGTTGAGGTCAAATGCCTACTTTAAAGGAATCAACCCAAGATGTGATAATGATGCCAAAAGAAGAGAGAGGTCAGAGAAATATGCGGAGGGGCTGATGCTGCTTACTGGCAGTGCAGGATTAGCGAGTGGGTCACCAGTGTTCTAAGGTGTATGGTCAATTTAGTAGATCCAGAAATCCAATACTGTTGGGGTACTCAGAGCTAGGAAAATCTAGGCACTGACTTGTTTTACCAAACTGATGAGTGGCTGCTGTATAGAGCATGTCCATAAATTCATGAGCATCTCAGATTTAACATGTCTAAAGCAAGCTCTTGTCTTTGCAAAACAAACTCTAGACTTGTTCTCTGCTGGTCTTCTCCACATTAGTAAACCGCCCAAACATTCATCCGGTTGTTTAGGTCAAAACGCTTTAAGAGTCATCTATGATTCTTTTGTTTTCTTCTCCTTTACCAAACCCATCAGCAAGTCCAATTGACTCTACCTTCAAAGTATATTTCGAACATGATATTTCTACCTCCCATATTGCTTCCCATCCTAGTCCAGGCCACCATCATCTCTCATTTGGCCTATTGCAGTAACTTGAATGGCTTCTTCACTTCTGTTTCTGCTTCTCCCTAGTCTCTTCTCATCACGATGGTCCTTTGGAAATGTAAATCAGATGGTTTCATTCTGGAACTTAAAAACCTCCACTGCCTTTCCGCTAGATTTAAAATAACATCCAGCCTTCTTCTCACCACACCTGCCTACAAGAACCTCCATGATCTAGAGGCCCCTCCTTACCTCTACAGTCTTATCTCCTTCTTCTGCATTACATTCCATCCAGATTGTCTTTCTTGCTGTTTCTCGGACACTCCAAACTCAACTCCATTTCAAGGCCTTTGTACTTGCTGTGACTTCTGTCTAGAATCTTCTTCTTTTAGGTCTTCACGTGGTTTATTTGTTCTCACCATTCAGGTTTCTGCTTAAGTGTGTCCTTCTTGATTGGCCTTTCTTCTTCATCCTAGCAAGCATTACTCCACCATATCCAATTATGCTCTCCTCCTTTAAGTGGCAGTTTTTTAAAACTCAATTTTTTTGAGATATTGTTTGTTTGTTTGTTTATTAAAGATTTATTTATTTATTTTTGAGGGAGAGAGTGTGCAGGGGGTAGGGGCAGAGGGAAAGGAGGGAGAGTCTTAAGCACACTCTGCCCTGAGAACCAAGACCAACACAGGTTTAAGCCCGACAGTAGGTTTAAGGGCAGATGAAGACCGAGACAATGAATAGAACAGGTATGGGCTATGTTTTAGAGAACTGAGAGAAGTAGAGAGCTCAGTTAGGTAATTTGGAATGCAAAGGGAGAATGGAAGTTTTGAATGAAAGGAAAATGGGCAAGGAAGTTGGGAGGAGTGAGTGAGATGACCGATCCACATCTCTTTCAACATTGCAGACTTGCATTTGGTGCAGTGCTTGCACATAGAAAATTCTCAATTAAATTTTGTGGAAAGAAGGAAGAGGGAGGGAAGAAGGAAGCACTGTGAAATTTAGATAGGAAGGAGCCAATCGACTAAAAAAAAAAAAGGAGAGGATCAAAGAACAGGTGTACTTTAAGTAATAGAATATGAAAACTAGAGGATAGGAGGCCACAGTCATGAAGGGGAAATTTGAGTTTGAAATATCAGAAGTGGAAGAGTTCTGGGGCGCCTGGGTGGCTCAGTGGGTTAAAGCCTCTGCCTTCGGCTCGGGTCATGATCACAGGATCCTGGGATCGAGCCTTGCATCGGACTCTCTGCTCAGCGGGGAGCCTGCTTCCCTCCTCTCTCTCTGCCTGCTTGTGATCTCTGTCTGTCAAATAAATAAATAAAATATTAAAAAAAAAAAAGAAGTGGAAGAGTTCCTGGTGATGGTAAGGCCCAACGTGTAAATGTAGGGGCAGATGGCTAAACTGGTGTGGAGGGAAGGTCAGTGGAGTTGGGGGTGCATTATTAATAGTTGGGAACATTTGGAGACAACCCTAAATGTCCAATGGTAGGGCCCAGTCAAGTAAAATATGATACATCCATAGAATTTTTGGGAAGCCTTTAATGTCACAGGGAAATCTTTATGATATAAGCTTAGATGTAAAATGTGCAAGATTGTTCTAGATACACATTGTCACTGTTACAAAATACATTTGTCTGTGGAAAAAGGAATAGAATATTCCAAAATGTAAAAGGTAGATGATAGAATTCCAGACAACTTTAATGTTTTCTTTATTTCCTATAATGAACTGGAGTTAGTCTTTTAACTAAAAAAAAAAAAACAAGAAAAACAAAAAACTATTAAAAAATTAAGAGAAGTGTTCCACCAATCCATTTCTGCTTGGAACTAAATTCCCTCCTTTTTTTTTTTTTTTAAAGATTTTGTTTATTTATTTACAGAGAGAGATCACAAGTAGGCAGAGAGGCAGGCAGAGAGAGAGGGGGGATCAGGCTCCCCACTGAGGGGCTGGATCCTGGGACTCTGAGATCATGACCTGAGCCAAAGGTGGAGGTTTAACCCCCTGAACCACCCAGGTGACCCAAATTCCCTTCTTTTTAAACTCCTTTTTAAACTTTTTACAGCAAAATTGTATCAGAAACCTTAACTAACCTTTATTAAGCACAGTATTACTCAGCAGGCACGATGCCTTATACATTCCAATCCTTGCCTCAACTCAACAAAGTAGTTTTTTCTTTTTCCCAGTCCGTAGACAGTCTAACTGAAGCTCAGAGGAATTGAATAATTTGTCTGATGTCACACAGTTATTAAAAGGCAAAGCCAGAATTTGAACCTGGGCTATATGATATAAAAACTCATCTTTCTTGCATTACCCCTGCTCCCCACCAAACCACTGCCCATGAGTCCAGTAAGTTGAAGTCCTTCTAGCTCACATTTTAAGTAATATTTAGTAACCTCAAAGAAGATAAATCTTAGATTCTTTGATGTTGGAACTAAAAGGGCTCAGAGAGCTCATCTAGTTCCAAATGGCCTCCTTCTTCCCATAGACAGATGAGAAAACTGAGGTCCAGAGAGAGGATAGGACACAGCAGGACCATTTAAAGGGTTTGTTCCAGAGTTTGATTCCAGCTCCTTTCTTTCTGCTGTTTTCCCAGACTATTCCAGGCCACAGAGCAGCTCACCAACCAGTAGGCATGCCAGACCTTTAGAATCCAACCCTCTCATTGTACAGATGAAGCTGAGCCCCAGAGAGGAGAGGTGGTTTCCCAAATTCACACAGTGAGTTGGTGGCAGAGATGCTTGTTGAACCCAGGTCTCTTGCCTCCATAAAGGAAGTACTTACTGGCCACTGCTACCAGCTGCCAAGTGTCAGTGGGCCAGCAGGAAGTAATACCAGTGGCCTCAGGGGCAAAGTGAGCTTTTGGAATCTGAGATCTTGCATAGGGGCTGGCACATTAAAATATGCAGGAATGTTGGCTGATTGAATTGGAGAATCAATGAATTCACAATACAAATAAGTGTGAGGAGAGGGCTAAGGCAATGGCAGTGTCATTTGTAAAAGTACAAAATCAGGCAGAAAGAAACTGAAATTCAGATGAGGATCTAAATGATGCAGAAGTCACAAGGAGGATGTGTGTGTGTGTGTGTGTGTGTGTGTGCGCGTGTGCGTGTGTATGAGTGAATGTTAATTCTGTTAACTCTCAGACTTGACCATGAAAACTTGGCCCAAGAGACATTCTGAGACAAAGGGCCTCTGTGCCCAGCTGGCTCAGACCCACGGAGGACAGCTCTGAGGGCTGAGGAGCAGCCTCTGCTGCTCAGGCCTCCAACTGATACATGATTGGGACCATCTGCCAATTGTGGGTACTTGGACATGCTTGGCCTGAGGAAGAATCACCCTGGACAGATGCCCAAACCAAAGAAGCCAGATCCAGCTGGCCTTTCCAGGTCTCAAGTGCAAACTGATGGTAAGGGTCTCTGCAGAGGAGGCAAGGATGTGGAGGGGGGAGGAGGGGCCATTGTTAACGTATAGAAAACAATAACAAAAAGGCTGGAAGGAAATATGTCAGAATCTTGACAATGGTCTTCTCTGTGAAGTAGATTATAGGTGTTTTTACTGCTTATCTGCTGCCTCTTGGGCTTTTTACATTTTCTACAATAAATTATTTTGCTTTGAAAAAATCAAGAAATATAAAATAAGAAAAAAATACATTATTTGCCTATCTTTCTCATTAGACTGTGAGCTCCTTGAGGGTTTGGGGCTCAAGGAATTATGTCTTACTAGTACTTTGATGTCATGCACTCACACTGGAAGAGTACAGGAGCTCTGTAAATATTAAGTGAATGATTTATATCATCTTCTACTTCAAGCATTTAGGCTCTTATTCATTGCCCACTTTCTGAGCAGACTTGGCTATGTGCTTCCTAGGGTATAGTTGATTAGAAATGACAACCTATAAAAATGAATGGAGGACCTACAAGAAGTGCTCATTCAATGACAGCAAAACTACTTATTTTTAAAAATTATTAATGATCACAATAATCATAATTATTATCATCTTATTTAATTGGGTCTTCATGCCAGTCTGTCATTCAAAAAACATTGAGCACCAAGTATGTGTACAGTATTCTTTTCTTTGAAGAGTTTAAAAAGAAACCTTATTTACAGATGAGCACACAGACTCAGAAAAGTGATCGGCTTCTGTCATATACAGAATAAGGTGGGGAGGCTCAGATTGTTATCCAGTGCTGTTTACTACCCCACAAAGCATTTTATCAGTTAATAAACATTTGAATGGCTATGGTTTCTGTGACCTACGTGCAGATAGACTGGCGGGTAAAGAGAAAGGAAAGTAAGTGGACAGATAAGCTGGTAGGCAGGTAAGCAGGGACAGAGGTTCCCCAGTTTCCAGAGCTGAGTACACTGCTAGAGGAAACCACATTGACCCCAGGGAGAAGTGAGTGCTCACAGCAGAGCAAAAACAATGGAGACAGAAAATTTTCAAAGGAAACCATACCTCTGCTATACATTACAACCTAATATAGAGTTTGAGTCTTCAAGAAACTTTATATTTTGTTGAAGATTCTCTGTACAAGAGGTCAGAGTCCTTTATAATGTTTACAAAAATTTTCCACTGAAAGTGGTAGATAAAATGTTGGCACCCAAAGAACTAAACTTTAGTATACCTAGCAAATTCTCTTTTGCAAAATATAATCTGACAACGTTGGAAAAGTGTTGCAAATGTATACTTGCATGTAATTTTACAAGCATTTTCTAAAGGATCTATTGTGTCCCAAGCTTGGGACTGGGTGTTGAGGAAGGCACAACTTTTACCTTCAAGGCTAAAAATATTTCTCTCTCTTTACCTTTAATGTTATATATCTTTATGAACATGTACAAATGTGTACAGATTCTGCTTCAAGTAGTATTTATTGAGCACTTACAATATGTCTGACCCTGTGTTGCATGCTATTTTATTTAAGTCTCCTAGAGACTCAATGATTTAGGTGACTCTTTTTCTACGGATGAAGAAACAATCTCAGCAACGTTAAAGATACTGCTAAAGCTAGTGGCAGAGATGAGTCCCTAGCCCAGTCTTTGGATTTGAACTCCGTCACAAACCAGACATGGTAGGAGGTGCACTGTGGAGATAAGTTCATTTGACATAGGAATCATGGTTATGTGGCCTCCTTGGTTTATCCCTCCATAGACTTGGATATGATTATATGCATTTATCAGCTGGATGTACAAGTTTCCAAACTCCGGTTACTTTTTGTTGATTGGATCTCTGGGGACATAAAATATTTGACCAATCTGAAGGAAAAACTTACCAGAGGGAAAAAGGTAGTAGCATCCAACCTTGGTTGATACACTACTCTCTTGCTCTCGGTTAATAAGAGCTCTCCTTGAGCTGTTCCCTACTTACTTTCCTCTCCTCTTCCCTGAAAACTATACAGTACTGTTTGCATTTTCCTTGAAATACCATGCTGTTTGATGTCTCCGGGCCTTTTCATGAAGTGCAAGTTATTCCATTTGGAACACCCACTCCTCATCTTTTCTGCCTTTTCAATTCTTACTCCTTCAGGTTTGCCTTCTCTGAAGTCAACCCTGCCTTTGGAGGGCAGACAGTGCTTTTCTTTCTTTCTTTTCTTTTTTTTTTTTTTTTAAGATTTTATTTAGTTATTGGACAGACAGAGATCACAAGTAGGCAGAGAGACAGGCAGAGAGAGGAGGGAAGCAGGCTCCCTGCTGAGCAGAGAGCCCGATCCCAGGTCAGGACCCTGGGATCATGACCTGAGCCAAAGGCAGAGGCTTTAACCCACTGAGCCACCCATGCGCCCCCAGACAGTGCTTTTCTGAATTTCATTGTCCCTGTGCTTCCTCCTATCACTGTCCTTACCACACTGTATTGTAACTGTCTCCTTGTCTGTCTCTTCCACCAGATTCTGAGCTTTCTGAAGCTCACAAGTCTCTAAAGGGAACTTGTCAGATTTCATGTCTGTGTGCCTAGTGCCTTGCACAAAGTGAATATTCAAGAAGTATTTGTTGAATGAAGGAACAATGAGCCCAGCGCCAGGGTGCAGAAGAACTGGGTTCTAATCTCAGCTCTGCAACTGACAATTTTGTGTCTGTAAGCAAGTCACTTTCTTCTCTAGGCTTCAGTTTCCCTGCCTGTAATATGAGGAGATCAGACAAAATGACAACCGGGAGTCATTTTGGCTTGAGCCTTCTATGATGTTTAGATGTTATAATGCTAAGAAGAAAAGTCTAAAACATTAAAGTAGGACTTTATTAACCATGTGACACTATTCTCTTAACAAGATAGGCTCCTTATTTTGGGCCATCTTAAATCATGTCAGGTTTGATATACGGTTCACCCAGAAAAATAATTACTCATAAGAAGTTGAGTTCTGTCCTAACCTTTCTTACCACAAAGTTCAAGATTAAAGTTGTACAACTGTTTCTACATACTTGTTAAATTCATTTAACATTTGCCAAATAGATTAATATATGAATCAGTCTATTTGTAAGGCTGAGAATATTATGGCATAGGCAAAAGAAAAGGTCATACATACATCCATTCAGTTATTCAACAAATATTTTGGCAATTAACTCTGTGTGAGATACTGGGATACAATGCTAAGCAAAATAGTTACGGAACTTACCAGTCTCGTGGTGTCTGGGGAAGACAGACATCACTCAAATTATATACAAAAATTTTATTACAAACTGTAAAGGATTATGTCTCTTACTTTTCTGTGCACTCTTTAGGTTATGGAGGCCTTTTCACACACATCACTTCATGGGAAGCCATAGAGTATAAGGGTTAAAATAAAGATTTTAGTGTTATATAGGCCCGGGTCTGAATCAGGCTTGCCCACTTACAAACTGCGCTCTTGGACAAGTTTCTAAGCTTCACTTTTCTCATCTTTTGAATGGGGGGAAAATAGCACATTCATCACAGAGCTATTATGAGAATGCAGTGAGATAATGCATGGAAGGCACTCAGCACAATGCTCGACATATGGTTGCTGAACAGTAGCTGTTAGTATGATTATACAATTTTTTTGTCCTTTATAGCATTTTTCCCTGTATCCCCTTCTTATTCCAGAAGAAAGACCGGGTCTTACTAGATACAAAATGAAATTAATAGTACCTTTTCACAGCATTATCCATCAGAATAAACAAGGAGAAATTTTTAAGGGACTCACACGAAGGCCAAACACATTACCAATATTTTGACTTTGCTATCCAATCTTATTCTCCATTGGATGAACTGTGGTCAGGGGATTGGTGTTCACTCCGGTCTAACCACAGCAACATTAGATGGAGAGAAGCTCTTGGGGCCCCACTGTCAGGAGTGGTGGGTGAGGTGGCCACTGAGGTGTCTTGGCCTGTCTAACACTGAAATCTTGGAATAGGGCAAGACTGGGGAAAGCAAACCCATCCCCTGGGCCTCGTGGGGGAGGTAGTTGAGTTGTTGGGCTTGAGTAACAGGAGCTGACAGAACCAGCTCAGCGTGGTCTTACTGGATATGGATTAAAGTAGAGTTTTCAGGGGCTAAGAGCTAAGGCAATAACCCTAGATATTGGGTAGTGGAATTTGACAAATATCCATTCAGCTGTAGGGAGGAGATGACATGAAGGCTACACCTAAAGCCTCTTCCATCTCGAGCTGCCAAATTGCCCTGTGACTCTCAGACCCCCATGGGACCAGGAAGTAGGAGTCAGCAACTCTGAGGCATAAAATCAGAAAGGCACTGAATGTTTGGATGCAGTGCCAGGTCCCAAAAAGAATGCCTCTTTGTCTGTATGCCTTCTATGCCAAAGCAAAACAAATTTATCAGCATCTCCTCAAAACTGCAAGGGAGAGTCTAAAAAGTTTAAGCAATAAAAAAGGGCAAATGGAAATTGATTATTTAATATCATCATTATTAATTCAAGAAGTATAAAATGGTATTACTAATCTCTTTACTTGGTGAGGTGATTTTATTGTTTTATCCTACTAGACATAAATATGTGTAAGGGCTTCATTCCCCTAACCATATTTTTTTCTGTCTATTTTTAAAAGAGAATGTCTGAAGCCTTTCAACCGTACATTGCCATGCTGGTTTTTGGACTTCACTCCCATAGAGGAGGGTAGAGTGGAGCATTAATGTGTAAGTGGCTCAGATATTTGGTAGTCAAGCCACTTCACATGGTAGGGCACAAATGGTGGAGTTTAGGCATCAGATAGCGAAGGGGATTTCAGAAATACTGGGATTATCCCATGATAATTCTCTTACTGTTCCTGCCAGCTTGGTTAGCCCTAGCTGCATCTTATTGTCTTTAAGAAAACACAAATTGTTTCTATTTATTGCTTTTCTTCTTTATCCCATTGATGGATGGAAAAAGTGATGGGTGGAATCTAGGGCTGGATTATGGTAATTTCGGCTTACTACAGGAAAATTTTATGGAGACAAAGGAAGGGATAAAGGTGAATGCTGAAATTCAGGAATATACTGATGGACTGGAAAAAAGTTCTGATTTTATACAGTTGTTTTTACACATATTATCAATTGTTTTCTCTTCGTCAGAATAAAAAAAAGTAGTAGACAGAGAAGAATGAACTGTCCACAAAAATAATAATGACCATTTATTAAATAACACGTATTCAGAGGTGCCTGGGTGGCTCAGTTAGTTAAGCATCTGCCTTCAGCTCAGGTCATGATCCTGAAGTCCTGCTCAGCGGGGAGCCTGCTTCTCCCTCTTCCTACTGCTCCCCCTGCTTGTGCTCTCTCTCCCTGATTCTCTCTCTCTGTCAAGTAAATAAATTCTTTAAATAACAGGTATTCGAAACTAAGCCCTTAGACACATTATCCCCATTAATCTTCCTAACAACTTCATGAGATGTTTACTGTTATGTTCCCAGTTTTGCACAGGAGCTCCAGAAAGGATGGGTAATTTGCCCAAAGCTGTATACACAGCTGGTGAGAGCAGAGCTGAGATTAGATTCTAGGTCTGACTCCAGGACTGTGTTCATTATTGCTGGACTAGCCAGCTTTTCCCCCACCCTGGGATTTTTTATATAACAGTGTACTTGAAAGAGGGAAAAGCACTGTATAACCTCCAAATGTTGCTTTCCCCTAGAGCAGCTTGATACAAAGGACAGTGGAGCAGACAGACCTAAGGCTAACTCCCATGACTCACTAGCTGCATAATTTGGGCAAGTCTTTTCACTTCTCTGAGCCTTGATATTAGATGGAGATGATTATTATCAACTGCCATGCTCATCAGACAGGGCTGCTGTAAGAGCCAAATAATATTATGAAGGAAGGGGGAGCTCTGAGGACAAGGTCTACAGGCAAGGATTTTTTTTTTTTTTTTTGTCTGAGAAAGCTTTTATCCTATAAATAGAATCCATTGATTGTCCCCTGGAGTAACTTCCCATCTTCTCTCTCCTGGCTACTGTTATGAATCTCATTTTCATGTTTATTAAAGGAGAGAATTACAAGTTGGCTTGAGCATTTAAAATCTCATTTAAATCCACTCTGGAAAATTGTTTCCAAAGGAGAGAGAATTCCAGACTGAGTGACTTGTGGGATGCCTGTTTCTTGGTGGCTCTGGGGGCAGTCGGCACAGACACCCATTTCCTCTCAATTTGACTTGTATATTGCTCCTCCAGTCTCATCCAGCTCAAGTGCATTAGATTCCCCTTGGTTGTCTAGAAGGGCTCTTGGGTGCAAATGAGGCTCAGAAAGGGAATGGGTGGGGATTGCGTTGGACTACATAGCAGGATCTGGTAGAGCCTGGTCTTCTGCTTATGGGTTCAGTGCTTTTTCCCGTGGGCTCACTCCCTTTCCCTGAAGTCTTCTCTGGCCACTTTAACCTCACATGAGGTCTTCAGGGAAGTAAGCATACTCTTTAAACTACAGACAGTTCCTAATGCAATATCAGACATGAAAGTGCTTAGCACTTAGCACTTGTCTGCAATAAATGCTTCAGAGATAGCTGAATCAGGAGCTGTGCTGCTTCTGTGCAATTTAACACCTATTTATTGAACATTTCTTCTATGCCAGGCCTTGGCCTAGATGCTAGGAATATAAGGATGCCCTTGTTCTTCAGTAGCTTAAAAACTATTCAAAGAGACTGAAATAAACCTACTTGCAGCCTAGTGTGACCCAGGGAGATACAGAAAGCTATGGAATCATGGAAGAAGGATCCTCTCTAAGCGTCAATAATGATAGCCCCTCGCATTTTATGTTGGCAGTTTACAAAGTGCTTCTCACAGCTCTTACCCATTTGACTTTCATGGGATCCCTATGAGGGATAATTATTCACATTTTCTGATGAGGCAACTGAGGCTCAGAAAGTTGAAGTGACAGACAAAGTCATAACCAGTAAACAGCTGGGCAGTAGCATGGAATAATGGAAAGACCGCTGACTTGGAACTCAAGAGACTTGGCTTCTATGTCTGTCATTTGTGACTATGCGATCTTGGATAAGTAATTTTCCTCTCTAGGGCTTACTTTCCTCATCTATCAGGTGATGTACTTAGACTAGAAATGTTGAGTGGGTCTCAGGATAAATAGGTTCTCGTTTTGTAAAGCTGCAGAACAGTATTTAACCATCTCCTGAGAATCAAAGGCAGAATGGTATAAGGGGGAGAAGGAATCAGAGAAACATGGATTAAAATCCTAGTTGAGTTCCTGTTAGCCATGTGGGCCTAGGCATGTCACTCCACCTCCCTATGACTCAGATTCCTAATTTGTAGAGATAATACCAATTTTGCAGAGTTCCTCGGAGGCTTGAATGAGGTAATGTGTCCAGCATAGCACTTGGCACATAGTAGGTTTATAAGAAAGTACCAGAGATAGGCGAGCCCAAGTTCTGGGTCTCTCTGGCTGTTCTTTAAATATGTAAGCCTAAAGATTCTGCGTTCCCTGCTCCCAGGTCTCTAAAGATTCTGCGTTCCCTGCTCCCAGGTCTCTAAAGATTCTGCGTTCCCTGCTCCCAGGTCTCTAAAGATTCTGTGTTCCCTGCTCCCAGGTCTCCAGACCAGTGAAGATGCCAAGTTTTATGCCCTTTCAACCAGGTTTAAGCCATTCAGCAATGAGAATGAGACCTTGGTGGTTCAGTTTTCAGTAAGACATGAGCAAAGCATCGATTGTGGTGGCGGGTGTGTGAGACTCTTTCCTGACACCCTAAACCAGGAGGATGTGCATTCAGAATCTGAGTATTACATCATGTTTCTAAGCTCTCTGATAGCGGTCACTATAAGCCCCATGGGGTCTTAAGGAGAGCCATTCTAATTGTTAACGAGACTCAGGTTGACCCAAAACAGGAAATTTCTAATCCACCTTCCTATGCAGTAAGACTCTTCAACAACCTGAAAAAAAAAACCAACTTTAAACCTAAATGTTAGTTTAGTATAAGTAGAACAAAGAAGTAGAGAGCCACATGGTATTAACATGGCTGCAGCACAGAGACATTCCCCAGTTCTCAAGAAAGGAGAAAGAAATCATAAACTGTGTGGACGCTCTCAGAATGTGCCTACTACGATAGGCTTTGTGCTCTGAAGGGGGTTCCTGCTCTTGAGAGAGAAGGCACAGGAGGTCAGGGAAATCACCTTTATCTAGCATTTATAATGAGTCCAGAGTATTGCATCTATAACCTTCATATATCACTAGACCTCCTTGGGGCAATCTAGCTCTTACTTCACTCCAAACTTGAATGGTGGTTGAGATTAAAAAACTAACAAACAGCAAAAATTAACCCAATTCCCAAAGCTCTGATGAAGAATGTGGATTTTACCAAATGTTTTTATACAAAGTCAGAGGAAAGTGTTGTACCACGTCATACAGCAAAATTTCCTTAAAATTCTCTTTAAACTTTTCTTTCTTTTCCCAGAGAGTTTCAGATCTCTTGCTCAAGCCCTTGCCAAAATCCTCCTCCTCAGCCTCTTTCCCTTTTTCTGTCTGCAGCCCCTTCCCCCAACTCTTTCTCTCTCATCTTTCAATCTTATCCATGCATAGAACGATATAGAACGCTGGGGGTCTAAATGCTCCCTCACAAGGAGTTTATATGTGTGTATGTATGAGGTGGTTATAGTAGAGAAACTGAAAATAATTTTTCTTTTTTTAAAAATATTTTATTTATTTACTTGAAAGAGAGAGAGAGAGCACGAGAAGGGAGAGCGTCAGAGGGAGAGAAGCTCCCTGCTGAGCAGGGAGCCTGTTGTAGAACTCTATCCTGGGACTTCAGGATCATTACCTGAGCTGAAGGCAGCCACTTAACCAACTGAGCCACCCAGGCGCCCCTGAAAATAATTTTTCAAATGTGATTTTTTTTCGTATGAATATTATTTGTTCAGTGCTCAAACAACCAAATCAGTTTCAGCTGTTATCATCTCCATTTTACAGATGAGGAAGAGGAGGTGAGAAATTTGCCCAAGGTGAGTAAATGAGAAGGCAGAATTTTAACCCAATCCATCTGGCTTAAAGCCTGTGGTTTTTTCTATTCTATGCTTTTGCCTTCTATTTGGTGGGGACACAGGCATGTGAATTGTTCTTTAAAAGGCAGAACAAAAAATATACTTTAAAAAAGATATTGGTGAGGAGCTATGAGACCACAAAAGATGGCATGACTCAGTCCAACTGGGGGCTTTTGGAGGGAGTATTAATTGTTCTTTGAAGAATGAGTTAGATTTTAATAGGCAGAGAAGGAGGTGAAGGGAATGTAATGAGGACAGAGGAAGCTGTGCAAAACCTCGGACATGAAATTGAAATGCAAGTAGAAAAATGATGAGACCAGTGCGGCTAGAGCACATCGTGTGTGTATGTCTGTGTGTGTGTGTGTGTGTGTGTGTGTGTGTGTGTGTGTTTAGGATAGTCAGAGAGCAATAACATGGGAAATGAGGTTGAAAAACTAGCTTAAAACCTATTCTTGGACCTTTGTCACATTAAGCTTTCCAGGCTCAGAGCCACTGACCCACAAGTGCCTCTAAAGTTTTCACAAAGCAGAAAGAACCCCAGGCTCTGTTTCTCCCTAGGCTTGGGCTGAATCCCAGCAATGCTACTTATTAGCTCTTTGACCTTGGGCAAGATACTTAACTTTTCTGAGCCACAGTTTTCCCAGCTAAAAGTGGAGATAGTAACAGCTACTTGTCCTAAGAACTAAATGATATGGTATAAGATACCTGGCATGGGAGGGGTTTTCTGGTTGGGTTTGGTCGATGGAAGCCTTGGCAGGAGATCAGAGGGAGGGAGAGAGCTGTGTCTCTCAACTGAAAGTTTCAACTTCCCTCCTGGCCACCCTCCCCACAGGACTTTTTTTCTTCCAGGCTCTGGCAACTACTCTTGCTCCTCGCAAGGATAGGGATAGGAATAATCCTACTGTTACTAGCTCACAGCACAGCACTATTCCTATGTCTTCTTAATGTCCTGCCCCCTTCTTTGTAAATAGTTCCTTTATTAAATTCCTGTCAAGTAATCCTAAATGTGAGTGTGATATCTGTTTCTTGCTGAAACCCTGATTAATACAAAGGATATGTCTGTCTTAGCTTCATCCAAGGCAAACTGCCTAAAAATGATACAAAATCATGCATTAGGGTTTAATTTCTAGGCGCTGGCCCTGGCATCTGTGGCTTTGGCAACAACAAAATACAGGGCTTCCTTTGCTACCTAGGGAAATACCATGAGAACAAAAAGACCATCAAATGCAGGGTGGTATGTGGGCTGGCCTTCGGGTTTGGGGAGAAGGATAAGCATTTTGTATATGTTATCTCACTTAATTCTTACAAAAACCCCACAGATTAAATGCTATCAGAAAATAGATATAGAGAAGTGCTATAAACTATAGAAGTTCACATAGGAGCAGTTTCTGAAAGGCTAGGAAGTCAGATAAGGCCCCCTCTTGGAAGAATGTTTGGCATGGTCTGGTTGCCCACTAATAGATACTGAAAGAATGGGGGAGGTAGGGAGTGCTGGGCTTAAATATGTGTGATGGGTATATCTTAGTAACATCAGGTTAGAGAGATCTAAGTTGGTTGGAGGATAATAGCTGGATTTTATTAACAACTCAACAGTCAATCACCAAATGCCAACTCTGTGTTGGGCCTTGGGCTAGTGAGGCCTTGGGCTAGTGATAGAGTGAGCCAGACATGGCCCCTGATCTCACAGTTCAGTGAAGGTATGAATCAAAAAAAGGAGAGGACTACCTAGTATGTTGAGGGTCTGGGGAAGCACAGAAGAAGCCCCCTGCATAAACTGGAGGTTTAGGAAATATCTCTTAGAGGACTTAGAGGACTCCCCCATGCTGAGTTTTGAAAGATGAGCATGAATTGGTTTTATGAAAAAGTGATAATTTTAGGGAGGATTTAATTCCTGGAAGAGGGAATCACATGAGAAAAGTCAAGAAGACTTGAGAAATTTGCAAGGAATTTGGTACAACTAGAGTGCCAGAGAGGGGCAGGAACCGGGTCTAGAAAAGCCCATAGGACTTGCATCATTGGAGAACTTGTGTTCAGGCTCAAGGCCTTTGTTAGCAGACTGTACCTGCAGGGCTCCTTGAAGTCTTCCTCTGGGGTAGGCTTTGTGTTGGAAGCTGCAGACGCCTCTTCCATCAAGAAGCTTACAGTCTAGGGGAACATACAGAGAAACAGGCAAGATCAGAGAATGACCAGAACTGTGATGGAAGAAAGGTAAAGGCTAGGAGAGACCGAAGGAGTGTGTACTTAGGAGAATGAGATCCAGAGTCTCTATTGGGTTAACCACAGAAATGGGGTGAGGGATGTGGTGAAGTATGTTTGTGTATATGTGTGGGGTGGCATTCAGAAACTATTTTCGGTAGTGCATTTAATGCTTGAGGTCCAAAGATGTCCAATATGGACTGAGATATTCCCTATCCCCTTTCTAGATCAATAAAGACATTCACCTATGCACTCTGACCATTCACCCCAATGCTACTTATGAGGTCAAAATCTATAACTAACAAGTGGCAGCTGGGGGTCTGGAGGATGACTGGGACTTCCTGCCTCCCAGGAAGATAAAAGCCCTCTGTGCCTGGAAACCAAGGAAATGGGAAGAATGTCTGCAAACAGAGGATCCTAGAGATAAGAAACCTGAGATTAGACAGTGTTTGTCTGGTGGAGATGTCAGCTATTGGGATGGGAAAAAAAAGGCTGGGAATAAAAGCAAAAACTGGGGCATTAATCCCTTAGGGAGTTGTCCAGCTAAATATTGGTATCCAAAGAGGTGTGGAGGAAAGAGGGAAGTAACTCACATTTCTTGAGACATTATTGATCCTTCTGGCAGCCTCTGCGAACAGTGTGCTCTGATTGCTGTTATGAATAAGGAAACTGGCACTTAGAAAATGAAGTGACTTGCCAAGTATATATACATTAGCACCAGGATCTGAACCTGAATCTCTGATTCCAGAGTTATTGATATGGGGAATGTGTGACGTATATTCACTGATTTATTATCATTCACTGGGAAGCTCTATTGGATTAAGCTATGGATAGGACAATCCAGGGATTGAGAATCCTCCTGGGATTCAGAATCTAGTGTGGAATGCAGACAACTACACAGATGAAGATCCTACTGTGTAATTAGTGCTGAGAGGGAAGCCCAAAGCCTGTGGAGTCCAAAAGAAGCTCCTAACCTAGCTTGTGTTAGGGTGCAGACCGTGGTCTAGGAAGGAGGAGCCAATGTTTGAATGATTGTGTTAACCTATGGGTTAGAAACAGCCTCTGGAGTTAGATAGATACAGGTTTGAATCTGAGTTCCATCCTTTACTATCGATGAGACGCCAGCCTACTTGCAGTTAGATTTTGGGCAAGGTATATAATTGTTATGAAAGTCAATTTCACATAAAGGGATTATTATAATACCCACAGGTAAAGGTTGTTGTGAAGATTAAATGAGCTAACATACATAATACAGTGACTGGTATATAGTAAGTTCTTAATTTATGGGATTTATATGTTAATAATGTACTGAATTTCAAATGCCGAATTCATTAGAGCAAGCGAAGTAGGAAATTGGGTTGGAGGGAAGACATTCCAGAGAACAGCAGGAGCAAAGGCACAAGAATTAGGTGGAAAGCAACATGGTTGTGTAAAGAACTGAAACAGCAGTTTAGTATTTGGGGAGCTTCAAGTTTGAGGTGGAGACTGGTAGGAGATGAGGTTGGAAAGTCTGTTGGAGCCAGGTGCTGGAGGGCCTCACTTATTTTGTTGCTGTTCCACAGGTCAGAGCAGAATCATCCTCATGCAGAGGAGATGTTTGGGGTTAAACAAAGAGCAACATAGGACCCAGCAGCTGGAATCCCTAAGAAGTCCCTAAGAAGAGGCCTGTAGGGAGGTGGGCAGTGCCCCAGCCATGTGTAGGGTGATTTAGCAAAGGCCTCCAGTTCCATGGGAGGGAAGTGTAGCCAGATAATTAAGACAGATGATCAGGCTGTGTCTGTGCCTTTAGCACCACAAGAAAAACAGGGTCTAGGTTTCTTCCAGGCCCAGCAGGCAGGCTCAGAGCAGCAGGATTAACCACAGACCTTCACTCCTGTTGAGGACCGTGCAGCTGATGTAGTCAGGGTTGGCTCAAGGCTTAGGGGAGAGGAGAGAGGTTACAGGCCTCTGTGCTCCCTGCTGAGCAGAACTAGAGAAGATGGAAAGTAGTTAGACAGGCGGGGATCTATCTAGACTAGAGCCTCCTTGATGGGATGCTGACTGGTACATGTCAGGAATCAAAAGGCTGCTGAGACAGCTCAGGAACTAGAAAACTTTCTTAGTTGCAATGCTAGGGAATAACTTTGAGTCTGGTAGGCTTGGCATTGAAGCTTTCAGTCAGTCTTGGCAAATGGTTAGCACCAAGGTGAACTGCTAGGTAGATAGAGCAAAACTGGTGGCTCCACAGCAGAAGATATATGAAAGTCAGGGTAGGGTGTTTGTGACTTGGGGGTTTGTCTTGGTAAATAGAAGGGGCCTAGAGTACAAGGGACTGTTACAGGTCTGGGAGCATCTTGGGTACAAAGCAGATGACCAAGAGAGGTCTTCAGGAAGAGGGATACAGGCTAGAAGACTTGTTCTGACAATAAAGGCACATGATTGAGGGAGGGAGAGGGTCACACACAAGGGAAATTCCCATATTATTTGAGCTTAAAGAATTCAAGGTCAAAGTGATTTTGAACTTGAGGAGGAGTTAGAGTTGCTTAAAGGCTTTTTCTCTCCTGTATTGGGTTTGCTTATAGAATCTTGAGTTGGGCTCTCAGAGTGGTAAGGACAGGAGGTTGACAGGGTTAAGGAGCTAGGTCTAGCCTGACTATATGGATCCCAGTTTCATCCCAGCCCACTCACCTGTCCTTAAGGAAGAACATTTTGTTTTAGGACTGGGAGGACTTCGAATACTTCCTAGACAGAAACATCAAGAAGCCAGACGACTGGAATGAGGCAATGGATGGGGAGTGGGAAGGACCTCTGATGCCAAACCTGAAGTATAAGGTGAGGGGGGGCCTCTCCTTGCAATGGGTATGAGAAATAAGACAGAAGAGATATGAAGTTTAATTTGTAGAAAACTCCGAGATCCTGTGGTCTCCCTCTCACTACCACCCACTGCCCATAAGACTATTGCCTCATTTGGGTCCTAATCTCAGGGCTGTGCCTACCTGGGCGGGGGTGTTCTGGTAAAGGTCAATGCTGGGAGGGGGAGATCCAGCCAGCCCTAGACAAGGGGTTTGTCCAGAGTGGTGGAAAGCAGCCAAAGGAACATGGTCAAACAGGAAATGGGTCTGGGGTCAGGAACTGGAAATCTCAGCAGTGATTCTGAAAGGAAAAAGTAGGACATGAATGAGCCAAAGGTGTTGGGGGTGGGGATGGGAAACTTCTTTTTAAGGGCTAACTCCTGACCTCCTATCACACGTGAGAAGAAACTAAAGGAATCAGCTACCAAATGGTCCAGAGATAAAACTGACACAAGCATGATTTTATTTGGCTATAGTTTCCTGTGTTACTGTTCAGGAAGAGAACGGTCCCAAGTGCCAAAGTCCTTAAATGGTGTTCCCTGTGAAGCTACATTTTCTTAACTTCATAAACAAACTTAGGCGCAGAGAAGGGACCAGGCTCAGAATGGGTTTCTGTCACCTTGTTCAGCTCCCTCTAGGTAAAAAGGAAAATCGGGAAGAGCCTCATGCATTAGCTCAAAAAAAGAGAAAGAAGCTACAGGAATTCTGCTCTAATATACAACTGTCTTTATAAATTATTTGGTCTTTCAGATTATATGAGAAGAAAGGGAAAATACTAATGCCGTGTTCACTCTTTGGTTCTTTGTTTAGGGACAATGGAAACCTCAGATCATTGATAATCCCAGTTACCAAGGGGAGTGGATTCATCCAGAAATAGACAAACCTAAATGTAGGCCTGACCCCACCATTTGTCACTATTAGAACATCAGTGTTCTTGGCCTGGACCTTTGGCAGGTTAAGTTGTCTGGGCTTAGAGCCACTGATCAACAGTCCCTCTAAAGTTTTCATAAAGTGGAACTGCAGGCTAGAAATCGCAAGACTTGAATGAGTCTTGATCTTTCTAAGCCTTAAACTGCTCATCTTTAAAATGGGACTAATTATATTTGTCCTGATAACCACAACAGCTAAAGTGTACTGAGTCCCTACCATGTACCAAGTACCATATCAGAGACGTTGCAAATACTACTTGATTCTCACTATGAAACCTCCTATTTCTAAATGTGATAACTGAGGTTTGGAAAAGATAAATAATTTGCCCAAAGACACATTTGGTGAGCAGAAAATCTGAGATTTGAGTGTAGGTCTTTCTGAGGCCAGATTCAGGCTTCTAGTACTTTATATTGCCCTGCTGGTCCTGCATGATTCTTGGGGGTGATTTTGGGCAAAGGGAATCATCAGTAATGTGGTAAAATTTTGAAATATTAAAATCCCCAGGGGCTCCTGGGTGGCTCAGTTGGTTAGGCAGCTGACTCTTGCTTTTGGCTTAGGTCATGATCTCTGGGTCCTGGGATGGAGCCCAGCTCAGACTCCCCATTCAGTGGGGAGTCTGCTTCAGGATTTTCTCTCTCCCTCTGCCCTTCCTGCTGCTCTCTCTCTCTCTCTCTCTCTCTAAAATAAATAAATAAATCTTTAAATAAATAAATAAAAATAAAACCCCCAGACAGATGTCAGATGTGATTGGCCCAGCCATGATGGTAATTCTTTAAAAAAATTTTTTTAAAGATTTATTTATCTGAGAGAGAAAGAGAGAGAGAGTGTGCATGCGGGAGAGAGAGTAGGGGGAGGGACAGAGGAAGAGTGAGAATCTCAAACAGATTTCCTGCTGAGTGTGGAGCCTGAAGGAGGTCTCCATCTCATGCCTCTGGGATCATGACCTGAGCCAAAAATCACAAGTCAGATGCTCAATTGACTAAGACGTCCAAGGGACCCATGATGGCAGTTCTTGACCTAGCATTTCTCTCTCTTCTAGTCATCTTTCCTGACTCTGGCTGGAAGAGAAAGAGGGGGACTCAGATACTCAGGCCTTGAGAGAGTTGTTCTCTCTCCCCTGAGACCTGTTATTGAAGATGGGGAGGATTCTTTCCCAACTCAGGAGAAAAGAGAGCACCTCAAGTGCAGGCCCTAGAATGAAAGCCTTAGCCCAAGAGGCCTCTGAAAGACTATAATTTATACAAAAAATAGAAGCAAAAACTCTGCAATCTACATAGTCTTAGAATTCCCTTGGAGAGGAAGGGAATTCACTTTTGTTCAACACAGGCCTGGGATCTATGCTTTACCTGTGTTACCTCCTTTAATTCTCCTAACTCTGTAAAATAAGTACTATTGTCTCTTATTATCCCATTTTTACATCTGGCAGAATTGAGACTCAGAAATGTCAAGCGAGGCACCCAAGAGCACCTAGCTAGTACCTGGGAGAGATGGGAATCAAACAAAGGTCTGCCAGCCTTTATTGACTATGCCCACTATACAATCGAGCCTCTAGAAACTGCAGCCATTTCTCTTTGTATCCTGGAAGGTTCCATGGCCAGGGAAATCTGTCTGCAGTTCAGGGCTGCCAAAGGACTCTTGGACAGACGCCCCTTATATGAAGCTTTCTTTGGTTTACTTATTTTCCACTTTATTTCCAGTTTCTTGGTTTCCTGGCTCAGTGAGACCAGCATAGGAGGGCAAAGAGATGATGATATAAATTACCACATGCATAACAGGGGTTCAGGAGAGAAAGATGGAGGGAGGGAGGGAAGGTAGGAAGGGAGGAAGGAAGAAAGGAGAGAAGGAAGAAAGGAACACATGTCCTTCCTTCCTTTCCTATCTGAAGAAGGTGAATACAGTTTGCACAAATTCCCATTGTTATCTCTTTTTCTCAGTTGTCTCTTTTTAATAAATAATAGGAATTTTCTATATCTTGTATAAATATGTGGTCATGTTAATATGCCTAATCTGAAAAAAAAATATGCCTAATCTGATTCTTTCCTTTAAATGCATTGTGGTTTTGGGGCACCAGGGTGGCTCAGTGGGTTAAAGCCTCTGCCTTCGGCTCCGGTCATGGTCTCAGGGTCCTGGGATCAAGCCCCTCGTCGGGCTCTCTGTTCAGCAGGGAGCCTGCTTCCGCCTCTCTCTCTGCCTGCCTCTCTGCCTATTTGTGATCTCTCTCTCTGTCAAATGAATAAATAAAAAATCTTTTTTAAAAAAAAGAATAAATAAATAAATGCATTGTGGTTTTTATTTTTTTCACTGAAAACATGAAGGTATACATTTAAAACTATATCTTTGTTAAAAATTTTGTACAGAATTTTTAAATGATTTGACACTAATTGTTTTGAGTTGTATCAACCTCTCCAACAGGCAAAGCTTCTATTTGAGAATTTAAATTCTCACTGAAGGAATGCTTCTCACACTTTAATGTGCATACGAATCACCGGAGGATCTTATTAAAATGTAGATTCTAATCCAGCATGTCTGGGACAAAGCCTGAGAGACTGCATTTCTAAAACTCCAGCATTATCTCTAAATTGTTTTTCTTGTGACACAGTTCTGTATCATGCTCACATTATCCTTGCAGGCCTCCTTTCCTTCTAGGTTCTAATTGGGTCTGATACTCCCGGTCTTACTTCACATGACACACTTAACTAACTGGACACATCCGATTTACCACTGGGTCCCTGCACCTTACTGGAAAAGCCTAGGGACTCTCAGCATGGAGATAGATGGGAATTCCTTCCCTCGTCGTGTCTCAACAGGGCTTTCCAGCCTCTGTGAGCCCAGTTGTCCTCCTGATGGGACCTAGCCTAGAAAGCTGGTCAACTTTCCTGCCTAGTCCCTGACCCTTTCCCCTCTGTTCTGACGCCTCCATACATAATCCCCTTGGTTTTGTTGTTGTTGTTGTTTAAGCAAAAGTGGTTGCATTGTTTCATCAGGACAGAGGCTGGAAGGAAATGGCCACAAAGAAAGAAAATTCTTTCCCTTGGGCGCTTGAGTGGTTCAGTCCGTTAAGCGTCTGTCTTTGGCTCAGGTCATGATCCCAGGGCCCTGGGATTGAGCCTGCATTGGGCTCCCTGCTCAGCGGGGAGTCTGCTTCTCCCTCTACCCAACCCCTTGTGATCTTGCTCTCTCCCACATAAATAAATAAATAAAATCTTAAAAAAAATTCTTCCTCTTATTTTTGGGACCCCTTATGATCTTTGAAGGAATAATGATATAAAATCATGCAATGAGTATGGCTAAACCACAATGGAAAGCACCATGAATTTAGTGTTAGGAAGATGGGAATAAAAGAGCACTGAAGAGAACAGGGAAGATTAGGAACATTTTTCGTGGGAGTAAGGACATTGGAAGAGCCAATAAATGAGTTGTTCTCTAACCAAGACTGCTGATAACTCAAAAGAGAAAAAAAAATCCCAAAGGTAAAAAAATCTCTTAACGTTGTACAAGGAATTATTAAAAACAACGAAGAAGTGGCTCAGAGCAAAATAATCTCTATTCAAAGCAGCTTTTGTTTTGTCATTTATTCTGTTGGAGGCAGGGTGGTGGGATGATATAAACCAAATAAAAGTCTTCTCATCAAAACAAAACTTTTTTCAAACTTTGGAGGAGGAACACATGATAACTCATGTTGCAAACTTTCTTTTGGTCACACAACTGCTCCCACACAATTAACCAACATACTCCTAAAATGAAGAAATACAGAATGACCCTCTTTCTGCTCCTTCTGAAACAGATCCAGATATTGAAAGGTTATGATAATTATTGCCATTTATTGAGTGACTATTACCTGCAAGACACTGCGCTTTACATACATTATTTCTAATTCTTATGATAACACTGCAAAGGAGTTATTCTCAATATTTTACTTATGAGGGAAGAGGCTCAGGGGAGTTAAGTAATTTGCCCAAAGTCACACAGCTAGTATGTGGTTGAGCTGGTCTGTCTGACTCCATGACTCGTGGTCACTGTATTCTGTTCCTTTATCATTAAATCAACAAACACTAGACTTATATTATGCCATTGACTTAGTTTATCTTTTCCTTCAATTGTAAATACTAAATATATTGTCTTCAGAAAATAAAGAAATATAGGAGAGAGTTTAAATTCTGCTCACACTTTTCATCATAACTTTTTCTTATGTTCTCTTAATTTTTCTGACTATATTGAGAAAATATTTGAAAGGGCATCTCTAAGTGGCATGAAAGTTAGGTGCCATCAATCTGAGCTGGGACAAGAGTCACTGGGCAGCAATTTGGAGCCTAGCAGAGTGATGAACATTTCTTCATCATCGTGGTCAGAGGTTTGAGGAACACAGTCTTTGAGGAACACAAATCTTGCGAGATGGTAACTTCCTTCTAGAGTGGATCAGCTAAGGTGGTACAACATTCTGGACCCTCTGTATTATTAATTACCTTTGTATTCCCCCCATTCTGCCTCAATTACTGATTAAAATCTCTGGGCCCATGGCCTTTGAATTTGCACTTAGCAAGGCCTCCAAGTGAATTTTTAAGCCCTTCAACTTCATTCTAATCCCACTGTTTTCATTTCAACAGGTAAAATCAGGTAGCATTTTAGAGTTTGCTGAGGAGATTGGAAATAAGACCTCAAATAAGAAAAGTAAGGTACTCCTCCACCCTGAATTCCAGATGTCTGACTCCTCAGTTGTGCAGTATTCTTTGCATTTCCAAAAGCAGCTTAATAGTCATTATCTCATTTGCTGGTCGCATGTTCCTGAGAGGAGGGGGAAGGAAAGAACTAACATTCATCAGACACCCACAGCTTTGTACTTGAGCACTTTCCAAAAGTTATCCTACTTAGCCCTCAAAATCCTTAACAAGGCAAGTGTTATTCCCATTTTTCAGATCTAGGAACTGAGATTCAGAGGGTATATATTAACCGCCCAAGGTCACACACAGCTTTAAGCTTGTTGACTTAGAAGTCACACTCCTTCTGTGTCATGTTCCCTGCTCACAGTGTGGTAATCTAGAAGTCGGCTACTGAGCACACTTCTGATGCATGGCTTGGAGAAAGACAAAAGGTGTTAGTGCTGTTCGCCAGCTTTCCTGCTCTCCTAGAACAGTTTTATAGGTGGACTAATATTTGGGACAATGGCTTCATGACTGCCTGGTTCTGCAGAAAGGCCCATTCAAGCAGGTCTGTGGTCAGTGGCAGGTCTGGTTACCCAGCAGGCAGATTAAGCTCATGCCTAGAATACCAGCAAAGCACAAACACGCAAAAAAATCTTTTTTTTTTTTTTTTAAAGATTTTATTTATTTATTTGACAGAGAGAGATCAGAGTAGATAGAGAGGCAGGCAGAGAGAAAGGGAGAGAGGGAAGCAGGCTCCCCGCTGAGCAGAGAGCCCGATGTGGGACTCGATCCCAGGACCCTGAGATCATGACCTGAGCTGAAGGCAGCGGCTTAACCCACTGAGCCACCCAGGCGCCCCCAAAAAAATCTTTTTGAGAGAACTTTTGTACTTAATATTTCCAAAGAAGCATTGAAGTAGTCGTCATAGAAAAATAAAAATCTATTAAACCCCACCCATTTTTTCCAAAGAAATGGAACAAATAATCCTAAAATTTATATGGAACCAGAAAAGACCTCGAATAGCCAAAGGAATATTGAAAAAGAAAGCCAAAGTTGGTGGCATCACAATTCCGGACTTCAAGCTCTATTACAAAGCTGTCATCATCAAGACAGTATGGTACTGGCACAAAAACAGACACACAGATCAATGGAACAGAATAGAGAGCCCAGAAATAGACCCTCAAATCTATGGTCAACTAATCTTCGACAAAGGAGG
Organism: Martes martes; assembly: GCF_963455335.1. Classification (NCBI taxonomy): domain Eukaryota; kingdom Metazoa; phylum Chordata; class Mammalia; order Carnivora; family Mustelidae; genus Martes; species Martes martes. The sequence continues at coordinate 150,922,229 of NC_137891.1, forward strand.
AAAGAATATCCAATGGAAAAAAGACAGTCTCTTCAACAAATGGTGTTGGGAAAATTGGACAGCCACAAGCAGAAAAATGAAATTGGACCATTTCCTTACACCAAACATGAAAATAGGCTCAAAATGGATGAAGGACCTCAACGTGAGAAAGGAATCCATCAAAATCCTTGAGGAGAACACAAGCAGCAAATTCTTCGACCTCAGCCGCAGCAACTTCTTCCTAGGAACATCGCCAAAGGCAAGGGAAGCAAGGGCAAAAATGAACTATTGGGATTTCATCAAGATCAAAAGCTTTTGCACAGCAAAGGAAACAGTTAACAAAACCAAAAGACAACTGACAGAATGGGAGAAGATATTAGCAAACGACATATCAGATAAAGGGCTGGTATCCAAAATCTATAAAGAACTTATCAAACTCAACACCCAAAGAACAAATAATCCAATCAAGAAATGGGCAGAGGACATGAACAGACATTTCTGCAAAGAAGACATCCAGATGGCCAACAGACACATGGAAAAGTGCTCCACATCACTTGGCATCAGGGAAATACAAATCAAAACCACAATGAGATACCACCTCACACCAGTCATAATGGCTAAAATTAACAAGTCAGGAAATGACAGATGCTGGCGAGGATGCAGAGAAAGGGGAACCCTCCTACACTGTTGGTGGGAATGCAAGCTGGTGCAACCACTCTGGAAAACAGCATGGAGGTTCCTCAAAAAGTTGAAAATAGAACTACCCTACGACCCCGCAATTGCACTACTGGGTATTTACCCTAAAAATACAAACGTAGTGATCCAAAGGGGCACGTGCACCCAAATGTTTATAGCAGCAATGTCTGCAATAGCCAAACTATGGATAGAACCTAGATGTCCATCAATAGATGAATGGATAAAGAAGATGTGGTATATATATATACAATGGAATACTATGCAGCCATCAAAAGAAATGAAATCTTGCCATTTGCGACGACGTGGATGGAACTAGAGGGTATCATGCTTAGTGAAATAAGTCAATCGGAGAAAGACAACTATCATATGATCTCCCTGATATGAGGAAGTGGAGATGCAACATGGGGGGTTTGAGGGGTAGGAAAAGAATAAATGAAACAAGATGGGATCGGGAGGGAGACAAACCATAAGTGACTCTTAATCTCACAAAACAAACTGAGGGTTGCTGGGGGAGGGAGGTTGGGAGAGGGGGGTGGAGTTATGAACATTGAGGAGGGTATGTGCTATGGTGAGTGCTGCGAAGTGTGTAAACCTGGCGATTCACAGACCTGTACCCCTGGGGATAAAAATACATTATATGTTTATAAAAATTTTTTTAAAAATCTATTAAGCCTTTTTATACTTTTTTAGTCTGGTTTTGTTTTGTTTTTAGTTTGGGGTTATCTAATATTGTTTTGTTGAGGCAGTATTACATATTAGTTAAGAGCATGGATTTTATTCTTATTTCTTTTAAAGAAAAAAATTCCTCATTGAAAAATAAAAGGAAACTAACTCTAACTCAGCCAAATTTACAGTGTCTATTTATACGCTTTCAGAAAAGCCACTGTCTGACATGAAACATTACCAAAGATGAAAAATGATATTGCTAAATATATATCTTTTAAAGAATGATTGCCACAGTTACATGATCTATAGTGAATTCCAGTTTCAATACAAGTTAGAGCATGATTTTTAGAGCTATAATGCTGATATTCAAATCCAGGCTCCATCACTTACTAGCTGTGTGACCTTGGGCAAGTTATTTAACCTTTCTGATCTTCAGTTTTCTGATCTTTAATTTGGGAATGATGATAACAACTCTCTAATAAATTCCTGGTATACAGTAAGTGCTCAATGTATGGTACCCATTATTATTAAATCATACATTCACTCAACAAATATTTATTGAATGCTTGTTCAAAGCACTATTGTAAGTCCTGAAGATCTATAAGTGAAATGAAACAGAAGTGTCTGTCCTCATGGGGCTTACACTCAGTTAGGGCAGACCAACAGGAAATATACAGATAAGTTAAGACAAATGTGTGAAATAAGCTACGGAGAATAATAAAGCAATAGAAGGCTATGATCATGAGGTTTTTGCTCTTTTATAATAGGGGTCATCATGAGAGCCTTCACTGAGTAAATAACACCTAAAAGACTTGGAGGAAGGAGCAAGAAAGTAGAAAATAAAGTAGAAAAGGGAGGACATGAGCTGGTTGAGTTCTAACGAAAAATAGGCTCAATGGATTGTCGTAGGTCCAGGTGGAGCTGAGGAGTCGGTGGAGTTGGCAGTTTCTGGTTACCTTTGGCAAGAGCAGTTTTGGTAAAGAAAGGAGGGTGGAAGCCTATGAGTGAGTAGAGCAGTGAGAGGGAAGTGGAGAAATAGAGATCTTAGTTTTATCCAGTGCTTTCCAGACATAAGAAAATGAAGGCCTGGTTGAAAGAGAAAGTTTTTCCTCTAATAAATGTGGGAAACAGAAAAGATGTCAAGTATTTGCTCCCAGAAAGATTCTAGAAGGACCCAGCTTACTGGGCGTGCAGGTTCTCAGTCTAGCTTTGTCCCCCCAAACTGGGTAAAAGACCAGTTGGCTTAGGTACTTTAGATGGAGATTAAAACCATACAGGAATTTAGACTGTATGCCTCCTTTAATGACTCTTTGGGTAGAAAAATCTATGAAGTTGGCTCTAGGGGTCAAATTCTGGGACTTAGATGAACATATTAGTGAACATAGAAGGAGTCCCATTTCTGACCTTATGCACGTTTGTACTGATCACAAGTCAAAAACAAATTCAAAGAGCTCCATAAAGATTGTGTTACTGAATATGGCAGAAATAGGACCAGCCTCAGATCCAGAAAACCTGGGTTTCTAATTCTAGTTCTACCGCTCACCAGCCATACAGCTTGGGCAAGCCTCATTTAATCAGTCCAAACCTCAGATCCTTTATCTAGGAAGTGGGACTAGTAACATTTACCTCACAGATTGTTATGAGGAATAGAGATAACATGTGTAGACTGTCTAGCACTATGCTTAGCAATGCTGTAGGCATTCGGTACATGATTGTTGAATCTGAACCAATTTTATTTATGAACAGATTACACACACACACAGTTCTCTCCATCACACACATACTGAAAATTTGTAAACAAACACCATCCCAGAAATCTTTAAGAGTGTGGGAAGACACCAGACATTTCTAAAGTGGGTTAACTTTATTTATACTGTCTGTAAATTATTTTGAAATTCTACATTCTAAACAGGACAAAGAGAAGCAATGGAAGGAGCTATATGAAGAAATGGGAAAAGAAAACAGGCAGGAAAAGCCAAGAAGAAAAAAGAAAAGGAGGAGGAATGAGAAGATGACATCTGGGGAGTCAAAGAAGAGGGAAGTGAAGAGGATTATGCTGAGGAACCAGGAAATGACAGGCAGCGGAAGGAAGATGATGCCAAAAGAGCCTTTCTGGGTAAAAAATGAAGAAGTCTGTGTTGACCAGAAGGATGAACTGTAACTGGGTAAAAAAAAAAAAAAGACCTTACACTCAGAGGCAAGGGATGTTGCTAGGAAGGAGAAATGTTGATGAGGTTGGCAGAATCTGGGGAGCAAATTTATCTTCTCTTTTTGAACAAATTTGGATTTGTATTTCTACTCTATCTCCTTTAGTTTGTATGAACTTGGGAAAAATCTCATCACCTCCTGGGGCTTCTATTTCCTTGTCAAGGGAGAGGGAGTGATAATTCCTGTTTCATGAGGTTGTCGCATGGGTTAGATGAACCATGTATGTACACCGCCTGATATAACTATTGAGTCAACAAATAGTCACAATTCCTACTATCATTATTGCATTGTGTAGGAAATTGTTGGTAAATAAGCTATATAAACTTGATCCTCACTTTCAGTTTATCTCAGTACATCTAGGGAATTTTATTTCATGTAAATATCTGTATTACTTAGTACTTGCTGAGTAGTTCTGATGGTTGTACTTGTGGGTGATGAGGTTTTCTTCTTACAGATGTTATCAAACACTTAAAAACAAAACCAGACTTCCTCTTAACATAAAGAAGGTACTTTGTGAAAGTCCTTTTGCTTCTCTGTTGTTTTGTGCCCTAATTTTTAAGTAATTGTTACTTGTTTGCAGGGTTGATGGTCTTATCTTTTCTTACCACCTGCTCACAACGTCACTGTCATAGGCACATGCTCTTCGCAGATTGCAAAGCACTTTCCCATAAATTTGAGGAGTTCCTGTGATGTGCTCATTTAACCCTCATGGCAGCAGTTGTAGAGGATACAGTTATCTTAATTTTATTTAAGTAGAAACTGCTTAGAACAGGCAAGTCGTTTGCTAAGGGTAAGGGACAGGGCCAGTATCTGAACTCAAGTTTGTCTGGTTCCAAAGCTTTCTTGTTCCTTGTCTTGCACTAGGCTGTTGAATGAGTGAGTGAATATCCCTTATATTGAATATAGATCATAGGCATCATCCCACAGAGAGGAAATACCATTTTAAGATAAATAAGCAGGGGCACCTGGGTGGCTCAGTTGTTAAGCATCTGCCTTCGGCTCAGAGCACGATCCTGGGGCCCTGGGATCGAGCCCTCCATCAGGCTCCCTGGTCAGCCGGAAGCCTGCTTCTCCCTCACTCACTTCTCCTGATTGTGTTCCCTCCCTTGTTGTGTCTCTCTGTCATATAAATAAATAAAATCTTAAAAAAAAAAGATAAATAAGCAAAAAATATTTCTCCTCTTTTAAAAATTTCTCTAAAACCCAAGCATACAGACAATTGAGTGAAGCGTGACAGCTTTTTCATATTAAGAAACACAACTAATGTGATTGTCAGCTGCTGGAGGCCGCGTGGTGGATTCCTGGCTCTATTTACTTATCAGCTGTATTTTCTTGGGCAAGTGATCTAACTTTCCTTCGCCTCATTTTTCACATTTGTGAGACGGGGTTAATAACAGGACCTACCGCAAACTCAGCTGTGAGGATTAAGTGCTGACTCCTTCCTGCCTTTGTTTTTACAAGAAGTAGATCAAGGACTAATTCCAGTCCAGCCGGGGAGTCAGGCCCAAGCACAGCTGTCATGTGATAGCACGGGGCTGCAAATACCGGTACAGAACATAGTAGGTGCTCGATAAATACTAGCTGAAAGATTGAACAAAGCTCTGGCTGGTGTTTTCAGGGAAGATTTCATGAAGGAAGTGGCTTTTGAGCCAGATCTTGAAGAACATGTAAGAGTGTGTCTGTGGACCCAATTTCAGAGTGAGTGAGCAGGGCACCCAGACAACAGGAGTTGGGTGATGAGTCAGGAGGGAATAGCAAATATTCCTCCTCCTGTTTTCCTGTAGGTTGCTGCCTACTATAGTTTCTTTTTTTTTTTTCTTTAAAAAAAAAAAAAAGATTTTATTTGTTTATTTGACAGACAGAGATCACAAGTAGGCAGAGAGGCAGGTAGAGAGAGAGCAGAAAGCAGGGTCCCCGTGGAGCAGAGAGCCTGATGTGGGGCTCGATCCTAGGACCCCGGGATCATGACCTGAGCCGAAGGCAGAGGCTTTAACCCACTGAGCCACCCAGGTGCCCCTTACTGTAGTTTCTGAGCCTTATAATCTTTGGAATATTCTGGGTTGGGAAACCTGGGCTTTGCAGAGGAGGCAAAACTTTACCTCTACCCTTCTGGGGTCTTTGGCTGGGTCTGAACATTTCATTGACATAACACAGATGAACAGGAGAAAAGCATAGAAATTTACTTCATATAAATTTTATGTGACACAGGACCCCTCATAAGGAAATGAAGGCCCAAAGAAGGGGCAAAACTTAAATGCTTTTAAAATAGGTTGAACAAACAAGAGGCAATTGTGGAAAAATAACAAAAGCGTACAGGGAGGCTATAGAAAGATAAGAATTATTTTAACAAGGTCTGTGTGGAATTCTCTTAGTTTCAACTTTCTGTCCTTGATGATAAGAATGTTTCTTTTCTCCTGGTAGATGGAAGGCAGCTCTCACGTGGGAGTTTTATCTCCTGTTCTCAGGAAGAAAGGAGGAGATCAGAGTGTCCCTATTGTATCTGCTGTTTTTCAAGTGGTTTTCACTAAAAATAATCATTATGCTAAAGTGGCATTTTTGGGGTGGCATATTTTGGCACCCTTCATTTTTATACCTATTTATATAACATTAGCATCTTCCCATTTTGAAAAAGAGCAAAGCTTTTGGTGCCTGAGTCTGAACATTGTGTTGGGGCTGGAGGGCTGGCCAGTGGGTAATCTAAATTTTAGGCATTCCAGTTTGATGTGAGCATTGTTTACTACCAAAGTCTGCCCTAACTTGTTAGGCATATGCTCTACTAATTGTTATGTATTTTCAAATATCACCAGATAAAGATACTGATTTTCATGCAAAATTTGAGGGGAAAAGTAAACAATATGGATCTATTTGAATATTTTTTAAAGCTGCTGCTTTGGGAATCTTAAAAAATCTTTTTAAATAAAAGGTGCCTTTGTGACTCAGTTGGTTGGGCATTTGACTCTTGATTTTGGCTCAGGTCATGATCTTGGGTTTGTGGGTCGAGCCCCACACCTGGCTCCATGCTCAGTGGGGAGTCTGCTTAAGATTCTCTCTCTTCCTCTGCCTCTGCCTCCCCCCACTCCCTCTCTTTCTCTCTCTCTGTAAAGTAAATAAATAAATCTCTCTTTTAAAAAATATTTTATTTATTTATTTGAGAGAGAGAGCATGAGCAGGGGGAGTGGCAGAGGGAGAAGCAGACCCCCCTTCTGAGCACCTGATAACGATTGGAAGACTCCAGAATCATGACCTGAGCTGAAGGCAGTTGCTCAACCAACTGAGCCACCCAGGCACCCTAAAAAAATAAATCTTAAAAAAAAATTAGGGGTTCTTGGGTAGCTCAGTTGGTTGAACATCTGACTCTTGATTTTGCCTCAGGTCTTGATCTCAGAACCATGAGACTGAGCCATGTGGCAGGCTCTGTGCTCTGTGGAGAGTCTCTCTCCTTCTCCCTCTGCCAACTCCCACCCCCCCCCCAGCTCATTCTCTCTCAAATAAATAAATAAATCTTAAGAAAAATTAAGGCTGATGCTTTGGGGCATACAACTCTTGATCTTGAGGTTGTGAGTTCAAGCCCCACTTTGAGCATAGAGCTTCCTTTAAAAAATAAAAAAATCATTTAAAAAAAGGTGCTGCTTTTACATTTGTTAAATTTCTTTTGTCTTTATTTTTTTTTTTAAAGATTTATTTATTTATTTGTCAGAGAGAGAGAGAGAGGGAGGAGCGAGAGTGAGCACAAGCAGACAGAGTGGCAGGCAGAGGGAGAAGCAGGCTCCCTGCCGAGCAAGGAGCCCGATGTGGGACTCGATCCCAGGATGCTGGGATCATGACCTGAGCCGAAGGCAGCTGCTTAACCAACTGAGCCACCCAGGCGTCCCTTGTCTTTATTTTGATAGATTGTACAAACATTATTTCAGAAAGTAAGGTAATTTAATGAGGGAAAATACATGCATAGTTCCACCCTGATGGCACAGACTTTGAAATTTTTTGTATTTCCTTCCAGGTCTTTTTTGAACACCACCATTCTGCCACTGAAACATAATCCTCCTGGTGAGGTTTTGTTGTGTTGCTGTTGTTTAAGATTTATCACTTATTTGAGAGAGAGAGCATGAGCACATGAGTAGGGGGAGGGACAGAGGGAGAGGAAGAGGGAGAGAATCTCAATCAGACTCCCCACTGAGCATGGAGCTTGGTGCAGGGCTCTATCTCACAACCCCAAGGTCATGACCTGAGCTGAAACCAAGAGTGGGATGCTCAATTAACTGAGCCACCCAGATACCTGAATTTTTTTTTTTAATTCTGATTATAGATTTTTTTTTAAGATTTTATTTATTTATTTGACAGAGATCACAAGCAGGCAGAGAGGCAGGCAGGAAGAGAAAGAGAGGGGGAAGCAGGCTCCCTGCTGAGCAGAGAGCCCAACGCGGGGCTCTATCCCAGGACCCTGAGATCGTGACCTGAGCCGAAGGCAGAGGCTTAACCCACTGACACCCAGGCGCCCCTATAGATTTTATTTTAGAAAGTAACAGGTGTTCAATGTAAAAATTTGGAGTCTATAAGCATATTAAGAAGAATATAAAAATTTCTCATTATCCCCAAATCCAGAGACAACAACTATACAATACCGATTGTCTTTCCTCCCAGTATTATGTTCATTTGTTGATTGGATGGTTTGAGTTTAGGTGTAGAGGGTTTAGTTAACCACACTCCTCGGTACATGGCATTTTATCATCTTAGGTTGGTGTTATACTTTCAAGTTTTGTTATTTATTTTTTTCCCTTTTAGTCCCCTCCCTTCCCCCACACAGGTAACTAAGTTCTATCTGGTGTATAACTTTTCGTTTGTATATGTTCTTACAAAATGTGAATTTTGTTTGGTATGGATGTATTTTAATTTATGCAAATGGTACGGTGTTTAAATCTCATTTTGTTTCTTCAGATTTTTTACTGAACACTGTTTTTCAAATGCATTCATGTTGCTGTGTATACATCTAACCCACTGCTTCTGATTGCTGTGTAATACCTCATGATATGAAATTTACATTTTAGTCATCTATTCTCCAGTGATAGAACACTAAACATGTTGCCTTTAAGTCGTTGCCATCATAAATAACACTGATTAATATTTTATTTTTTTAAGGATTTTATTTACTTATTTATTTGACAGACAGAGATCACAAGTAGGCAAAAAGACAGGCAGAGAGAGAGGAGGAAGCAGGCTCCCTGCTGAGCAGAGAGCCCGATGTGGGACTTGATCCCAGGACCCTGAGATCATGACCTGAGCTGAAGGCAGAGGCTTAACCCACTGAGCCACTCAGGTGCCCCAATATTTTAATCCTTTGCGTGTCTGCATAAGAATTTCTTTGACATATATCCCAGGAGAGGAACTGTGGGATCATAGAGTATGTGAGTTTGTAATTCTCATAATTTATACCAGATTGCTTTCCACAATGGCTATTGTAGTCCATATTCCTGCCACCATGTGTAAGGGTTCCAGCATCCCCACACGTCTTTTGCTTATTTTTCTCTAGAGGTTGTTGTTCTTATTTACTTGCAAGAGTTTTGCATGCTAAGTATTTCAAATCTCTTCTCCCATTCTCTCATCTAGTTACTTCGTCTTTCATCTAGTTACAGTGTGTTGTGTTAAATGGAATCCTTATTATTCATCAATATTATTGTGTTATACTCCGGGACTTTGAAGTTTTGCCTTTCCCTTTTCCTTGATCACAAAATATAATAGTCTTCTATTTTTTAAAATAATTTTTTCGCATTCATTATGTCTTTAATTCTCCCAGAGTCCAGTCTTGTATGAGGTGTAGAATTGTTAAAATATGGTAATTATTTTTTTTAAATATGGTAATTATAGGATTCAAGCCTTGATGTATCAGTTTCGGAGAGGGAGATACTAAACTCTTCAGTTACAATTATGCATCTATCTATTCCTCTCAGCAGTTCTGTCTTAAGACTATATAATTAAGGGCATCTATGTGTTTGCCTGTTGTTTCTTTTATAAATATATAATTACTTTTTATCACTTCTTATCTTCTGAGACTAAAATTTCTTTTTGACAGAATTAAGATCACAACTCAGTTCATATTTTCCTCATGTATCTCTTTTCACCTTTTTTATTTTTAATCTTTCTGTCCTTTTATGTTTTAAGTGTGTCTCTTATAGCTAATTTATTATTGGATATAATTTTTATAAAAATTCAATTGGTGAGATTAACTTATTTGCATTTAATGTAATCCATATATACTAAGATTTAGTCCTACCATCCACTCACAATGCATTCCTTTTTATTTTTTATTTCCATTTCTACTTTCCATTGGCAAGGCTGAATTTTCTTCTACAGGTTTAAATTTTATATATAATATTATATTACTTATGGTAGTAGCCACTGACTTCAGACTCATACCCATGGATTTAAGAGTCCCTCCATCTTAATAGCTTGAACAAAAGCCTGAATAGAAGTTCCAAGCTTGACACTCAGAGATCTGATGTGTCATGTGCTCATGGTGATCCAATCACTGTTGCTGAGACAGGGGGTACTTGATCTAAAGGAAACACAGGGTACCATTACAAAAGGAAGAAAGGAGCCTGGGAGTCTGCAGAACAATATATATTCACTTCTTCATACTAAATCAACTTCTTCAAGCCTCATTTTCTTCATCTGTGAAGAGTGATAATACATATCTCAAAGGAGTGATATGAGGAGCAAATTGGGTAATAGATATGAATCGTATCTCTTGTAAATCATAAAGTGCTACACACAGATTAGTTGTGATTTTTGCTCTTGCATTTCTCACATGGTATCTTTTGTTTATCTGTATGTATTTGTATTTATTGACATTGTATATCTGTATTTATTGTTGGCATTTATCTGTATTGCTATATGGGAAAGTGCCATTCTAGCCAGCACTCTTCCTAAAGTGTGCCAATGCCTGTAGAAGTGATTTTTTCTTTCCAGAGAACAATGAATGAGCAAGACGTCAGGATGGTGTTTGACTGGGGAGTACGTTTCCATCCAAAGATGAAAGTTTCAGAGCAGATTAACCTGCTAGTAAACACCTGAAAGTTTGGTGCAATGGTGCCAAACTGGGCGCTGGTTCTTTCTCTACCTCAAATTAGATGTGTGGCCTTAGGCAGATCAGTTAAACTCTCTGAATCTGAGAAATGGAGGTCACAAGAAGACCTACCTCTTAAAGTTGTGTTAGGATTAGTTATGATTATATGTAAAATGCCCTGGTCTTAGAGAAAATCTTAAGCTTGTGAGACACATACTCAAATCTCTTTACTGAGTACTTATTAATTTCCATTCTGCTACATTATGGCTAGGTTGAGTGCAGGTTCTTTCTCATCTCTGAAGTACACTGAATTGCTCTTTTTTCTTAGAGAACAACTGTTGTTTCCCTCAAGGCTCTATGTCTTCAGAATTTGGGCCAGCGGAATAGAGTCTCACAAGAGATCCTGTTTGTTATGCAACTGAAGTTGATAATTCTAATTTTTTTCACATGTGAAGGTTTAGATTCACACTAGACTGAAAGTGTATACCTGCTATGTTTACTGGACTAGGCTCTTCCACTATATGATTGCTCATAAACCTATAATAATCCCATGAATCAGGTACTAATCCCTGTTTTACCGACAAGGAAATAGAAGTTCACATAAATTAAGTAACTTGACCAAGGTGACATAGTTGAGAAGGAGAAGGGAGACAGTCTAGTGTAATGTAAGGAATATGGGATTGGAGTCAGAAAGATCTAAATTAGGATCCCAGCAGTGCCATATACTAGGTCTTAAATTTGAAACAGTGACCTAATCTCTTAAATCTCAGTCTCTTCAGTAGGGATTAGAATATCTACCTCATGTAAGTATTGTGAGGTTGAACTGAGATAGTATTTGTAAAGAAGAGTGCCTGGCACGTGGTAGGTGCTCTGTAAATCCTTAGGTACCTGATAAGTGTATTGGGAACCCAGAGCCCATGGAGCTCACCCATAGTGCTATTTTAGAGAAAACTTCAATCAATATCAAGCTTCTTTAGAACGTTTGAAGAGACATTCAAATGAGGCAGTGAGATACAGTGAAAGGAGCCCAGGCATGGGAGTCTAGAGACCTGGATTTGGTGCTGGCTCTTATTTAGCATGTATCTGACTTTGGGCAAGGAAATTGACCCTCAGTTTCCATATTTGTGAAATAGAGGCAATATTCTTTGCCCAATGGGGTTGCTGGACTTACAAATGCACGTGGGTATAAATACTCTTTTTAGTCTTAGAAATGCTGTGTAAATATAAGGGCTCTCAATTTGTGTTTATTATTCTCAGAGGGAGAGTAAACAGAACTCAAGATAACCTGGTGTCCGCCTCCTAGGGAACAACTATTGGGGAACCTGACCCTTAAGTGAGGCCTGATTAACTATTTGCCACCACTGCTGCTGTGGCTGCCGCTTGTGCTCAAACACCAGTCATCGTGCCTGCTAAATCCTCAGTCTGAGGAAAAGCAGCACTCTGCAGTACATCTCCCCCTTCCCCAAACCCTGCCCCCCATGACTTTTTGGATGAGGACTGGGAATCTGACCCAAAGAGAAGCAACCCATCAGCTTGTCAATGACCTACAAGTGTAGTCTGCCTCCTAAAAAATGAGTTGGACAAATCAATATTTCTCTCTCAGGAATTTGAGTTGGGAAATAAGAGGTGATTGAAGCAATTAACAATAAAACTATGACTAAAGGGTTGCAAAGAGGCCATAAAATTGAGTAGGGGTCCGTGTGAGAGGAGAAGGCATCTAGGTTGTGACAAATCAAAGTGATGAGGAAGCAGAAATTATGAGTAAGCAGAAGCTATGAAGTAGAAAATGATAATATATGTTTATTCAACAAATGCTTCTAGGGTTCCTTCTATGAACAAGGCACTGTTAGGCTCTGAATACACAAAAATGACTAAGACACTGTACTTCACTGCCTTCACTGCAGATTTTAGTGGGGAAGAGAGACAAAATAAGTAAATAAACCAGTAATTAGAAATTGTTTTAAGGGGACGCCTGGGTGGCTCAGTTGGTTAAGCGGCTGCCTTCAGCTCAGGTCATGATCCTAGCGTCCTGGGATCGAGTCCCATATCGGGCTCCTTGCTCGGCAGGGAGCCTGCTTCTCTCTCATCTCTGCCTGTGCTCGCTCTCACTCTCTCTCTCTCTCTCTCTGACAAATAAATAAATAAAATCTTTAAAAAAAAAAAAAGAAATTGTTTTAAGGACTAAAAAGAAAACAAATATGAAGCTGAGATAGAACATACCAGGAAGGGAGCCACTTAAGAAATAGCACCATAAGGGAAGCTCTCACCGAACAGATCATTAGGGTGAGACATAAAGAATGAGAGGGAGCCAGGGAGAAAAATATTTGAGGTGGAGGATAAGTAATGTTGACTGGCAAGAAAGGGCTTATCATGTTCAAGGAAGCTAAGAAACAGAAAACAAAACAAAACAAGCCAGGTTGCTGAAGGAAAGTGAAGGAAAGGGAACAACACGAGATGAGTTTGGAGGGGTAAGCAGGAGGCATGTCCCAGAACCCAGCAGGCCTGTGTATGGAGTTGGGAGTTTAGTTCCAGTGAATTTAGTTCCAGTGAGCCCCAGTGAGAAGCCATTGAAAGTATCTGAGGCTGAGTAACACCATCCAATAGAATGTGTAGATAAGCTTGAAGGCTAAAGAGTCACTCCAGGTTCAAACCTACATTCTCCGTTTACCAGCTGTGTGGCCTTGGGCACATTACTTAATCTCTCTGTGCCCCAGTTTCCTTTTCTATAAAATTAAAGGTAGAATTGGGTCTCACCTCATAGGATCATTATGAAGATTAAATATGTACAAAGTGCTTACAACAGTTCCTGGCACATAATACACACCCAATAAATGTAAGCTTGTATTATTATTTTGTTTACAAAAAGGTCATGGTAGCTACTGTATAGAGAATGAATGTGTGAGGGATAAGAGGGAAGCCAGTTATGAGGTTGATGAATAGCCTAGGCAAGAGGTGATCAGTAAAGTGGTAGTGGTGGAGACAGAGAGAAATGGACTAATTTGACATATTTTTAGAGGTAAAATACTCATACTTTGCAGGTGGATTGGACATTGTGGTTGAGGAAAATAGAGGGATCAAGACTGACTCCTAGGTTCCTAGCTAGAACAACCAGGTGGAGGGAGGTGACATCTACTGAGAAGGAGCTTGGAGGAAACAGGTTCGGCAGAGAAATTTGGAGTTCTATTTTAGACCTGTTAAACTTAAGATGTCAAGCGAGATCCAAGGAGATATCAATCAGGCAGTTGGTTGCAAGTTTGGAGCCCAGAAGAGAGGTCTGGGATGAAGATATGAATTTAGAAGTCATTAGCATAATCAGCATTCAAAGACTCCTTTGCAGGTATCAGCATTTGAAGACCCAGAAGTAGTTGAGATCATCTAGGAAGAGAAGATACAGAGAGAAGTAAAGGGAGCCAAGAAGAGTCCCAAGGAGCAACACATTTTATGGTGGTGGACAAACAAGAATAATGAAGAGAGACTTGTGAAGAGAGAATAAAACCAGAAAAGCATGGAATCAAAACCAACAGAGTCGACTGTTTCAAGAAAATTGGAGCGGTCAGCTGAGAGTGCAAACGTCAAATATGATAAGGATAGAAAAAACAGTCACTGACGACCTTGACAAGAACAATTTCAGTGTAGTGTGTGTGTGTGCATGTGTGTAGGTGCTAAGTAAGCATCAAATAGGCTGAAAATGAATTGGAGGTGTTCTTACTTTAACAGCACATACACTAAAACTAAAACAATACATAGAAAATCGGCATGACTCCTACCTATAGGTGACACACAAATTTGTGAACCATTCCATGTTTTCATATGGATTTCACTTTTGGACAATGTTAACTTTTACATATTCAAAAAGAAAATTAAATCTACAAGGATGAAAGGGATCCTAAAACTGAGTATAAATAGAAAAAAATAAACCTAACTGCATATAAATAAGTAATATAAATATTCTGAAGGAAAATAAAAACTAATCCAAATAACTTTTGAACACAGTATTTTGTATATACACCCTTAATCTAAAAACAAAACAAAACTACAAACAAATCTTGAACCGGATTTAATAGATTTTTTAAAGTGACATGGATGTAGCAATTCTGAAACTATTCTGTGTATCATAATACTGAGCAAATGAAAAAAGACAGTGATACTATTGGGAGTCAAAGTTCTTTCTCACTGTGGGAAAAGGGAGATGCAAATAAGGAATAGGAGAAAGAACCCTGTGATGCTGAATTGGAATTAGAATATACTAGTAACGAATACATGATTAAAAATAGCTGAACTATATTAAATTGCCATTTTTCCTTGTGGCTCTGTTTGCCTAAAGGGCCTAAAAGCAATTACATCCCAGTAACAATGAGCATATCTGGTGTCCAGATCTTGGTTTCTAACTACCATTGTCCACTAAAAGGGGAGCTCTTTGAGGAGATGGATGATTTCCAAGGCTAGACAGGAAAAGTACAAGATGAACCTAGAACATCATATTATACCAGAAAGCAAGAAAAGTACTTAAAAAAAAAAAGATGGATGTGTGTCAAAAGGAACCAGTATGAAGGGACTTTCACAGGATAAATCTGGGACAGGTTGAACATTTAAAAGAATAATGACAGTAATAGATTATAGCCTATTAAATAAAATAAGAATCTATGAGTCTATACTAATGATAATAATTACATAATTAAATAAGAGAAAAGGGAAAGATATTGCTTACAGCATGCCAACTGGAAAAATGGAGGTAGAATAATGGAGTTATAAAATCACCATTTTGCAACCATTAGAGTAATTAATTCAGACATTGATTAGGAGTTCTATTTTCGATATGCTAAACTTAGAATGTCAGTGAGATCCAAGGAGATATCAATCAGGCAGCTGGTTGTAAGTTTGGAGCCCAGAAGAGGGGTCTGGGATGAAGATATGAATTTAGAAGTCATTAGCATAATCAGCATTTGAAGACATAGAAGTAGTAAAGATTATCAATGATCAGTGAATGTTGAAAACTTTGAGCACAAGGTTGAGAAGGAACAAGATATTTATAGTCTCAAAATATCTTTCCAAAGATCACTTAATTATTTACATAGGAAAAAATGATAACTTTATAGTGAAAAAACCTGGCAGATGCCACCTTAGCAAACTGATCAAAGTGAACACCATCAATAATGGAACCAAGTGACACCATGTTTTTCCTCATCTTATGCACTGAGGACATACTATCCCATAGGTAGTATGCCTGCTCATTCAAAAAAAAAAAAAAGAGTAAGAGAGAAGAAAAATTGAATTATAAGAAAACATGGAACAAAACCAAGTAGAGGGGAATTCTACAAACACTAGACTGTACATTTCAAAAATGTAATTATCATGAATAACAATGAAAGACTGGGGAACTCTTCCAGATCAAAGGAGACTAAAGGGTCATGACAATGAAATGCAATGCATGATTAGGGATCAGGCACTGGATCAGAGAGAAAACTACTAAATAGGACAGTATCAGGCCAATAAGTGATCTTTGAGTATGGACTAAATTATATCAATGTTACTGATCCTAAATTTGATCATCATACTGAGAGTGGGGGGAGGAATGCAGGTATATTAGAGAATGTTCTTGCTCTTAGCAAATACCCACTCAAGTATTTAGGATATTAGAGGTAAATACTACAAATTAAATGGTTTAGGGGAAAAATTGTATGTATGTGTGCATTCATACATGTAGGTACACACACAGATAAAGAGATTGTGGCAAAACATAAGGTTCTGATGCATTGGGGTAAAGAGCATATAGGAATTATATGTAATATTCTTGCAACTCTTCTGAAAGTTTGAAATTATTTTGAAGTTAAAAGCTTAAAAATAAATTGGAGATGAGGAAATAGAAACAGAATGCAGATAACTCTTTTGAGAAATTTGTCTGTGAAGGGGAGCAGAGAAATAGGATTAGAGAGGGAGTCAAGGTTATAAAATAGCTCCTTAAAGACAGGAGAAACTAGGGGGCGCCTGGGTGGCTCACTGGTTTAAGCCTCTGCCTTCTGCTCAGGTCATGATCTCAGGGTCCTGGAATCGAGCTCCGCATCGAGCTCTGCATGGGGCTCTCTGCTCAACGGGGAGCCTGCTTCCCCCTGCTTCCCCCCCCCCCGCCCCTGCCTGCTTGTGATCTCTGTCTGTCAAATAAATATTTTTTAAAAAAAGACAGGAGAAACTAGAACAGATTTGTACGCTGATGAGAACAAAGGTGAGCCTCAGCACATCCTTTATAAGATAAGAAATTCCATCAAATACAGTCATCTCAGGCTCCTCGGAAAGTATTTTTTTCCTTACTTAAACTGCAACCAGGAAGACATTTGGGTCACCACTTGAGGGCAGTACAAAATGATGTTACATGTCACTCTGGTGGTTTTACTGTTTCAGCTGCTGGAACAAAACAAGGTCCTATACGTGATTTTCTCTCAAATGTGTTGTGTGAAATAAACCTCCTAACATACCACTTTTTTCAAAGGTTTAAATAAGAAAAGCCCAACAGAATTCATAACAGAGGTTTGTGGTGAGGGGAGAAGGGGTGAGAAAGAGGGTCTCATGCTTGGAAAAATGCCTGGCACATGTTCTGAGTTTAATACATAATAAAAGGTTAACAGAAAAATTAGAGTGTGTCAGAGCTAGAAGCAGCCCTAGAGAAGGATGAATCTAGCCCTCTCACTTTATAGACAGAACCTTGGGTCCAGAGGAGGGAAGGGACTTGGCCAAAGCCACAGTAATGTGGTAGAGAATGTAATGGTTTCAACACTTACCTGGTCAGTCTATTAAGACACAGTTTCTGATACTTTCAAATGACATCACAAATATAGTCTGCAAAGGGACCGACCTCATCATTGGCACTGATACTGAGTTCCCGAAAAAAACTGTGACCTCCGCTGTGAGACTGTGCCCCTTGTGTCTTTCTCTATCCTGGGAGGATATGACCCTTCACCCTCAACTCTTGTCCACTTCAACTGGTCTTAATGCTCTGGACAAATTAGTTTTGATCACAGCCAACTATTTCCCACCCCTTTCTGGCAGGGCTCTAAGGAGTAACATGTTAGACTTTCCTACCAAAACTGAGGAATGAAGTGGAAGTTGGAAGATGATGTTAGGAAAAAAGTGAATGGGCATGTGGCAGTATATTGTTTGGACAGAAATTGACAGTATCGGTGCAGTAGACTGGAGATGATCTTACAAAGAAAATCAGAAAAACTAGTGAAACACAAAATTCTAAATATGACATAAGTACATAATGGAGAAGAAAGCAAGTTTAGGCTGATTAAAATACAGAAACCAATATGACTTCTTATCATGCTATTAAGTTGGCTCAATTATGCAGAAGGGCCCCTAACCTCACTGTTACCTAAAGAAAAATGTTCACGCATTAACCTGGCATTTCAAAGATCTCCCTGGCCCTGGCCCACTCTCTATTCTCATGTCCTGCTCCAACCAGTATTTTCTGAACACTTGCTGCAATGGTTTAAGTGTTGTAATATACCAAGCTGTGCTCTGCCCTTGCACCATTTTGAGGTTCATCTCAAATGCCACCTTCTTTGGAAGCTTTCCTTGATTTGACCCTCACATTTACTTGAAGATTCCTTTTGGTTCTTACAGGCATTGCATATACTTATCTTGAGCATTCATTTCTGCCTTATCTTTTGTACTACATAATGAACACTTTGAGGGCATGAACTGGCTCTTAATACTGCTATTCTTTTTAAGGATTGTTTCCATTTATTAGTAATCTACTAATAATCTTTCTTATCTTCCTATCACTTCAATATTTCCAGCTCATTCCTTCCAAAACCCCAATTCCTATATTTCTCTAATAGTCACTGGGCCAATGATCCTAACACCTCTTCACCATTCCTTACCTATCTTATGTCCTCAATCCTCTTCTTACCCACTTAAATTCCAAGGTCCCACGTTAAATTCATTCCCTTGATATTTCTTCTTCTCTTTTACTCTTCTTGCTTTGTTATTCTGCCTCACAAAACCCCTACCCTGGGCAATCTAACTCTCCACCTAGTCTACCTTTTGGAACGTGGTTGAAGAAAAACCCACAATACTGTCAATTGGACTCTTTAAATTCATTACTACTAACCTCAAGCAGCCTTTAGTGTTATCTGGTAATCTTTATTTTAAAAGCCCATACACTTTCCCCAGATGATTACTTCATATTTTTTCTTGAAACCTCCAGCACCTTCTTTTTTTCCCCTCTCTCAGCAGATAACCCACCCACCTGCATCATCCATGCCTGTATACTTCAGTCCTCTCAGTGGACCAATCCTTGTCCCTATGCTCCAGCAATTCTCTCTCTTGTCTATATCATCAGTATTTCCCTTTCCAAAGGATCATCCCATCAGCTTTAAAAAGTGCTGTGGTGGAGTGCCTGGGTATCTCAGTCAGTTAAGCATCCAACTCCTGATTTTGGTTCAGGTCATGATCTCTGGGTTGTGAGATGGAGCCCTTCAGTGGCCTCTGTGCTCAGTGGGCTCTAGAGAGTCTCCTTGAGATTCTTTCCCTTCCTTTGCCCCACTCCCCGACCCCACGCTCATATACTCTCTCTCTCTCAAATCAATAAATCTAAAAATAGATTTATCTTAAAATAAATCTTAAAAAAGATTTTTTTATATATATTTTTCAAGATTTTATTTATTTATTTGTCAGAGAGCGAGCGAGAGAGAGAGAGAGAGTGCGCACATGTAGGCAGAGTGGCAGGCAGAGGTGGAGAGAGAAGCAGGCTCCCTGCCGATTAAGGAGCCCAATGTGGGACTGGATCCCAGGACCCTGGGATCATGACCTGAGCCAAAGGCAGCTGCTTAACTGACTGAGACACCCAGGTGTCCCTTAAAAAAGATTTTTAAAAAGATTTCTTAAAAGAAGAAACCTCTTTTGACTCCATATTCCCTTCTAGCTATCACACTATCTCTCTCTCTGCTCTTCATTTCAGCCAGTATCTCTACAGAATTATCTATGATCCTTGATTTCAAGTCCTATCTTTTCATTCTCTCTAGAGACCACTTGAATTAGGTTTTATCCCCTTTCCTAACTGAAACTGTTTTTTTTACAAAGGTCACCAAAGACCTCCATGTTGATAAATCTGCAGGTAGTCTCAGTTCTCATCCAACTGGCTTTATGATCAGATATGATACTTTTGCTAACTCCCGCCTTCCTTCCTCATTTCTTCCTGAAACACTTGTCTTTACCTGGCTCCAGGACAGATACCATACTCTTCTGGTTTTAGTCTAAATTCACTGTTGGTTGCTCCCACTCAGTTCCCTCTCATTTGCTAGTTTCACTTCATTTCCTTGATCTCTAACTTTGGAGTGGCCGTAGTTGGACTTCTTGGATCTACAGACACTCATTGTACAGATGGTCTCACCCAGTCTCATGGCTTTAAATGCCCCCATATGATATTAACACCCAAATTTATATATCCAACTCAGATTTCCCCCCGAACTCCAGACTCTTATTCCAATTGCATTCTTGATGTTTCAACTTGGATGTTTAAAAAGTATCTCAAATTAGTGCAAGACAAAATTCTTGATGTTCTTCCTAAATTGGTTTCTTCCACGGTCTTCCCTATCTCACTCAATCACTCCAGTTGCTCAGGCAAAAACCTGGCACCATCCTTGACTCTTTTCTTCCCCTCATCCCTTACAATTCAACCTTTAGCAAAATTATTGGACCCTTCCTTCAAAATATTTGCTGATCTGACCACTTCTTACCACTTCTTCACCTAAACCCCTATCCTCCTCATCATGCTGTCTGACCAAAGCCATCATAATATCTGGATTGTTTCAATGATATCATATTTATTTTACTGCTTTCTGCTTTTGTTATTCATGACCTATTTTTCTCACAGTAGTCCAAATAATTTTTTTTTAATCAAAGTTCTTGGCTTGGGATATCTTTTTATTTATTTATTTGACAGACAGAGATCACAAGTAGGCAGAGAGGCAGGCAGAGAGAGAGGGGGAAGCAGGCTCCCCTCCAAGCAGGGAGCCCGATGCGGGGCTCAATCCCAGGACTCTGGGATCATGACCTGAGCTGAAGGCAGAGGCTTTAACCCACTGAGCCACCCAGGCACCCCCCAAATAATTTTTTTAAACCTAAGCCTACCATGTTCTTCCTCTACGCAAAACTCCAGTAACTTTCCATCTCATTCAGGGTAAAAGGCAAAGTCTTTGCAAAGGCCAGACCTCACTTGATAGAGTATAGAGTACTATAACATCCTTTTTTTTTTTTTTTTTAAGATTTTATTTATTTATTTGACAGAGATCACAAGTAGGCAGAGAGGCAGGCAGAGAAAGAGGGGGAAGCAGGCTCCCCGCAGAGCAGAGAGCCCTATGCGGGGCTCGATCCCAGAACTCCGGGATCATGACCCGAGCCGAAGGCAGAGGCTTTAACCCACTGAGCCACCCAGGTGCCCCTCTGACTTCCTTTCTTAATCATTCACCCTTACCTTTACTCTGCTCCAGCCATATTGGCATCCTTGATGTTTCTCAAACCCACTAGGCACACCCCTGCCTTGCACTGCTGTTCCTTTTGCCTTGACTGCTCCCCACTCTAGACATACTCTTCATCAGTCTCTTACTTTAAATCTTTTCTTTAATGTTTCCTTATCCATGAGAAATTTTTTGACCACCCTTGCAATCTCAACCCCCACCCCCTTCTAATACTCTTTGATCTATCTTTCTTTCTCTCCTGATATATTTTTCTCCTTGTCAACTTGTGATTTTATATATATTATATTTATACTTTTATAAATGATTTATATAACATACATGAAGGCAGAGTTTTGTCTGTTTTGTTCACTGCTATATCCTTAGTACCTAGAACAAAGCTTAGCATATAGTAGGTACTGAACAATTATTTAACAATTACTTAACAATTATTTAACAATTACTTAACAATTATTTTTGAATTTGAATCATGAATCCTCATGATAACTTTATGAGCTAGATTCTATTTTTTATCACTTCTGTTTTACAAATGAGGGAGCTGAGGCTTAGGAACTTAACTCAAATCACATGACTAGCAAGTAGCAGAGCTGAGGTTGGAGGCAAGATGTCTTTTTCTTTAAAGCCCACAACTTTAAGCACTATGGTATTCTGCCTCCTCCATATCTCTAGAATCAATCCTCTTAATTATATCACTACTGTGCTATAGTTTTGGCCCCAACAATTCTTATCTGTATTTCTTTAAAGCATCCCTGATCCTGTTGCTCCATCTTATACACAGAGCCAGAGTGACATCTATTTTTTTGTTTTAAAATGTACATTTAAGTGGTTTTTAGTATATTCACAGAATTGCATAACCATCATCATTATCTACTTGCAGAACATTTTCATCACTCCAAGAAGAAACCCTACGTCCATTAGCATTCACTTCCATCCCCCTTTCCCTCCACTTCTGATGACTGCTAACCTAATTTCCATCCCCATGGATTTGCCTATTCTGGAGATTTCATATAAATGGAATAATATAATATGAGGCATAAAAGCCTTTGACATCTGGCTTCTTTCGCTTAGCATAACGTTTTCAAGGTTTACCCATGTTGTAGCATGGATCAGCACTTCATTCCTTTTTAAAAATTTTTTTTAAAGACTTTATTTACTTATTTGAGAGAGAAGGGAGAGAGACAGCACACAAGTAGGGGGAAGGAGCAGAGGGAAGGGGAAACACATACTCCCTACTGAGTAGGGAGCCTGATGCAGGGCTCAATCCCAGAACCTTGAGATCATGACCTGAGCCAAAGACTGGTGCTTAACCCACTGAGTCACCCAGGCGCCCCGGTACTTCATTCCTTTTTATTGCCAAATAATATTTCATTGTATAGATATACCACATGTATTTATCTATTCACCAAGGATGGACATTTGTTTTTACACTTTTGGTTACTATAGATAATGTTACTATGAACATTCATATGCAAGTTTTTAATGCAAATATATGTTTTTGATTCTTTTGGTTATAAACCTAGGAGTAGAATTGTTGGGGAATATGATAATTCTATGTTTAACTTTTTGAAGAACTGCCAGATTGTTTTCCAAAGTGGTTGTATCGTTTTATATTTCCACCAACAAAGTGTGAGGGGTCTAATTTCTTCACATCCTTGCCAATTCTGGATTACTGTAACAATTTCAACAACACTTTTTTGCATGTAGATATGCAGTTGTTATTGTCCATTTAAAAAATTATAACTATTTTAGAGGGTGTGAAGTGCTATTTCACTGTGGTTTTGATATGCATTTCCCTAACGGTTAATGATGTTGAGCTGTTAACAAGCATATGTTGTGCACTTTTTGGCCACTTGTATATATTCTTTGGAGAAATGTCTATTCAAATAATTTAGCCATTTTAAAAATTGGGTTATTTGTCTTCTTATTGTTGAGCTGTAAGGTTTTTTAATATATTCTGAACAAGTCATTTACTCAATATATGATGTACAAATATACCTTACCGTTCCTTGAATTATCTTCACTTTCTTGATGGTGCCCCTTGAAGCACAAAAGTTTTTACTTCTGATGTTCAATTGATCTACTTTTTTTTTTTTTTAAGATTTTATTTATTTATTTGACAGACAGAGATCACAAGCAGTCAGAGAGAGAGGAAGAAGCAGGCTCACCGCCGAGCAGAGAGCCCGATGCGGGGCTCGATTCCAGGACCCTGGGATCATGACCTGAGCGGAAGGCAGAGGCTTCAACCCACTGAGCCACCCAGGCACCCCTGATCTATTTTTTCTTTTGTTGCTCATGCTTTTGGTGTTATAGCTAAGAAAGCATGACCTAATTCAAAGTCATAAAAATTTACATACACATTTTCCTCTTAAGAGTTTGAGAGTTAGGAAACTTACTTTTTTCCAAGAGCTTTATGGACTTACACTTTTTTTTAAAGATTTTATTTATTTATTTGACAGAGAGAGAGAGATCACAAGTAGGTAGAGAGGCAGGCAGAGAGAGAGGGGGAAGCAGGCTCCCTGCTGAACAGAGAGCCCGATGTGGGGCTCGATTCCAGGACCCTGAGATCATGACCTGAGCCAAAGGCAGAGGCTGAACCCGCTGAGCCACCCAGGCACCCCTGGACTTATACTTATATGAATGACCTATTTTGAGTTGGTTTTTGTATATGGAATGAGGTAGGGGCCACACTTCATTCTTTTGCATGTGGATATCCAGTACAACTTGTTGAAAAGACTATTCTTTTCCCCATTGAATTGTCTTGGCACTCTTGTTGAAAATCAAGGGGCACCTGGCTGGCTCTGTTGGTAGAGCATAAGACTCTTGATTTCAGAGTCATGAGTTTGAGCCCCATGTTGGGTGTAGAGACTACTTAAAAAAAAAAAAAGAGAAGAAAACCAACTGACCATAAATGTTTGGGCTTATTTTTGCAGGCCTCAATTCCATTCCATTGATTAAATGTTTTTCCTTCTGCCAGTACCACTCTACCTTGGTGGTAAGTTTGAATCAAGAAGTATGAATCTTTCAACTTTGTTCTTTATTTTCAAGATTGGTTATTCTGAGTCTTTTGCAATTCCAAATTAATTTTAGAATGAGCTTGTGAATTTCGACAAAGAAGTTAGCTGAGATTCTAATAGGAATTGCACTGAATCTGTAGATCAATTTGGGAAGTATTGCCATCTCAACAACATTGGGTCTTCTAATCCATGAACATGAAAAGCCTTTCCATTTACTTAGGTCTTTTTTTTTTTTTTTTAATTTATTTATTTGAGCGAGAAAGAGCAGAGAGAGAGTGAGAGAGAAAGAGAGCATAAGCAGGAGGAGGGGCAGAGGGAGAGGTAGAAGTGGGCTCCCCGCTGAGCAGGGATTCCCAAATGGGGCTTAATCCCAGGACTCTGGGATCATCCTGGGATCATGATCTGAGCCAAAGGCAGATGCTTAACTGACTGAGCCACCTAGGCACCCCTTATTTAGATCTTAAATTTTTTTCAATGATGTTTCAGAGTTTTCAGTTACAAGTCTTAAACATTGTCTTTTATTTATTTTTTATTTTTTCAAAGATTTTATTATTTATTTGTTGAAGAGAAATTCTTTTAAATTTTTTCTTAAGTACTCTTTTTTTTGATGTTATTGCAAATAAAATTGCCATCTTAATTAGTTTTTAGATTATTCATTACCAGTATATAAAGATGCAACTGATACTGATCTTAAATCTTTCAATCTTACCGAACTTGTTTATTCTAATAATTTTTGTTGTTTCTTTAGGATTTCCCAAACCTACAAGATCATCTCACTTGTAAATAAAGATAGTTTATTTCTTCCTGTCCTATTTGGTTGCCTTTTATTTCTTTTTCTTGCATAATTGCCATGACTAGAATCTCCAGGACAATGTTGAAGAGAGTGACCTTATTTCTTTTAAGGTTTATTTATTTGTTTATTTGTCAGAAAGAGAGAGAGAGAGAGAATACAAGCAGGGGGAGCAGGAGAGGAAGAAACAAACTACCTGCTGAGTGGGGACCCTGGGATTATGGCCCGAGCTGAAAGTAGATGCTTAACTGACTATGCCATCCAGGTGCACCAAAAGTGACCTTCTAAAACACAATTTTGGATTTTTATTTCCCAGCCTTAGAATCATTCAGTGACTCCACATTGCCCTTAGAATAAAGATTTCACTTCTCATTTGCCTGCGATGCCAGTTTGCATCCCACCTTGGCTTTGCATCCTTAACAAAATCCAGCCCAACTGAATCACAATACCTTTCCCAGCTTTTTTCTCTTTCTTGCTTCTGGGCCTCTGTGCACATTATTCCCTCTGCCTGATACACTCCCTTCTCCATCCAACTCTTGCTTCACCAGGGCAATTTCTACTCATGCTCTAGATATCAGTTTATATACAGCTTCTACTAAGAAACCTCCTCTCCCTAGTCCCACAGCACAGTGTGTATTTCCACCTCATTGGGATCTTATTCTTTTAACTTTATTATATTGCATTTATAATTGCCATTTTGCTTGTCTGTCCGCCTCCCTTTGCTATGTGCTCTTTGAGGGTGGACACTATGTCTTACTTTTGTAACTCCTCTGCCTTGCAGAGTGCTTGGGACATAGTATGTAATAAAAACTTGATGTGTTGAATAAATCAATAAATGGGAAGAAGCCATTTATTTGCTTTTTGTAAATTCCATCCTTCAGTAAACCTCATTGGTAGTTCTAATCAGTGGTCTGAAAATGAGCCCACGAGGCTAGGAGTTTATAGGAAGTTGTTCAGTGTTCTCTTATGGGCTTGAGATAATTGTCCCTTGAAGTTCCAATCAGAACCTTCCCTGTTAAATAGTAAAAAAAAGAAAAAAAATTTTTTCACAGTGCCCTCTGGGTTGACATTTAATTATAGGGATAATTTGTTTTATATAGAATTTCAGATTTATGGCCTTTCAAAAACTATTGGTTTTCTTGAATTCAGTTCTTCAAAGTTGATGATTTTCTAGGCCCCACTGAATTTTGATGTAACAAAACTATCCAAAACATGTAATGAGGTAGGGAGTATCATTCCCATTTCATCCATGAGGGGAAGAATAGTTAAGTAACTTGTCCAGGTTCCCAGGGGCAGAATTTGAACCCAAGCCTTTTTGACAATAAATCCATACTTTTAACCATTTACTTCCTCCATCTTACCTACTTAAAATGTATAATTTTACAAAAAGAGTAGGTGTGTCTTACTTGAGGTTAAGCTTGACATTTAGTAAGTCAAAATTGTATATCGTCAGAGTTATCCCTGAAAAATTCTAGAACTTATTCAATATAATATACAGACACATTATATCTGCATAAGTTCAACCCAGCCAATTATTTTCTTCAGGCTTAAATTAAATCCTTGCCTCTTTGGTTGAGTATCAGCTGAAATCCTTGGCTTGCATATAGAGATAATATTGAAAGAAACAACAAAAACCCTTTCTTAAAACACTGAGCACTGAGGGTATATAGTTACATTCCTATCAGTTAAATGCAAACATGATGCTACTCCCCTTTTTAAATACTTTGATTTTCTGGACTGTAGGATAGAATGGATAGTGCCTCCAGTAAAAATAAGTACCTTTTAAAAAAATCTTTCAGTGCCAAATGTTGCTATGAATTGGTACAGTCTCTTCAGACTTTCAGACTTTGACAGATTTATTTGAGATCTCTGTTGCAGGTGAGACACTGACAGTATTTCTTAGGAAAGCTAAAGAAAATGGGGCAATTATAGAGATAACTAAATCCTTAATTATCATTGTCTTAACCATAAAGTGATAGTCCCCATTTGTTAAGTACTTATTTCCATGTGCCAGGCAGTGTGTAATGTGCTTTATAAGCATTGTCCATTTAATTTTGTTTAGCACGCTGATGTAGTTCGCATAAAACTGAGGCTCAAAGACTTTTAATAAATTGCCCACGGTGTTATAACTTATAAATGGAGGACTTCAATCCAATCTCAAATTTGTCTGATTCTACACCCTATCCTCTTAATCACTGTCCTGATCTCAGGGTTTCTGACTTTCTTTTAAAGGGATAAAATAGGGGTGCCTGGGTGGCTCAGAGGGTTAAGCCTCTGCCTTCAGCTCAGGTCATGGTCTCAGGGTCCTGGGATCAAGCCCTGGGATCAGGCTTTCTGCTCAGTAGGGAGCCTGCTTCCCTGCCCCCCCCCCCGCCCCCACCTCTCTGCCTACTTGTGATCTTTCTCTCTGTCAAATAAATAAATAAATAAAATATTAAAAAAAAAAATAAAGTGGTAAAATAGATTCCAGATTGTCCTTTTAAAAAAATTAAGGTGATTATGGGGCGCCTGGGTGGCTCAGTGGTTTAAGCCTCTGCCTTCGGCTCAGGTCATGATCCCAGCGTCCTGGAATCGAGCCCCACATCCGGCTCTCTGCTCAGCGGGGAGCCTGCTTCACCCACTCTCTCTCTGCCTGCCTCTGCCTACCTGTGGTCTCTGTCTGTCAAATAAATAAATAAAACCTTTAAAAAAAATTAAGGTGATTAGATTTTAAAATGTCATCAGTACAAAACAATAATGGTCCCTTTTGTGTCCAGTAGAGATTTTGCTCGTCTGAGAATCTCCAGACAGACACATTTCCCTAAGCCTCTTCTGGCCCAGCCATGATTCCTTCTGAGTATGTCCTAATATCTCCTCCAACTTTCTCTGCTAATTCCTTCCTCTCCCATCCCACTATGCTCCATTCCACAAAACATTTCAGCATGCTCAGAACATACTTGCTCTTCTGTGCTTTGTTGACTCATATTTTCCTGGAAAGACCTGGCCCCATTGGAGGTGTTGGTCAGGAGTTTGAGAAGTCCCAGAGAGTTTTAAATAGGGAAATCACAAAATCTGTTTTTTTGGTTTTTTAGTTTTAAAAGATCACTCTTTATGATAGAGAATTGATAGTTGTAGGTGCAAACATGAAACTGGGGAGATTAGTGAAGGAATTTCAGCAATGGTCCAGGAGAGAAGTGGTAGTGGCAGTGAAGACAGTGAGAAATGGTCAGATCAAGAATATATTTTGAGGGGCGCCTGGGTGGCTCAGTGGGTTAAAACCTCTGTCTTCGGCTCAGGTCATGATCCCAGGGTCCTGGGATCAAGCCCCACATCGGGCTCTCTGCTCAGCAGGGACCCTGCTTCCTCCTCTCTCTCTGCCTGCCTCTCTGCCTACCTGTGCTCTCTGTCTGTCAAATAAATAAATAAAATCTTAAAAAAAAAAAAGAATATATTTTGAAAAAAGAATTGGAATTTCAGATATATATAGGAGGTTGAGCCAACAAAACTTGCTTATAGGTTGGACTTGGGCTATGAAAGAAAGCACAGAATAAATGAAGAAAAGCAATGGACTGAACAAGGCAGGCTCTATTAGTGTTATAAGATGTTCGATATTCAGTCATCATTTTAAACTGAGACATAACTGTTATTATGGCCTAGAAAATCTTTGAAAGAGTTGTTTGTCATTATATATTATGTGGAGTGTCTTAGTTTTCTCTAGCTACATGAACCTGCTAAGTGCATGACACTAGCGCTAGGTATTTTCACAAAAGTTGCATCATTTAACTTTCACTAAACCCTTAGAAGGAAGAATAATATCCCCATTTTAGAGAAGAAAACTAAGTCTTAACTTATGATTTGACTGAAGTTATACAGTTGATAAGGAACTTAGTTGAGATTTGAAGTCAAAGTTGACTCTAAAGCCCATGCTTTTGTCACTGCAATGATTCAAAGGTACAAAATCAGAATTCCCCAAACTTTTCTCTGCATTACTTGAAGTCTCTGTTGATTCTCATGTGTCCTATTTTAGAGCCCAAGGCTGGCAAACAGGACAGCTTTGTTCTGTCTGTAGCCCATCCGCTGACTTGCCTTGTGATTTAGGGCAAGCTTCTTAATTTGATGGTGTCTCAGCATTCCCACATGTTAAGCAGGGCTAGTAATTAGTGATGGAGACAATGCTTTGAAATCTGCAGATGAAAGGACCTGAGGTCTTGAGTGCAAATATTTTCTTTCCCATGGTGTTATTTTGGTGTCTTATAGTTTTCTGGAACCTTCATAAGAGAAGAGAAGAAAAGAAAAGAAGAGAAGAGAAGAGAAAAGACAGGAAAAAAAAGGAAGGAAATAGGACAAGTATAGAACTGTGTTTGCTTGCTCACTGGAAGCCAATGGAACTTTAGGAACATAAATGTAATACTCTTCCTTACTCTCTAGTTCTTGATAAATATCACTAATGGATGAATGAATTTTGTTTAAAAACCATTAAGGCAGTTTTTGGAAAACTACTGATGATCTTTAAAAATGATTTCTATTTTTGTTTCCGGTTTCTTAAGCCCTAAATATTCTCTAGTAAGAAGAAAAAGGAGCTGGGGCCCCTGGGTGGCTCAGTGGGTTAAGCCTCTGCCTTCGGCTCAGGTCATGATCTCAGGGTCCTGGGATCGAGTCCCACATCGGGCTCTCTGCTCGGCAGGGAGTCTGCTTCCCCCTCTCTCTCTGCCTGCCTCTCTGCCTACTTGTGATTTCTCTGTCAAATAAATACATAAAATTTAAAAAAAAAAAAAAAGAAGAAAAAGGAGCTAATGTGTATTTAGTGTCCACTGTGCGCTAGGTGTCATGCTAACTGCTTTCACATGAAACTTCACTTAAGCATCCTATTAGCCCAATCAAGTAAGTGCTATCATTACCTTCAGATTACAGTAAACAATGGCTTGGTATAGTTCACTGACTTGTCCAAGGTCACAAACTTAAGAAGTAGCAGAGCTGAGACTGGACCAGACTGGGGCTTCCCAGTTCTAAATTCAGACTCTTCCCGGGACATCCCATTGCCCTGAAAAATTAGCGATGAAGACAGTTTTGAAATGTCCTATCACACCCTGGCTGTATGTGGCATTTAAAAATCTCTTACTGCTTGTTCTTTTCAGTTCCTGGCACAGGGACAGTTATTTGTATAGCACAATTGTTATTATTGTGCAGCTTCACATATTCTTTCTGCCCTGGGCAAACATGAACAATAATGGGCTATCTTTATGCAATGAACAGCTTGGAAGCATGAGCTCCAGATTATCATTACAATTGTAGTTTAATTTTTTTTTTTCTGTAGCTTAGCACCATTTATATGGAAGGCCTTTCTCAAGTCTCATGCAAATAAACTGGTTCTTTGTGTATTCAGAGAGCGCCTCAGTTTTTTTTCCCCATAGTTTGAATCAAGCATCCTGTATTTCTGAATGCTGACATCACAGATACGCAGTGTTCTTGAAAAGCTGTTATAACAGTCACCTCTCAAGTTGGAATATAAAGAAATAAAAGTAGCTGTGGTGTCCCAGAAGGGTTGGTTGGGGAGAAAGAGTGGGGGTGAGAGTAGGATAGAAAGAAAGATGGAAAGATAGGCTGATGACAAAGTTGTTTGGGATCTAAGTTCTCCTCTTCAGGATCATCTTGGGGTTAGGGCTATTATAAATCCAGAGCCTCATCTTCAGTTTTCCATGTTCAAAAGCACCATTTTATCAAGTCTTCTTGGAGGTGATCAATGTCTACAGGACACATATTGCTAGTAAAAGGGCATGAATCAGAAAACTTATGTATGATTTCTAGCTTTCTCACTATGAATTTGGACAAATTCCTCCTCTGTAAAATAAAATTAATAATTCCCACAGGGCTGTTGTGAGGATTACATGCAATAATGTACATGAAAGCAGCATTTGTTGGTTGTCAGTACCCACATTTAAGTCATCAGACACAACTTTATTACCTAGGGAACATCTATCTTTCCTATAACAGGGATACATGAGTCAGATGTTCAAGGCACTCCTTTCTTATGGCCAACATATCTGCAAAGCTCTCTTAGTAATTGGACAGTTGTCTGGGGGGGTAGAATTAAATGGTGATCTTGAAGAATGGTATTCTTATAGCTACCACTAATTAGGCATCTATTCCAGTCAAGACTTTGATAGGACACTTACACATGATTTGTAGTCCTTATATCATTCCCGTAAAGTAGGTATTATTATCTCCAATGTACACATGAGGTATATGAAGCTTAGAGACCTAGAGCCATTAAGTTGTCCTAGAAAAAACAGGCAAGTCCTTTTTGTCAGCTCCATGAAGCTCGTTCTTATTATAATGAATTAGATCACAACATATCTTCCATTAGCTACATTTTACTCTCCTAAAATAGATTTGGGATATGACCCAGTGCTTCGATGAGATCTGGGACAGGCATTTGCAAACTGTCATTTAAAAAGAAATCCAGTCCCAGAAGTTCTAGGCCTTTTTAGGAGTTTGGACCGTCACTCCTATCACCCATTACATGTTGTTTTAAATTTAAACCAGAACCAATGAGTGGAAAGGAAGCTAGTACAAATTATTGGTGGTCTGGAAAGGGGTCTGGGACAACATCCATGTAAGAATTTTTAGCTTGTCTTTTCTTGCTGTGGGCTCTGATTATCACTATTGTTATTTGAACCAAGTCCCAAAACTACTTTAAGTGGTTTTACTGAAACAAGTTACTTACAAAATATCTGTTCCTTGGTTTTCTTATCTGTGAAATGGGGATAAAATAAGGATGCAAATAATAACTATCCATAACATTATGCATTTTTAAAAAGATTTTATTTATTTTGCTTATTTGACACAGAGAGAGAGAGAGATCACAAATAGGCAGAGAGGCAGGCAAGAGAGAAAGGGGGAAGCAGGCTCCCCGCTGAGCAGAGAGCCCGACGCGGGGCTCAATCCCAGGACCCTAAGACCATGACCTGAGCCGAAGACAGAGGCTTAACCCACTGAGCCACCCAGGTGCCCCAACATTATGCATTTAATTCACTTCAACAAACCTTTATCAGGTACCTATTTGACTCTAGGAGTTGTGCTAGATTCTGTATGTGAAAACATTTATAAATTGTAAATAGCAATTCTGAAAAAATACAATGTATTGTTTTTGATTTACTATAAATCACACAATGATTATAACAATAATAATTCCTTATGTTTCCTCCATATTTTCATACTGATCTGCTCATATTTTTAAAGATCTATTTATTTATTTATTTGAGAGAGAGAGAGCGTGAGCATGAGCAGGAGGGGTAGAGGGAGAGAAAGTCTTAAGCAGACTCTGTGCTGAGTATAGAGCCCAATGCAGGGCTTGGTCTCATGACCCTGAGATCATGACCTGGGCTAAAACCAAGAGTGGGACTCTTATCTGACTGTGCCACCCATTTGCCTCTGATCTGCTCATTTTATATATGAGAAGCTGAGTCTCAAACGGGTTAAATGATTTGTCCGAGGCCACACACTAAATGATTCCAATATTCTCATTATTAGGGGCATACCTAGCCTTTCTGGAAAACTTCCACTCTATTCACCCAAGAGTAATATCTTCTTTACTTCATATTGTTTAGAGGAATCTCTTTGAATAGCAAGTGAATTTGTAGTTCCCATAGTAATTTATGGGATGGCTTTCAGATTTCTTAACTTGTATCTACCTCTACAACTACCTCCATCTTTAGGTATTTTCATATATGTTATGTCATTCATCGTCACAACAAGCCTAAGGTTGTACAGCTGGTAAATGGTAGAGCCAGAATTGTAACCTGGATATTTCTGGTGTCCAAGCCCTATTTATTCCACACTGCTCTACTGCTTCAGTTATTAGCTGTATAAACTGGGCAAATCAATTAACCCCTATAATATTTTTTTCCTCATAATCTTCATTTACTGCATCTATAAAGTGGGTTTATACTTTTCAGAGTTGTGAAGCTGAAATGTGATAATATAAAATAGAAAAGTCAAATAGAAACATCAGTTGTGGTTATAGTTGATGAATGCACCATGGTAGAGTAATTTAAAACAGTATTCCCCGTTCTCCCTTGAGTTAGTAAGAATAACAGCCAAAAGAGACCCAAGGAGACTGTTGAGTAAGTGGTTGTTCACCAGACCTGCATGGCTGCTCTTTGTGGCTAGACTTTGTAAAAAGGGGTCTGAGCAGAGTCAGGAGTTTCTGGGGGCCCTTCTGGGATGGTTTGCCCATTTTGGCAAAGGTCTAAAAAGTTAGGTGAGGTTTACTCCATCAGCTGGCCTTCCTGGTATATTAAACGAGGGCTGCCATAATGGTGACAAGGTCATGGGCCTGATAGAGCTGTGGTTTGTTGGTGTGGGAAGCCACCATGACCGAGAAAGGAAGACCAATTCTGGGCAAAAACATTTATTGAGGCCTACTCTGTGGTAGGCTAAATGGTGAGTGGGATATAGTAATGAGTCAGTCCCCTGTCCTCAAGGATTTTACAGTGTGGTGGGGTAGAGAAAAGCCCTTAATTAACTCTTAAAAACAAGACGAGTATAATAAGAATCATATCAGAACAACTAAAAGGTGGGGCGGGAGTTCCTAGAAGGTTTCTTAAAGTAGTTGGCATATAAGCCAAGTTTTTAAAGATCAGGATTTCCAGTAACTTGTTTATTCCAACTGAAGATGGCAGTATGAGATAGTGTAGGATGCGTTATATTTAACACAAGCAGTAATGAGGCTTTTTATTGAGTACCTGTTGCATGCTAGGGTGTGAGGATATAGAAATACATCAGAAACAGTGCTTATTGTTGAGAACTCTCAGTGTAGTGGGGTAGACAGGTGTAAAGAGTCATTAGACTGATAATGACTTCGTAAAGTAGAGAAGAAATGTCAAAAGAAGAGTGTGTAACTCTGACTTGGGGAGGTCAGGAGATACTTTGCAAAGTGGAAAATACTTGAGTGTGTCTTCAGAAACTAGAAGTTTGCCAAGAGGACTATGGTAGGAGTTAGGAGGCTGTGGGCACCTGCACAGGTCCCCGTGCTCTTTTATAAAACAATGTAAGTGTGGCAGGCAGCAAGCAGGCAAGGATATTATTCATCATCCCTCCCGCTTGGATTTCGACTCTTGGAAGGAATGACTTAAAAGTCTTCTTTTTTCAATATCATGCCCTAATAGCAGATGGTTAAATGACAGGTTTTGGAGTGAGACCTGGATTCCAACCTGGCTCTCTTAATCAGCTGTATGACCTTACATAAAATACTTATTTGTGTTTTGGTTTCTTTATTTATACAACTTACTTGTGTCTTAGTTCCTTCCATTCATACAATTGAAAAATAAAATGTCTAGCACAGAATCTAGCATATTTTAATAAAGTACTGTTATTTCTATCATCTCATTTAGTTTTCACCTGGACTTTGGGTAGAGTTTCCCCCATTTTTCAGAAGCAGAAGGTTAGAGCAGGTAGGCGACCTGCTTAAAGTTTACGGCAGTCTGTAGTCTCCTACCCCTACGCAGCCCGTCCGCCTTACTGCTATGTCCGTGCCGGTTTTTCTCAGGCGGCCCTGGGGGTAGGACCCTGTCCGGTAGCGCGAAATCCGGTGCCAGGATTTGGGTACCGCCTCGCTGGCGCCGGGCGGGCGGGGCCAGGAGGGGCGGGGCGGGGCGGGCGAGAGGAGGGAAGTTGTCGAAGTTAGGGGAGACGCCCGCCCGCCTGCCCGGGCCTCGCCTCTGACCGCTCCCTCCGCCTCCTCCCCGCCCCGAGCCCCAGTCAGCCCGTCCTTCCTTCCCCTCCCGTGCATGATGGAAACACCATGGCTGCGGCGGCCCAGCTCTCCCTGACACAGGTAACGCCGGCTGCCCGTCCGGCTCAGTCGGCCGGTGTCCCAGCCCGGCCCCCTCCCCCACCGTCCTGTGGTTTACCGACCGGGGCAGTTTCTCTCGCCGCGGGCGGGGTGGCCTTCGGTGAGAGCTAGAGCGTGTGTATGTGTGTGTGTGTGTGAGTGTGAGACTGTGTGACTGAGGGAGGGCGCCATCCCGAGCCCGCAGCTCCGTCGCAGCAGTCGTGACCCCGCCCCACTCCCCCCCCCCCCCGCGCTGTGTCCCGCGGCCCCTTGGTCCCACTGCTGAGCGGACCGTGGCCCCTGCCCTGTTCAGCTGTCGTCTGGCCCCTCTCACTCCTCGCAGCTTTCACCCAGCAAGGAAGTTTCCTCCTTCCAGGCCAGAAGTACTCCAGGTGAGCTCCTGTTGAGCTCCCGAGGATCAGCCTCAACCCCAGGTCAGCCCTCGCCCCGCATGAGGCTGGCTGTCTGGGCTATGCAGCGCGCTTTTCGTAGTTAAAAGTCACCTTCCCGACCCAGACGCCCAAGGCCTCCTTTAAGATAGCCTTTCTTCTCAAAACGGGCCTCTTCCCTCTGGAGTCCAGCGAAAGCCCTCCCTTCCCCAGCAATTTCCAATAATTAGCCTCTCTTCCAAATAAGTCTTATACTCTCCCAAGTACTTCACCCTGCTGCCTCTTCCTGAATTCAGCCTCTTCCCCCCATCAGGTTTCCTTCTGGGTTGGACCCCCCCCCCCCAGTTCCGTCTCTCTTTGCTTCCACTCTTATGGGGGGGGGAGCTTTCTCTTAATCGCTGCGCACACGGGTAACAGGGAAACATACTTCAACAGGTGTGATGGTTGCTTCAGTCTTGGCGCTGGAAAGACTGTAGCGATCACTTATTATGGGGGAACCTGTTCTCAGGGTCTTTTCTCTTGCCTTTCTGTTTCCTGCAGAGTCCAGTCCTTGGGCTTCCCAGAAAACCTTGTGCTTCAGCTCGTTCATTCTGGGAGCCTCCTCCTTCCCTCTCTGTAAAGAAAGCCAGTTGTAATCTTCTCATGATGTTCGGGATGATGAGGACTTGCACCTGTCAGTCCCTTCCTTCTCCTTTGATGAAAACTCACCCCAGCCATAAACTTCTCAGGTTCTCTCCAAAGCTGGTGACCACATACTTCCCCATAGGGCCTACCACAGCCTTCCTTCCTGCCTTGTATCTCCCTGCCACCTTGTAGTCTCCTTGGCCTGGATTTGTTAGTGCTTATACATTTGGGCCATTGAGTTTTTTGTGTTGTAGCAAAAGGCTTTGGGATATTTCACCTAGCGTTCTGGAATACAGAAACTGAGTGAGGAATGTTCTCCCCAGGAACCTGGAGTCACATAAACATGTGCCTCAGGTAAAATAACCAACTTTAGTTTGTAGGAATTCTGTTTCTAAGTGAAGTCTGTCTTTCCCAGGTTTTCTTGATGTTGCTTATCCTATTTTGACAAGCAGATAACAGGGAAGAATCCTTGGAATGTGGTGTTTTGGTTTTAGTGGTGACTCTCTTTGGAAGGGTCCTCCAGAGATTTAAATTTGAGGAGTGGCAACATTGACTTTTGGGTGTTCGCTTTTTATGAGTCTAGCTAGTGACTTGCATTATACAAGATCCTGTTGGCAGCTCTTGCTCTCTGGTTGTGTTGGCCAATTCAGGCAGTTTTCCCCTCTTGAAGTTTTTGTTCTCTTGAAGTCTATAGATTTGTTTCTTAGTTGTTTGCATACTTTATTCTCTCCCTGGGTAATGTTTTTAGTTTCTGTTTACTGTCATTCATCTCTGGAGATTTTCTTTAGGCTCTGTCAGTTTTACAGACAGTTAAATAATTTAAATATGTTCTTGTGGTTATGTATTTAAATACTAACATGTACACAGAGTAAATAGTGCATCGGGAGTATTATCCTTAAGTGTCTCACATATGAGAGAACATATTTGAGAACATACATTGGTGGTTCATTTATATTGATAATTCAGATTAAGTCAATTTAGAATATTTTGATTTTAAGACATTAAGAGGCAGTAAGATCTATGTTAAGGGACAGGAAAAAGAACCTTTCTAAGTGTTAATATACCCTAATGTGCCTCGTTGTTATTTTAAAGCCTTTCTAATTTGTGTTTTTTAAATTTTTTAACTGCTTGAAGCAAATAAACTAAGGTAACAATGCAGCCTGGTTTCACATTCATTATTGATCTGCTTGTGTCACGCCCTACCATCCACCCCCAGATATACACACTTAGGCATACTCAAGTGAGAAATCCTCCAGGGCAGGGACATCTTTTAATTCATCTCTCTTCCTCAGTGCCCATCTGGAAGAAGGTGATTAAAAACTGTCTTATGAATGACTGAAAATTTTAAATGGCTCTGTGACAGTTAAAAGATTAAACAGTTGCTGAAAGTGGTTTCTGCCTCTGGTCACGAGATAATAATGGTTTTGGAGTAGGTTCTTCCATTCAACAAATATTGATTAAGTACATATTGTGTGCTAGGCACTCTGCTGGGATTGTCTTGTTTATAATTTTTTTTACCTTTATCAGTTAAGCAAAACTGACAGTTTGGGGGGAAAATGTGAAAAATATTTTAATTTACTCTTTCCTTCCTCTTTCCCTGCCTAACAACCAACCCACCAGCTCCCAGCCACCAAAATAAATTATTTAAATTATCATATTGTAGCTTCTAGAGAGGATAGAATACTACAGTAATGAACTTTAGTTCCAAGAGCTAACTCTGTGGAATGAGTTAGATCTCCAAGGCCTCAGTTTTCTTAATTTTAATACTCATTCAACAAATATTTGTTGAACATTTACTGTGTGCCAGGAATTACGTGCTAGGTACTGAGGATATACTAAGGAACAAAATAAATAACAGTTCTTGCATACAAAACATGGAACTTACATTGTAGTAGGGGAGTTTGAATTAGCTGATCTAAGCCCCTTTTCAGCTGACCTTCTTTTTTATAGATCATATGCTATGATTCGTAGCTTTAGTGGGACTTTCCCAGAGGTACTTTGTGCTGGGTAGCCTTAGTGTTTGTTTTCTTTCTTTCTTTCTTTCTTTCTTTCACTTTTGAAAATGTTAAGTAGGCTCCCTGCCAAGCGTGGAGCCCAGTATGGGGCTTGAACTCAACCACCCTGAGATGGAGACCCAAGCTGAGATCAACATTTGGATGCTTAACCAACTGAGCCACCCAGGTGCCCCTAGCCATAGTGTTTTCTAATTTCAGTTGTCTTCAGTAGACATTCTCT
This sequence comes from Martes martes, assembly GCF_963455335.1. NCBI lineage: Eukaryota > Metazoa > Chordata > Mammalia > Carnivora > Mustelidae > Martes > Martes martes. The sequence continues at coordinate 150,960,170 of NC_137891.1, forward strand.
TTTCTTCTAATCGATGAGAAGTAAAACTTGAATCAGAAAGATACTGTGATTTTTGCTTGTAGTGACAGATTACAAGAAAGCTATTAATACTTTCTCTCTTTTAGCTTTTCCAGTTCCCCATTTCCTCTTCAAGCCTGTATTCTTTTTTTTTTTTTTTTAAGATTTTATTTATTTATTTGACAGAGATCACATAGGCAGAGAGCAGGGGTGGGGGCGGGGGGAGGAAGCAGGCTCCCTGCCAAGCAGAGAGCCCGATGTGGGGCTCAATCCCAGGACCCTGGGATCATGACCCAAGCCTAAGGCAGAGGCTTAACCCACTGAGCCACCCAGGTGCCCCACAAGCCTGTATTCTTGATAATACTACTGCTATCAGCTTTTCTTACTGTATGTATATATGTATTTACTATATGTATATGTAGTTTACTGTACATACAAGGGTGTTCCAGTATGCAAGGAATTTTACTTCATTTGAGTTAACACTCCATTTTACGAACTAGGGAATTTACATGAGCTAGTAAGTAATTTAAGATTTGAACCAAGGTATGTAGGATTTCAAAAGCTATTTCTCTGTGTACTAGATGCTTGGCATGTCCAGTGCTCCCTTGTATTTTTGATGTTCTTTTTCAGTAAATGCCCTATTGTCCTAATTAGATAGTAAACTTGAGGATGGAAGCCATGTCTTTTGCCTCTGAATCTCCAGTGTCTTTTATGATAGGTTGATGATAACAATTGTGGGTATACAAGTGGTGTTCTTGGTGATGGTAAAAGTTTTATTTTATTGAAATACGACATGATATGAGTATTTTAAATGATCATCTGGCAGTTCAGCTTTATGCTGAGGTTTTCTTGTTTAATTTAGCAGGGATTCTTTTTTAATAATAAAAAAGCCCTTAGAATGGGATTTAATTGAAAAAAATCTTAGTATATGGTCTAAACCGGAAGTGCTGGAAGAATACTTTTCCTTTTGGGGCGCCTGGGTGGCTCAGTGGGTAGAAGCCTCTGCCTTCGGCTCAGGTCATGATCCCAGGGTCCTGGGATCGAGCCCCGCGTCGGGCTCTCTGCTCAGCGGGGAGCCTGCTTCCTCCTTTCTCTCTGCCTGCCTCTCTGCTTACTTATGATCTCTTTCTGTCCAATAAATAAATAAAATCTTTAAAAAAATACTTTCCCTTTTAATGCTTTTTTTAAAATTGAAAGAGTGATATAACTGTATTACAGAAACTTTGGCAATTGGAGGAAAAAAATCTTATAATTTACAGTTTGTGGTGTTTATTTTCAGTTTCATTAAAGAAAAAATACATGATGTGTTAATGAATGTGTCATCTTAGTGATCTGGTTTAGTAATTATGACAGTAAATATCAGGACACAATATAAAAATTACATGTTCTCAGAAGCAGAAAGAGCGTTTTTATTTAACATGACATAATATTTGAGTGCTTACTATGGGAAGGGCACAATAATGATATTTTTCTCTTGTGCCTGCAGTTACAGTACATATACTCAGGAAATCCATACGTCTTTGAGTGATATCCAACCGTTCTCAAAAATGGCTTGGAATGTTCAGCATTTGGAGGAGTTGTCATAGTTAAAATTAATTAGGAACAGTTGGGTTTGTTCAGTACAGAGTCTCCCAGGAGTAACGTAAGAGTGTATTCTTTTGTTTTCACTCTATTTGCAGACAGTGATAATGGGCTAAAATGTAGTAGAAAAAGGTTGAGCATCTTTCTTTGGTAACAAATCATAGTTCTAATCTCCTCTCTCACTAATAGTCTGATTTAAGGACTCAATCTAAGGTGTCTTACTTGCTCTTCAAGGAATTAAACACACTTATACATTTCTTTGTTTCATGAATTTTGCACTTAATAATATTGGAACTCTGGAAACCAGAAGCAGGAAAATGGGTTGAGTGAGAGAGAGAATGAAAGAGAAAGAGAAAGAGAAATATCTGGTTACTTGGAGAATTGGTAGAAATAAATGGAAAGTTAATCCAGGCAGAGTTCATTAGGTAAAGCCATACACTGGAATTTCATGTTGAAGTGTTTAAACTCTCATCAACAAGATAAAATATTATGCCTTCATTAAAAATTGTGTTTAGGGGCGCCTGGGTGGCTCAGTGGGTTAAAGCCTCTGCCTCCAGTTCAGGTCATGATCCCAGGGTCTTGGGATCGAGCCCCACATCAGGCTCTCTGCTTAGCAGGGAGCCTGCTTCCTCCTCTCTCTCTGCCTGCCTCCCTGCCTATTTGTGATCTCTGTCTGTCAAATAAATAAAATATTTTAAAAAAATTGTGTTTATTAGGAGCTTGTAATAAGAGGAAGAATATTGTAATTTGAATGCTGTATTACATCAAAGTGGAGACATTTTATTTAGAAGAATGATCTAACCCAGTTAAGCATGCACAGAAAAAAAGACTGAAAGAAAAAAAAGCACCAAGATTTTATAATAGCATAGTTATAGTTTTATTTACCTTCTTTTCGATGGTGGACTTGTATTTCTTTTGCAATCTGCTGATTTAGCATTTCTGTATGACAACTTTTTTGGGAATATTTACTGTTAAAATGGATGACTATATATAATGTGAAAATCAGCTAATATTGCATTTACACTTGCATTTCATCTTAAACATTCCCATCTTTGTATTTAGAGAAATTGGTCAGAAGAATGATAATAACTATTGTTATAATTGGTTTGGAGAATTGTCAAAGGACTAATTTTATAAATTTGTATGCTGCTTTATGATTTACAAAGCGTTATATTCTTTCATTTGATTTTCACATTAACTAACAAGCTAGGCTATTGCTATCATTTCAAATTGGAGAATACTGAGGCTCAGAATTTGCAGCTTAAGTTTTACAGTCAGTAAATAAAAGCATAAACCCATGTTTAAAAAAATTCAAGCAGTACCAGGGAAAGCCTCCTTCCTGCTCTAGGTTCTGAATCTCCTTCCTAGAGACAGTCATTCTTGCCACTTTGTTTTGTTGTGTGTATTTCCAGCAATAATCTGTGATGTATATGTAAATATGCATGATTTTTCTTTTGAGTAGCCTGCATATTGTTTCATGGCTTCTTCTTATTTATTTATTTATTTTTAGCTTAATTTAGGAGATTGTTCTCTACCAGTACATATAGATCTCCTTCATTATTTTTAAAACTTTGGGATCTTTCCTTATATGAATGTACTGTAATTTATTTAACTAGCTACCTAATGATGGCCATTTATGTTGCTTCCAGTTGTTAACGACTAACAGTGTTGCAGTGAATATTCTTTTTTTTTTTAAAGATTGTATTTATTATGTCTTTGTTGGTTATGTGTTAAAATTATCTTCTACTTTGACTCGTCTTTCCACTTTGATTATGGTGTTTATGTTATATGTAAGTTTTAAACAATTCATGTACTCAAACATATCAGTCTCCCTCCCTTTGTAGTTTGTGCCTTTTGTACTTAATACACTCTCAGCGCAGAGTATGCTCAAATTTCTGTCTTCTCCCTCTGCTCCTCCCACCCAATAAATAAAAATCCTAGGGTGAAAAAAAAAAAGATTTTATTTATTTGACAGACAGAGATCTCAAGTATGCAGAGGTGGGGGGGAGGGAGTAGGCTCCCTGCTGAGCAGAGAGCCTGATGCACGGAGTTTGATTCCAGAACCCTGGGATCATGATCTGAGCCGAAGGCAGAGGCTTTAACTCACTGAGCCACTCAGGCATACCTGCAGTGAATATTCTTTTACATACCTTTGTGTACAGGTGTGAGTATGTACTTTAGTTTTTGGTAGCTGTCATTGTTGGGCCAAAACTGCTAATTTACATGTGGGAAGGTTGTACCAGCAACAGTTTGAGTGTGCTTTTCCTCCTCCATAGCTTCATTAGTACAGTGTATTAGCAAACTTTTGTTCATTGTCAATTTGATAAAGAAAAATGTCATGTTAAAAGTTGGCCTTATGCACTGTATTTTCTATCACATAAGTGCATTTTTAAATATTTTGTGCAAAAGTAAGGTAGAAGTGAGATATGAGAAACTTAACTTTGTGATACAAATAATGCTTTCATGAATTGAAAGTGTAATTAAAAAAGGTTGGCGCTCTTTTAAAAACTTGTTTTTATATAGTACCATATATACAAAGAAAAGTAAGCCTTACTTTCCCCCCTTTAGATTGGGGATTTTGTAATGGGAATTTAATGGTACCAGGAGTCTCATCTGAAATAATCAAGCTGCTTGTATCTTGTTATGTCTCAATAAAAATAAAAATAAAAATTTGGGGGCGCCTGGGTGGCTCAGTGGGTTAAAGCCTCTGCCTTCGGCTCAGGTCATGATCCCAGGGTCCTGGGATTGAGCCCCGCGTCGGGCTCTCTGCTCAGCGGGGAGCCTGTTTCCTCCCTCTCTATCTGCCTGCCTCTCTGCCTACTTGTGATCTCTGTCTGTCAAATAAATAGGTAAAATCTTTAAAAAAAAAAATTAAAAAAAAATAAATAAAAATTTGGCTAAGAACAATGGGACAAGACCATACTTTTTTGGGGGAGAGCTTCTATATTAATATTTTTTGAATTTTTTAGGTCATGGTTTTCAACTTTGCCACAATTGAATTTTGGGCCAGGTAGCTCTTTGGTGTAGGGGGGCTGTCCTGTGCATGTGGGATGTTTTGCAGGTTCCTTACTCGTGAGATGCTAGTAGCACTCTTCCCATTTGGGACAGTCAGAAATATCTCCAGATATTGCCAGATGTTTCCTGGGGGACAAAATTGCCCCTAGTTGAGCATCACTTGTTTATATATACTTTTTAAACTCAGTGATCCAGTAAGGCATATAGGAGATAAAGAAGTATGTGCTTTCTTGGGATAGGGAGAGAATAGTTGATCTTCATATTTTTATCCCTAAACCTGCCATGTGGCATGAATGGCTACTCGTGCATAGATTTTGAACTTAAGATAGTTAAATGGTAAGAAACTGGAAATTGTGAATTTAATTTTATATGTAACTTCTCTGCCTTTCTTAGTGTGGTCTTTAGTTGTGGAACAATTCTATCTAGTGGGCTAAGTATTAATACAAAGATACGGAAAGGAAAACATTCTTATACCATTATTAAGAAAGAAGAGGACTGATGTTTCATAAACTCCTAATAAGCAATAGATACTTTTAGGTGATTTACATATATTATTTCACTTAATCTTCATAGTGTTTATAAAGTAGCGATTAATCTTCTATATTACTTACTTAGGGTTGTGTTATAAGCAGTAGATTTTTGAGATTTGAACCCGGGTACATCTGTTCTTAAACACATTTGCTATACTGTTTCCTGTAAATAGTCTTTGACAGTAAGTAAGACAACTATGAAAATGAACATTCACATGATATTATATTCCTCCATTGTTATATAAAAGGAACAAATTATTGAGAGTGAGGTATGTGTATGTGTGTGTGCTTATGTGTGTAAGAGAGGGAGGGAGAGAGAAGAGATCAATATTGGGATAATAATAACAATAATTAATACTTAGTGAGCTCTTACCTGTCTGTCAGGCACTGTTTTTAATGATTTTTACAACCTGATGAACTTTTGAGTAATCCTTCTAACCTGATAACTGGATCATCCTTATTATCTTTGTTTCACAAAAAAAGGAAGAAATTTAAGCTCAGAGGTGAAGTAATTTGTTCAAGGTCAAGCTGCTCCTAAGTAGTAAAGCCAGAATTGTGAGCCAGGTAGTGTAAACAATGCATATAAACTGAATGAATGTGTTTTTTTTTTTTTTTTTTTTTGAGATTTTATTTATTTGACAGAGATCACAAGTAGGCAGAGAGGCAGGCGGAGAGAGAGGAAGGGAAGCAGGCTGCCTGCTGAGCAGAGAGCCCGATGTGGTCCTGGGATCATGACCTGAGCCGAAGGCAGAGGCTTTAACCCACTGAGCCACCCAGGCGCCCTGAATGAATGTGTTTTTGAGGGCAGAATAATAGCTCTGACAGATCTAATTATGGTAATAACACTTGGTTAACTGAACGTATGTTCTAGGCTGCAGCATCTTTTTATGTGAAAATCACCTTATCATTGCAAGGACCAAATCTCTAGAAAGTAATTATTATACCAGACAGTGGAGAGTTTTTGTAGACTTGATAGAAGGTAGTGTTACATTTTGCAACCTAGGAATTTATTACTCATGAAAACCTAAGCCTGTCTTGGTTTGTGTACATCATATCAGTATTTTCAAGCTAATACTCTCTTGGATATCATAGTTTGGACTTGGAGTTCCTTCAGTATTTTAATGCTAACGATAATACCATGTATCAGAAAAAAATTCCTTAAGAAACAAACTGTTTTATTAAATAAAACCGAAAATCACTAGGTCTAAGGATTTCTGACACACCAGATAGGAACATTGTGGAGAGCTAGGGTAAAATAATGGGAGATCTTGGGCTTTGCAATAAGAACGTCTTAGATTAAATCCTTTGTTTGTGTAATAAGTTTCTTAGCTTCTGTTTCTCTCTTTTTTTTTTTAAGCCTATAGAATGGGGGATACACTTTACTTGCAAGATTTGTTGTGAAGATTATGTGAGATAATGGGTACAAATGTCCAAGATCAGTTTAAATGGTAGCAGCTAATAATAATAATAACAGCAATAACAATAACTGCCTGCAGTAGCCAAATATTTATAGTTGGTGGATTTTACTTATTTATAGGGCCATTAATTTTTGTGAACTCTTATACTTAGAATTGTCACAGATCATGGATACCAAGGATTACTGGTAACTTTATTTTATCTTGTATTCTGTAGGTATAACACAGATATATCATTAGGCATATACGAAAAATGTGAAACTTCTGTGGATTAAAGATGCTGCTGTTATTGCTGGTTGATCTCTTTTATTTCAGAAACCATTTACTGAATGCCTCCTGTGTTGTCATCACTGTGTTAGGCCTTAGACATATAAGGAGAGAAAGACCTGGACTCATACATGCAATGAAGTACCTTTCAGTCTTTTAGGGAGATGAACACTGACTTTCTGGGATGATGATGATGATGCCTTGAGAAGGGGTGATGGAAGTAAGGCACTAGGGTGCTGTGGAGTATTCTGTGATTATGATGGAACATTTTGTGGTAGTTTAGTTTTTGAGTTGATTGGTACCATAGATAACATTTTAAATTGTACTTGAAAGGATAGCATGAAGCAATAGAAACATTTGATTCAAGTCAGAATGTATTTTGGTGCATAGGGTCCACATTGGGGGATATGCCATTTTCTTATGATTCATTCTCTGCTTTTTTTCCTTTGTATTAAAGCAAGAATTTTTAATCTGGAGCATAGGACATTAGGGAGGGGTTTCTAGGATAGCTTTCAAAGAATCTTTGACCTACTCTAAATAGTATGTAAAAAATTAAGAATATCAAGTTTTCTATCCCAGGGATACTCAGAAAAATTTTATTTTATTTTTTAAAATTTTAAAAAAGATTTTATTTATTTATTTGACAGAGGCAGAGAGCACAAGCAGGGGGAGCAACAGGCAGAAGGAGAGGGAGCAGCCGACTCCCCACTGGCAAAGAGCCCAACATGGGGCTCAATCCCAGGACCATCATGACCTGAGCTGAAGGCAGCCACTTAACTGATTGAGCCACCCAGGCACCCCAGAAAGTTTTATGTGATTTTTGTTTAGTTTATAAGATCTTGAATGGCAAAGTAGACCACAGCAGTATTCAGATAGGAACAATAATCGCAAAAATGCTGTTGTGAAGGAATTAAGTTGAATATATTTAATTTGGCTTCAGACTACATTTATAGTTTATAAAGTTCATTTACCATGGGAAATTGGCATTAAAAGTTGTAGCTTGAAAAAGATGGGATTATTTCAGTTTGCATATAGTTTTCATTCTTCGTTACAGACTGGGTTGCTTTCATACTTAGTCTTGGTCTCTACATTCTGTTCCATGTTTTATGTTTTGTTTTGTTTTTATTCTGGTGCACTTTCATATGGGGCCTTATAAGACCGTGGGGTGGATTCTGGACCATCTGGTACTTTAGAACAGTTAAAAACTTAACTCTATTGACTATACTTTGACCCAGACTGTTTGAAAAGTCCTGCTTTGTCTCTGTGCTCGATGGGTTTTTTTTTCTCTGTACGCTCATGGCTTTTTATGACTATTTTCTTCCTTATTTTAGTACAGAAATTTTACCAGTCCTTGATGGGTTTTTTCTTTGTATGCTCACAGCTTTTTATGGCTATTTTCTTCCTTATTTCAATACAGCGGTCTTACCAGTATCAGTGTTCGTAGGCTAAGGTTAAGGTGGACAAGTCTTATATTCCTATAACCTCACTCACATATACACACACAAAACTCTAATACGGAAAACTTCCCAAAACACTCTGTTTTTTAAAATGAGTGTATGATTGTCATGACTTACACATGTTTAATAAATATTAAAAATATTTAAAAATTTATTTTTAGGCAGTAATTATAGTTTTATGTCATGAGGCTAGATGGAAGAGAATACTCTGAAGTTGTAAATTTACTGAATTTATTTCTATTACTAGTTTAAAATATTTCATATGTGAAAATTAATGGTATTTTTGACATATATTTGCATTTAGAAATATGAGCTATCAAGCACTATTAAAAATCAGTAAAGTAGTAGAGGTACTGAATTTATAAAATGTTTAAAAATTATTTAGTTGTCAATAAGCTTTGAGCTTCCTGCCATATTTCTTTTTTTAAACAAACTTAGTGACATAATCTGTGTATCATACAATTTACTGACTTAAAATGTACAGTTCAGTGATTTTTAGTCTTTATAGATGTGTGCAACCATCACCATAGCCAGTTTTGGAGCATTTAATTGCCTCAAAAAGAAACCTCATACCCTTTAGGTACCATCCTCTTCCATGCTTTTCCCAGCCTAAATAACCATTAATCTTATTTTCTGTCTCAATTAGATTTTCCTACTCTGGACTTTGTGTGAATGGAATCATGTACCATGTGGACCCTTGTGACTAGTTTCTCTCACTTAACATAACGTTTCTTAAGTTTATCTGAGTTGTATTAAGTACCAGTACTTCATTCCTTTTTTGGCTAAATAATACTTCATAGTATGGTTATACCACATTCTCTTTATCTGTTTTTCCATCAGTGGACATTGGGGATGTTTCTTCCTTTTGGCTATGATAAATAATCTGCTATGAACATTCATGTGCAAGTTTTTGTGTGGCTATATGCTTTTATTTCTGCTGGATATTTATCAGGTCAAATAGTAGCTTTATGTTTAATTGTTTGAGGAACTGGCAGACAATTTTCCAAAGTGGCTGCACCATTTTGCATTCCCACTAGCTGTGTATGAGGATGAGGACTTCACATCTTCTCTAGTAATTACTATCCGACTTTTCAGTTCTGGCTATGGCCCCCATTCTAGTGGCTGTGAAGTAGTATCACATGCTTTTGATATGTATTTCCCTGATGACAAGTGTTTTCTAGCATCTTTTCATGTGCTCATTTTAGCCATTTGTATATCTTCTTCAGAGTAATGTTCATTCATGTTCTTTCCCATTCTTCAGTTGGGTTATTTGTCTTTTGATTATTGAGTTTTAAGAATTTGTTATATATGTAGATGTATGTCACTTGTGAGATACATGATTTGCAAATGTTTTTTCCCATTCTCTGGATTGTCTTTCCACTCTCTTGATGGTGTCTTTGATACATAAAACTTCAAATTTTGGTGAAGTCCAATTTATCTATTTTTTTTCTCGTTTGTTACTTGTGCTTTTGGTTTTAATCAAAGAGTTTTTTTTTGGCAAATACCCTCTCATGAAGATTGATCCCTCATGTTTTCTTCTTCTTTTTTTTTTTTTTTTAAAGATTTTATTTATTTATTTGACAGAGATCACAAGTAGGCAGAGGCAGGCAGAGAGAGAGAGAGGGAGGCAGGCTCCTGATGCTGGGCTGGATCCCAGGACCCTGGGATCATGACCTGAGCCGAAGGCAGAGGCTTTAACCCATTGAGCCACCCAGGCACCCCCCTATGTTTTCCTCTAATAGTTTTATAATTTTAGCTTTTACCTTTAGGTCTTTGATTAATTTTGGGTTAGTTTTCACGTATGGTGTGAGGTGATGGCCCAATTTCATTCTCTTATATAGATCTCTAGTTCTCACAGCATCTTTATCAAAAAGACTGTTCTTTCCACACTGAATCATCTTGGTTTGTTTTTTTTTTTTTTTAAAGATTTTATTTATTTATTTGACAGAGAGATCACAAGTAGGCAGAGAGGCAGGCAGAGAGAGAGGAGGAAGCAGGCTCCCTGCTGAGCAGAGAGCCCGTTGCGGGGCTGGATCCCAGGACCCTGAGATCATGACCTGAGCCGAAGGCAGAGGCCTTAAACCCACTGAACCACCCAGGCGCCCCTCCACACTGAATCATCTTGTTAAAAATCATTTGACCAGGGGCGCCTGGGTGGCTCAGTCGGTTAAGCATCTAAGTGTTGATTTTGGCTTAGGTCATGATCTCAGTGTCCTGTGATCCAAGCCCCAGACCAGCCTTGGGCTTCACCTGGAGATGAAGCCTGCTTAAAATTCTCCCTCTCTCTCCTTTTCCCACCTCCTCCTCCTGTGCACCCACGTGTACCTACTGTCTCTCTAAAAAAAAAATTCATTTGACCATAGATGCGTGAGATTATTTCTGGACTCTTAATTCTCTTGTGTTGATCTATATGTTTATCCTTGTATAGTAAAGCACTGTCTTGATTATGGTTGCTTTGTAGTAAGTTTTGAAATTGGAAAGTGTTAGTCCTCTAACTTTGTTTTTCTTTTCAGAATTGTTTTTCGCAACTCTGGGTTCCTTGTAATCCCATGTGAATTTTAGAATTGGCTTGTCATCTATAAAGAAGTCATTTGGAATTCTCATAGAGATTGCATTGAGTCTAAATTAGTTTGGGGAATATAGTTATCTTAATGTTAAGACTTCAATCCATGGACATGTGATTTTTTTTTTTCCATTAAGTATATCTTTAATTTGTTCAATATTGTCTTGTAGTTTTTAGAGTGTAAGTTTTGTACTTTGTTAAATTTATTCTTGAGTATTTTATTCTTTTTTTATTCCTTAATTATTTGAATGGAATTTACTTCTTAATTTCATTTTCATATTGTTCATTCCAAGTGTGTAAAAATTCTGTTAATTTTTGTATATTGACCTTGTATCCTACAACGTTACTGAGCTCATTTATTCTAATAGTTTTTTAGTGGATTCCTTAGGAATTTTTATGCACTGTATAAGATCATGTCATCTATGAACAAAGAGGGTTTTAATTCTTCCTTTCCAATCTAGATGCCTTTTAAATACTGTTCTAGTCTAATTTCCCTGGCTAAGACGTCCAAGACAATGTTGAAGAGAAGTGTTGAGAGTGGACATTCTTGTTTTGTCCCTGATCTTTGGGGGAAAGTGTGCACATTATAGTACCTGGCAGGTGCCTAGTTCAACAATTGATTGTTCAAGAAACCTAGTATTATTTGAAAGGGGTTTAATTCACATTTTGGTTATATAGCTCAGGGGTTCTTGAGAATGAACCTGTATATCAGCATCACCTGAGAACTTTTTAGAAATGCAAATTCTTAGACCTTCCTCAGTCCTACTTTGAATCAGAATCAGAAACTTGGGGGGGGGGTTGGTTTACTTAACGTTTTGCATGATAAATGTAGTTCATATTTTGAAAAAAAAAAAAAACTACGAATGTTACAAATGAGTAACATGCAGGGTTTTAAGTATATGAAGCATGTAGTATTCACAAAGACTATTTATAGTAGGTATTTTTCCTTTTTTCCTTCCTCCCTTTCTCTCTCTCTCTCTCTGTCTCTGTTTCTTTCTTTCTCATGTAGACCAACCCAGGAGTTTGTCTGTTTTCTATGCTTTTGGGCAGGGGGTTAAGAGTGAGCTCTGGCATTGTACTGCATGGCTTGAAATTCTCATTCTGCCATTTACTAGCTATGTGAATTTGGGCAAGTTGTTTAATCTCCTTGTGTTTCAGATTCTTCGTATGTAAAATGTGAATAAGAGTGTCCACTTTATAGATTGTGAAGATTAGATGAGATAATACAAGTGAAGTGCTGAGAATAGTGCTTGGCCCATAAGTAAGTCCTTAATAAATAAAAATATTTGCTTATTACAATTATTATTGGTCAAAAGGATTGAGTCATGGCCCATTTTTCATTAATTTGTTTACATTTTTCTTGCTGTGCCTGAATTTTTCTTCCTTTTCTTTGCTTTACTCATTTGACAGGTACTGTGTACCTCATACTTGTGAAGCACTGGTGTCTGCACTGTGACATACACAGTAAGCAAGACAGATTGTTGTTGGCCCCATGGGTTAATATTACTGGTGAGGGAGACCAACACAAACAAATAGATAATAAATATGTCTAGTTGTGATAAGAGCTAGGAAAAACAGTAAGAGTGAGGTGAGAGAAGAGGGTGCTATCAGGAGCTAGTTTGGATAGGGAGGTTAGAAAGGCCCCTCTGAGAAAGTTGTATTTGATCAGAGAGCTGAATGAAATAAGTGAGCCATGTGAATATCTTTTTTTTTTTTTTTTTTAAGATTTTTATTTATTTGAGGGGTGCCTGGGTGGCCCAGTTGGTTAAGCGACTGCCTTCGGCTCAGGTTATGATCCCGGAGTCCTTGGATCGAGGCCCATGTCAGGCTCCCAGCTCCATGGAGAGTCTGCTTCTCCTTTCTCGTGTTCTCTCTCACTCTCTCTCAAATAAATAAAGAAAATATTTTTTTAAAAAAAGATTTATTTGAGAGAGAGAGAGGGAGAGAGGAAGAGAGGGGGCAAGAAAGAGCGAGCACTGGTGGTGGGGAAGGCAGAGGGAGAGGGAGAAGCAGACTCCTTGCTGATCAGGGAGCCTGATGTGGGCCTGGATCCTAGGACACTGAGATCATGACCTGAGCAGAAGGCAGCTGCTTAACAGACTGAGCCTCCCAGGCTCCCCACCATATGAGTATGTATGGACATGTTCCAGGTAGATGAAATAGAAAGTGCAGGGGTCTTGAGATAGGAGTGCTCTTTACAGTTGTGTGACTGGTTCCTCTAAGATCTAATTTAGGTGTCACTTGTAACTGACTTCCTCAGGTTTTTCTGTTTGTTATAAAATAATTCAGACATGACTTTTATTGACTTTTCCTCTTCTGTTTCCCTTAGGTAACTCTGATTCCATAACAACTGTGTTTGCTCTCTCTAGTTGCACTTACCACAGTGGATTTTTACTGTTTTCCCCTCTAGACTTGAGTTTTCAATGTCAGGAACTATGGTTTCTTACCTTAGTATTCCCAGTATCTAGGCATATAGATGTACAACAAATGTCTAAATGCATGAATTTTTGACTTTGTATTTCCCCAGTATGTTTCTCTCTGTACTTTGTTTCTGCCTGGTAATAACACAAGGATAGTTTATTTGAATACTTTGTGTGGCAGTTAGCTTAGTGCATTAAATACATTTTTGTATTTAGCCAGTGTGTTATAATTTCTTTCTTTTTCTCCTTTTTTTCTCCTAAGGGTAAATGACAGGAGGACAAAGAAGTTGTCCGGTTTGTTCATTTTCAGGAGTGCCTAGTATAATGACTCATAATAGATCAGCAGTTGTGTAAATGGGAAATGACCTATGTTAGTAATGTTAATCATTGAGTTTTCTACTGAATCACATAGACTGTATAGTATAAAGCATATTTATATAGTAGACCAATAGACCCTGAATTAGGAGTTTTAAGCAAAATAGATCATTTTTGTTATCTTTAACGTCCTAGCTGTTTTCCCTCAGCAATACCTTATCTAGTCAACTGTTCGTGTAAGTGCTCCAGCCAGAGTTACTGTATTTTCTCAACTAGAAATGGAAATGAAAGGTCCCATAATTACATAGAACACTTGAAATTGAGACTGAATGAATCTTATCTCTGTACCCATGTGCCCAAATTATCCCTTCCTCCAATTCCAGTAGAAATTCTTATTCCTAGTACTTTCCAGATAGAGGTTAAGCAATTATGGTTTTTGGTGTAGGTAATTCTCTGCAGAGGCTGCATGAGTGATCAGTAGACAACCCCCAGAGCAACGCTTGCATTTTAAGAGAGGAGTGTGCTAAGTAGGCCAAATGACAAGTTGGTGGAATGTGTGTGGCTGACGGTAACACCCTGCTAGTATTTTACTAAACCAGGGATTGAAAAGTAACAGATCTTTGCACATCATAGTATAGGTAAGTTGACAGTTTCCAGTCAAAGACCTAGTCATTTTGCTGAAAGCGGATGCTTTTTATTTCCTGGGTTGGGGTTTTATTCCCAGGAAAAGACAGTGAAACAGTTGCAAGAATGGTTCATCGTATGAAAATCAATCGATGTAATATATACCACATTAATAGAACAAAGGGGAAAAAACCCACATAATCATCTCAGTTAATACAGGAAAAACATTTGACAAAATTCAGTACCCTTTCATGATGAAAATACTTGATAAACTAACAGTGGAAGGGAACTTCCTCAACATGAGAAAAGCCATGTATAAAACTGCACAGCTAGCATCATACTAAGTGTTGAAAGACTGAAAGCTTTTTTCTTGAGAAGCAAGATGAACATGCCCTCTTTTACCATTTCTATTCAACGTAGTACTGGAAATTCTAGGTAGAGCAATTAGGCCAAAAAAAAAAAAAAGGCATCCAATTGGAAAAAATAAAATCATCTCTGTCGATGGCATGCTTTTTAAAAAAAATTATTCTGGTAAATAACACATAACACAAGATCTACCAAAATTTTAAAATTTTAAATTAATAGTGCAGTATTGTAAACTGTAAGCACAATGTTGTACAGTAGATCTCTGGAACCTTTTCATGTTATATTAGTGAAACTTTATTCACATTGAACAGCAACTTCCCATTTTCCTCTTCCCCCAGTCCCTGACAACTTCCATTCTACTTCTTTCTTCTATGAGTTTCACTACTTTAAATACCTTATATAAGTGGAGTCATGCAATATTTGTTATTCTGTGACTGACTTAATTTCCCTTAGAATTTCTTCATGTTTCATTCATGTTATAGCATATACAGGATTTCCTTCTTTTTTATGACTGAACAATATTCTGTTATATATATGTACTACATTTTTCTTTATTAAGGTTTTATTTTAATTTCAGTTTTATTAACATACAGTGTCATATTAGTTTCGGGTGTACAATATAGTGATTCAACAATTCTGTACTTTCTCAGTGCTCATAATAATTGTACTCTTAATCCTTTTCACTTATTTTACCCATTCCCCCATCCATCTCTTCTCTGATAATCACGAGTTTGTTTTCTATAGTTAAAGAGTGTTTCTTGGTTTGTTTGTCTGTCTCTCTCTCTCTCTCTTTTTTCTTTTTTTAATTTCCTTGTTTGTTTTGTTCCTTACGTTCCACATACGAATGAAATCCTATGTGTACCACATTTTCTTTACCCATTTGTTGATACACAGTTACTTTCTCTCTACTTCTTGGCCATTGTGAATAATGCTGCAGTGAACTTGGGAGTGCATATCTTTGAGGATCTATTTCTGTTCTTTTGGATAAACACTAAGAAGTGGGATTGATGGATCATATTGTTGTTCTATTTTTAATTTTGGGGGGATTCTTGATACTGTTTGACATGATTTTTTATATATAGAAAACCCTAAAGGTTCCATAAAAACAATGGTAGAGCTAATTAACAAATTTGGCAAATTGCAGAATACAGAATCAACACACACAAAAAAGGTTGCATTTTTATGCAGTTTTTACTAGCAGTGGACAGTTTGCAAAGGAAATTAAAATCTTTTTTAAAAAAGCGCAATTTTGGGGGTACCTGGGTGGCTCAGTCGTTGAGAGGCCAATTCTTGATTTCATCTTGGGTCGTGATCTCATGGGTCCTGAGGTTGAGCCCTGAGTCAGGCTCCGAGCTCAGCAGGGAGGCTGCTTGAGATTCTTTCCCTCTCCTTCTGCCCCTTGTCTCTGCTGGCGTGTGTGCCCATGTGTGTGCTCTATCTCTCTCAAATAAATCTTCAAGAAAAAAAAAAGAAAGCAATTTCATTTGTAGTAGCATCAAAAAGAGTCAATACTTTGAAATAAATTTAACCAAGGGGGCAGAACGCTTGTACAATGAAAACTAGGAAACATTGCTTTGACTTAATGTTTGATTTTGATAGTAGAGAAATAAAAGCTGACAGATGTATATAATTTGGGATTAATAATAAAAAAGTTCTTTTAAATTATCTCTTTTTTATTTTTTTATTTTTTTATTTTTTATTTTTTTTTTTTTTAAAGAAACTTCTTTTTTTTTTTTTTTTTTTTTTTTTTTTAAAGATTTTATTTATTTATTTGACAGACAGAGATCACAAGTAGAGAGGTAGGCAGAGAGAGAGAAGGAAGCAGGCTCCCCGCTGAGCAGAGAGCCCGACGCGGGGCTCGATCCCAGGACCCCGGGATCGTGACCCGAGCCGAAGGCAGAGGCTTTAACCCACTGAGCCACCCAGGCACCCCAATTATCTCTTTTTTAAAAAAAGATTATTTATTTATTTGACAGAGAGAGAGGGAACACAAGTAGGCGGAGAGGCAGGCAGAGAGAAAGGGGGAAGCAGGCTCCCCGTTGAGCAGAGAGCCCAATGTGGGGCTCAATCCCAGGACCCTGAGATCATGACCCGAGCTGAAGGCAGAGGCTTAACCCACCGAGCCACCCAGGCGCCCCTAAATTACCTCTTTATTTTCATATGAAGTTGTGTTAAATAAGTGGCCCTTACAACTAAAGGTATCTTGAATTGGAACATGTGATAATACCTCTCTGAGTGTTAGGGAGGTTAAATGATACAGTGCATATGAAAGATGCTAGTAAGATAATGATGAAAATAACAACATTGATGATAAAGACTGGTAAGATAATGGTGAAAGTAACAGCATTGATAATAGAGGCAAACGAATGATTAAGAGCAAGAAGTCTTACAATCAGACTTCATGGGTTTGAATACTGGTTCCAGTACTTAAATAGGTATATGATTCTGAGTCACTCAGTTTATTTATGTGTCATTTTCCTCATCGGTAATGGATTTGATAGAAGATACTTTGTCAGGTTAAATAGGCTTAGTGTGTGAAGTGCTTAAGACTAGTACTTGGTGTATAGGAAATACTCAATAAGAATTTAATATATGTTACTTACTAAGCTGTAATATCCTCTGTATGTGTAGGTTTGATTTTAAAATGTCATGTATTTAAATTTTTACTTTATGATTTAACTAACCTTTTTAGTTTTTATTTATGTATTTATTTTTTTAAGTAGGCTCCATGCCCAACGTGGAGCTCGAACTCATGGCCCTGAAATCAAGGGTCTCAGTCTCTTCTTACTGAGCCAACCAGTGAGAAGCCCCTTGACTTTTTTTTTTTTTTAAATGATGGCCTTTTTATTTATTTATTTACTTTTAAAGATTTTTTATTTATTTATTTGACAGACAGAGATTACAAGTAGGCAGAGAGAGAGAGGAGGAAGCAGGCTCCCTGCTGAGCAGAGAGTCCGATGCGGGGCTCGATCCCAGGACCCTGGGATCATGACCTGAGCCGAAGGCAGAGGCTTTAACCCACTGAGCCACCCAGGCGCCCCGCCCCTTGACTTTTTAAAAAGCAACATTTCATTGCTGATTCTTTTGGGTCTTTGGTACCCCATTAATTGTGAAATTTTTTTTTTGTTTCATTTGTGCGAAGCTACTAAATGAGCTACTCTTCGTATGTCTCTATTAAATTGCAGCATGTTTGTTTGCCTTTGATTACTATAGGCCAACTTTTACTAATCAGATCTATTAGTTCTGGGTTATTAATCTTCCTACCCACCTGGGTGTCAGTGGTAGGCTGTGAGGGTTTACCCTCACTCCCATTTTGTAAGTCATCGTAATAATGAACATTCTTTTTACCAAGTTCTTTGCTATTTTAGAAATGAACAAACCACTAATAAACATGCAAACACGCATGTTTTCTTAGTTCACTTTTAAGAAGTTCATTTAAGAAATGGTATTTATTTCAAATTGTATGCAAGACAAAGTGAAGTTGTGTGGCTATTTTTTTAAAATGTTAGGTCTCTAGACGAAAAGAATGGAAAAAGCAGAGATTTCTGTTGCTTTGGTCTTTGAACCGTATTGTTCTTAACTATATACAGTCAAGAAGTATATAAAATTCATTTTATAGTCTGTTTTATCACTAGATCAGAAACATTTTATGTAAATGATAGGAAATGCCAGTTCTTGAGTGGAAAGGGATTGTGTTTATGTAGTTGGTAGGTCTGGGAGTAGAGCTGGCTTCAGATGTGTTAGGGTCTGAATGATATTACTCCTCGGTTTTTTTCTTCATATCATGGCTCCGGTCTCAGGCAGGCTTCCCATTGTAGCACTAAGATGATTGTAAAACTTCAGACTTATACACTGTATAACTACTAGTATCATGGAAAAGAGATTTTGTCTGATTGGACCAACCAAGGTTCACATTTCTTCCTGAAATACTTGCTATGGAGAATGGGTTGAAGAGTAGGTTTGCCAGAAGGAATTGAGGTTACTGGTTGTTATGGGTTGAATTGTCTCTCTCCCATTCAGTTTCATATGTTGAAGTCCCAGAATGTGACTTTGCTTTGAAATAGAGTCATTATGGATGTAATTGTTGAGATAAGGTCATGCTGGAATAAGGTGGGCCACTAACCCGGTACAACGGATGTCTTCATCAAAAGCAGAAATTTGGACACAGACATACAAGGAGAATGCCATGTGAAGATTGGAGTTATGTTGCCATAAGCCAAGAAACTACCAGAAGGAGAGAGGGCTGGAATATATCCTTCCCTAGTGCCTTGAGAGGGAGCTTGTCCCTGCCAACACCTTGATTTTGGACTTCTGGCCTCCAGATTGTCAGTACATTTATGTTATTCTAAGCCCCTTGGTTTGTGGTACTTTTTTATGGCAGCTCTAGCAAACCAGTGTAGTAATCATGAATTTATAGTAATACCAGTCTGTCCTGTTGAGTGACTTTCTCAGTTGCAGCCTCAAAGAAAAGAGGGTAGTTGGGTTCATCCAGGTTTGGGATTTTGCTCTTTTGGTGTGACCAAAAGACAAGAGGAGTAAGAGAATTCAGGTTATTGGCAAGAATATTATGGAAATGGTGCATCATTGTATCTAAACTGAATGAGAAGGAAAGTATAGTAAAAGAGGGTCTGGTGGTTCAAAGTCAAAATGAGAGGGTCCGTGGATAAGAGGTCTTATAGAGGCAAAGGATACCTTGAAAGAAGAAAAATACGTCTGTCAGATGTTTGGGAAATATCCAAGTGGAGATATAGATGATTAAAAGTTTGGGTATCAGTTTGATAGTCATCAGTATAAGTGTGATATTGAATAATGAGAATTGATGTGATCATCTGGGTTAGTTCAGAAAAAGGACCTGAGAGGTGAGGTTGTTAATGTCCTCTGTAAAAGGTAAAGTGCTATACAATGCAGGAGATAGTTATTTTGTTTCATTTCTTTCTTATTTGAATTTTTATAAATTCATGTATTATTCATGCTTAAAGATAATGGTTTTCCCAGTGATTTTTCTTTATCTGGGGCTGTCTAGACTGGCATGTATAGGGCTTACTGTCTTCTGATGAGAGACCAAAGCTACTCTTTGTATTCATTCTTTGTCACTCCGCCACTTTGATTTTTGACCAGGTTGAACTGGATTTAACAAAAGCTGGTTCATTATTGGTGTGAGTTAATGATATGGTCTGTTTATGCCCACTGGTTTTCAGTAGGATACGACTATGTCATCTTTTGAAATCCTTTTGTCTGTTAAAGTACTTTTACCTTTCATTTCTGATCATCTCCAAAGCAAATATATTCTTAGATCTAGATTTTGAAAATTTTCTTTACAATACTGTTCTTGGAATATTCTGGGGTTTTTGCCTGCTATGTTACCAATTTATAATGCTATGTTATGGGACAAACATGAGCTATTAGCATGTTTGCAGAATGGAACATTGCAACTTTAAGTAGAATATAAGCTGTTTTGGGGGCAGGAGCCCTATATGATTTTTGTAAACCCAGATACTTAAACCTATTGCTCTGTTTCTAGAAGACTTCTAGTATATATTTATTATTAAATGAGTTTTGACTCCTAGAACTGAGGGTTAATACTGTGCATTCTTTAAGTGAACTGCCCAGCTGGCTGCTTATGTTTACTTGAGCTCCTTCTTGTCAGCTTTAAAGGTGAGGACTGCTCACATGACTAGCTTTTCTCTGTCCTCTACTCAGCTTCAGGGTTGTTTTCCTTTCTGAAGTTTCTTTATTATTGACATTCTTTTGACTCTTCAGATGTCTTTAGGTTGCCAAGACGTTCCCTTTGTCAGTTTGGATTGCTCCTTTTTTTTTTTTTTTTTTTTTTATTCTTCCATTTACTATTCGTTTTTATCCTTTTTTCCTTTGTATTGTGAAATACACAAATCTGTTTTAAACATCACAAGACCGTAGAGGTTTTGCAAGCCAGTCACACTGAATAAATGTATGTGTATAAATGCATAGGCTTTTCTGGTTGTATTCATTAATTATTCTGGCCTTTGGAACTGCTGTTCCTTTATTAAAGGAGTTGGTGGTTGTGGTTGTGATGGAGTAGTTGAAAGTATGTCAGGGGTAGTTCCCCCTCTGGTTCCTCGGTTCTCTTGAAAATGGAGTATTAGAAGGCTGTATTCTAAGTAGCTGAATTTTTGTGTGTTAATATGTCAAAAATACTTGTATGGCAATACCTGGAAAATTTTGTGCATTATGACACTTATTTTTTTGTAACACTCTTATTTTTTTAATGTCTGCTAGTACTGAATTTATTACTCATTTTCTTAAAATTTTAGGAGAGCAAAACAAGGTTTTGGGTGGTTTATTTGGGAAAAATAAAATCTATTCCGTTGTCTCCTTTTCATTACCTAGACTTCTGTACCTGCTTGCCTTTACACCCAGTGTTCTTCCTGTCTGAATTTCTACCTCTCTACTTTGTAATGGTCTTCAACACCACCTTTTCATGGGAAGTTGCAAAAGGTACCATAGAGAGGTGGCATATACTCTTTACCTGGTTGTCCCTAATTGTAATACCTCATGTAACTATAGTACAATAGCAAAACTGGGAAATCAACATTAGCAGAATTTACAGGCCTTATTCAGTGTCATCGGTTTTATAGATATTTGTGTGTGTGTGTGTGTGTGTGTGTGTATGTAGTTCTATACATAAGTGATTTTATCAGGATTCATAAAAACAGTTAAGGTAAAATTCCATCACAAAGATTTTTCATGTTACTCCTTTGTATTCATACCAACTCCCCTCTTCATTTTGTTAGTTTATATACCGGTTATTCTTTATCATATATTATTCACTGGTTATTCTTTATTGTATGACCTTGTGGTTAACAGAAAAAAGATAAGCGTCATGTTTTAGAGGTTATTTCTTTATTTTTACCCTTTCCCCCCACATTGTACTATAACCATTTACAATAAGCCTAACACTAAAGTTTTCGTTCCTTTTGTGCATTATAGAATCATAGTCTCTTGAAGTCCTATGATATAGTGTCTACCCTCCACAAAACCCCCAAAAATGAATCTAAAAATTCCATATGAAGCAATTCTTGACATCTATTTACTAACCTATGAATTTCACTAATAACCAGAACTTTCTCCCCCACCCCCTTTTTATTACCTGGTATTCTTTGTTATTAGGTTACCTATATGTTTTGCTAGATTATGTTGGAATAAGAAATAACCTAAATCCCCATCAGTGGCTTACAATAACAAAAGTTTAATTATTGCTCACATTGTAGGGTCCCTAGTAATCACCTATGGTTCTACCCTATGATTCTTTTTCATTTTAGAATTGTTCTCTTGGTAGAGAGAAAGGAGCAAGAGTTGGGAAACACACAATAGCAAGCAAGAGTTGGGAAACACACAATAGCTCTTAAAACTTCTACTTGGAACTGGAAGTTTCTCCTATTTCACTGGGCAGTATAAGTCACATGGCTAAGCCAACAGTAGAGTTGTACTTGCCACAGAGAGGCACTTTTGCCACAGAGAGGCACAAGTCACATGGCAACAGGCAGAGATATTAATACTTTGATAAGAGGAGAATGAATGATTGAGAATTATAAAGCAGCCTGCCTTAGGATGGTATAGTATGCAATACTTTTGTAATAACTTTTTTCTCACTGAAGTTTATTACACTTTAAATGATTTTTTTTGTAGTAAAAATAACAGCTCCTTTTTTTTTTTCTTTGTTGCATTAATTAGGATATTGGTTCAAGCCAAAATCACAGTGGCTTAAACAAGAGAGAATTTCTCTCTCTTAAGTAACTGTGCAGATAGGGTTAGTGGTATGGGGCTGCTATGGCATCTTCATGATAGCGTCCAGGACATAGGCCCTTTTTCACTTGTCATTCTTTTATTCTCAACCGTGTTTTCCATCTCTCAGTCTGGACAGCTGCTCCATGTTCTGCTACCATATCTGCATTCTGCATTCTGGCAAACTGGGAGGGCTAGGAGGTAGAAAGCATTTTCCTTCCCTGTAGGTGCATGAACCTGGAGTTGGACACATTATTTCCTTTTTTATTCCATTGAGGAGAACTGGGATTGTAAGAGAGGCTGGGAAATGGAGCTTTAGCTAGGTGTCCACATATCCAGGTAAAGCTTAGGGGTATTGTTCTGAAAGAAGAGAAGAAAGGGTGTTAGGAAACAAGTAGCCATCTGTTTATTTCAATTAATTTATTCATACAAGACTTACGAGAAATAGATATTACTGGCGCTTCAAAATAAGGAGACAGGCTTTTTATTTTATTTTTTATTTATTAGAGAGAGAGAGAGAGTGCGTGCATCCAGGAGCAGGAGGAGGGACAGAGGGGCAAGCAGATTCCTTGCTGAGCAGTGAGCTCCATGTGGCCTGATGTGGGGCTTGATTCCAGGAACCTGAGATACGACCTGAGCTGAAGTCTGGTGCTTAACCAGGAGATAGGCTTTTTGAAGAGGTCAATAAGTTCTTCAAGATCATCTAAGAAGCAGTGAAATGGACTTTGAATCTAGGCCCATTTGATACCAAAACTTGAGGGTTTTTGTTTTTTTTTTTTTTTTTTTTTTTACAAAACTGTTTGCTTTCTAATATTTATTATTTATAAACACTTAACATTTTTTCAGAGTAGTAATAAATAGCTACTGACTCTTTAGAAGGAACTCTTACTGCTTTACTGCTTATGAGTATTTTACTTTATGGCAGCTAATAAGAATTTATTATATTTGTTAGAATTTTAAAAGGTCAGATTTTTATTTTGACAACTTTAAAAGTTTTCCTTTAGAAATAATTTAGATGCTAAAAATCCGTAGGTGATTTTGAATACTGATTTCAAATTTGGGGATTTTTGTGTTTTTCCTCAAATTGAAAATAGCTTTATTGTTTTATTTTAATTATAAAAATAGGAAATGCTTGGGGCACCTGGGTGGCTCAGATGGTTAAGCACTTGGCTTCGGCTCAGGTCATGATTTCCAGGTCCTGGGATCAAGCCCTGTGTGGGGCTCCCTGCTCAGCGGGGAGCCTGCTTCTCCCTCTCCCTCTGCTGCTCCCCATGCTTGTGCATGAATATGAATAAATAAATGAATGAATAATGAATAAAATGAATAAATAAAATCTCTCAAATGAATAAATAAAATCTTTTAAAAAAATAGGAAATGCTTTTTATAAAAATTTTTCAGAGAATAGAGTAGTATAATGAAGAATGTAAAAGTAATTTATAATCCCATTCTTAAAAAATTTCTTATTTATTTATTTTTAAAGATTTTATTTATTTATTTGTCAGAGAGAGAGCACAAGCGAGCACAGGTAGACAGAGTGGCAGGCAGAGGCAGAGGGAGAAGCAGGCTCCCCGTTGAGCAAGGAGCCCAATGTGGGACTCGATCCCAGGATACCGGGATAATGACCGGAGCCGAAGGCAGCCACCTAACCAACTGAGCCACCCAGGCGTCCCAATTTATAATCCCATTATTCAGAGATAACCACTATTACCATTTTAGCTATGCCTTTCAAATTTTTTTCTCTCTGCATTCATTGTTAGTGTTGTGTATCTGTGATTTCTTTTTGATCTAAAATGATCATATTTCAGGAAAGAATATTTTTACTGAGACAAGCTGAAAACACTTTTTTTCCTTGATGAGTGAATTGGCAATTTGGATGGCTTTTTCCATTCTCACTTAGCTGTATCATATTAGTATACTAATCAGCACAGGGTGTACTTTAGGACACTTAGCTAATGCCTTCTCAAATGTGTTTATGTAGTAACCAATGAGTCTGTATTGTGATGATTAATAAAGTACAGTTTGGAGCTCAGAATTTCATTCCTGTGTATGAGATTTCCTCCCTGACCGCCCCCCCCTTCCCACCGGGTCCTAAAAATTCAGCTGAATTATCTTTAAAAATTACCTCTTCATTATTGATGGTATTTGCTTCCTCTAGCAAAGTATCTTCACTCTTATCTGAAAGTTGGATGGGTATGTAATTTTTCACTCAACCCAGACATTTTTGAGAATGAAAGGGACAGTTACAAATATTTAAAATTCTGGAGGTTTTTTGAAATATATTTTTCTGGGCATCAAAATGATTACATTGGTAGATCAGTATAGTAGTTCTAGTCAAACACGATTTTCAAAAATGAAATTTACTAAATAAAACATTTGTATTATAATAAAATTAAGTCTTTTTTTAAAGGATTTTATTTATTTATTTGACAGAGAGAGAAAGAGAGAGTGAGCGCATGCACAAGCAAGGGGAGCAGCAGGCTGAGGGAGAGGCAGAACCAGGCTCCTTGCTGAGCAGAGAGCCTGATGTGGGACTTGATACCAGGACCCTGGGATCATGACCTGAGCTGAAGGCAGTTGCTTAACCAACTGAGCCACCCAGATGCCCCAAAGTTAAATCTTTATATTGATCATCACAATATTAAAAACGCATCCAGAATAATTATTTTTGGTATCATTTTTCATATCAGTTTCTTAGCCACACCTGTCTCTGATATGGTATCGCTGATACTTTACTGAACAGTGTAGTTATTTTTCAGTATAGTTTAACTAGTTTAAATTTTTTCATGAAATTGTAGTTTTCAGAGTTACATATTAGGGTTTGTAGTTGTTAACCTTTACAGTTTATTTTCTGTAACCAGTAATTTTTTTTTTAAGATTTTTATTTATTTATTTATTTATTTGACAGACAGAGATCACAAGTAGGCAGAGAGGCAGGCAGAGAGAGAGGAGAAAGCAAGCTCTCCATGGAGTGGAGAGCCTGATGCGGGGCTTGATCCCAGGACCCTGGGATCATGACCCGAGCTGAAGGCAGAGGCTTTAACCCACTGAGCCACCCAGGCACCCCTAACCAGTAATATTTTTAATTGGTAATAAACTCTGTTTGTTGTGATGTATCTGGTTATCTCAGGAAAAAATTTGCTAAGTGGAGAATAGTCTTAATTCTTATTTTTTTTGTTACTGAAAATTATAAATTTGTCAGCCCCAGTATTTTTACAGGGTTTTTTATTTTTGCCTCTATTAAGCTACTCTTTTTTACAAATATTTTTATATAGACAAATCTTATCATGACTGTTGTCCCTAATTATGATTATTTTACATGTTCCACTAAATTCAGATGCTGCAAATTGTAGGCTTTCTGTAATTTCATTTCATTGCAGTACCAGTGTCAAATACCTTTTCCACTCCCTCACAAGGTTATAAGGAGTTAGCTGTCTAAAGTTGCTTGTGTCTGAGGATACTTTTCAGTGAGTCTCTGCATGCTCTTGTTGAAAAGGTGTGATACTGTATCTGTGAAGAATCAGGAAAAGAAAGATGGAATTATCACTAGTCCTCTTTCAAATTTCATCCCTTGTTCAAGTGGATAAAGCACTTACACTACTAGTTGATACCTTGGCCAAAAGTCAGATATATACAGTAGAGGTATACTAAATCCATTGTGGTTTATTTTAATATAGTGACTAATAATAATAGTTCATTTGAGAAAATGCGAAATCTGAGACAAATGGTAAGCTGAATGGTATGCTGGGACAACAGATTATGAGGTAAGACTCTCCTGAGCAAACCAGGGCATATGGAAAGCAGCATGGTATTGTAAAAGAGCATGGAACTTGGAGTGGGATAAACCTGCATTTAACTCTGGGCTTTGCCATTTAACAGCTTGGGTAAGTAACCTCTGTGAGGTTAGGTGTGTTAGGGTTTTCCAGAGAAACAGGACCAACAGGATAGACACATATTCAAATACGCTGATTGACTGATTTTAAGGAATTGGCTTATGTGATTGTGGGAGATGGCAAGTCCTAAATCTGTAGAGTAGGCCAGCAGGCTAGGCTGGGGACCCAGGGAAGAGTTGATGTTGCTTCTGAATCTAAAGGCTCTCTGGAGGCAAAATTCCTTCTTCCTCAGGGTACTTCAGGCTTTTCTCTTAAGCCCTTCAACTGATTGGATGAGACCCACCCACATTATTTTACTCATTCTACTGATACAAATGTTAATGACGTTTAAAAATTACCTTTAGAGCTTTGCGCAGTGGCAGTATCGGCAGTATCGTAGCCAATGAGGTTTATCCGAGGCGCGATTATTGCTAATTGAAAAATTACCTTTAGAGTAACATCTAGATGGGTGTTTGACCAACAACTGGGTTAGCCTAGCCAAATTGACACATAAAATTAACCTTCACATTAGGTTTCCTCATTTGCAAATTGGAATGATACTATGTGGCTCACAAGGATACTGTGGTTTATACTAGGTTTCTTGCGAATTGGAATGATACTATGTGGCTCTTGAGTATTATTAGCATATGTGTTCTTAAAGTTGGTATTCAATGAATGTTGATTTTTTAAAAAAAAATTTATTTATTTAGGGGTGCATGGGTGGCTCAGTTGGTTAAGCAGCTGCCTTCAGCCCAGGTCATGCCAGGGTCCTGGGATCGAGCCCTTCTTCTTGCTCAGCAGGAGCCCTCTTCTCCCTTCCCTCTGCCTGCCACTCCCCCTGCTTGTTGTCTCTCTCTCTGTCAAATAAATAAATGAAATCTTTTTAAAAAAGATTTTTTAATTTATTTGAGAGAGAAAGAGAGAATATGAGCTGGGGGGTGGGCGGTGGAGGGCACAAGGAGGGGGCAAAGCAGCAGACCTGCCGCTGAACAAGGAGCCCAGTTCAGGGCTCAGTGATGGGACCCTGAGATCATGACCTGGGCCAAAGGTGGGTGCTTAATGGACTGAGCCATCCAGGTGTCCTGAATGTTGATTCCTCAATCCAGTTTTATACCCATTAAGGCTATAGGCCCCACCTTGATGCTTGAAGGTTTTTTTCCTGTTTATCTTTGTATTTCAATCTAAGCCTCTCTTGCCCCCTCATCTACTTAATGAGTCCTGTCAGATCTATCTTAAAAATATTTATTCAGATCATATCCTTCTTTTCTGCCGTTGCGGGTGTTCAGGTCCCCTCTACTGGGCCCATTAAAACTATTTCCTAAGTAGCCTCCTACCTTCCATCTTATTTTCCTTGTTCACAAGTAATCACCTAGACCTAATACTATATTAATAAGTATTGAATCTGTCCCCTTTGTCCATTCTCATTTTCTTTACTTTTTCCAAGGTATATGAATCCCTTCTTATGTTGTCTTCTACGAAACTTCAAAATCTTATCTCTAATTCCTGTCACCATTCAGAATGACTTACTATTCTTTCAAATGTAACTGAGATTTCTGTTGATTGCATGCTCTGTGCATACTCTTACCTCCATATAGAATCACGCTCTCCCCTTCTCTGCCATATTTCAAATTCCTGCACTGGTGTCACTTCTGTGGAGCCTTCTTGGACTCTCTTCCTGGTTCCAGAACACTCTTAAATATTTGTGGTCTGGTGAACCTGAGCCTTCAGACGTTGAAACTCCTAAGCTGCCTTTCAGATGAGAGAGTAAATCTGTTTATTAGCTGACGAGGGAACTCTGAACCATGGTACGAATTAAATGGCACTCCTTGTCTACAAGTGTTTAAGGTCTGATCATATAAATACCATATTTTTGTATGTCAGTTTATGTATTCACTAGATTATTTTATTGAAATGTTTTTGAATTGTAGGGACCTTGGATACTTGTGTAGAAGATGCATGCTGAAAGCTTTGGGCCTTTTTTAACCAAAACATTTCACCCCTAATTTGTTATTTGTTGGGTTTCTTGGTAAAATTTCGGATGAGGAAAAGAAGTTTTGATATCAAAAATAATTTTAAAATTCTTGTTTTATTTTGTCTACTTGATTCTTAATAATCCATATAGCTGCCTTTTTTCACTTTCCCTTCTCCCTGAAAAGAAACTAAGCCAAGTATATTTTATTCTTACTCATCTTTGTTTTTCAAAATCAAGTATATTTTACTCTTACTCATCTTTGTTTTTCCAGTATCTGTTGAAAGAATGTAAATACACCAATACAGATTATTG
The DNA here is from genome assembly GCF_963455335.1 of Martes martes. Taxonomy (NCBI): domain Eukaryota; kingdom Metazoa; phylum Chordata; class Mammalia; order Carnivora; family Mustelidae; genus Martes; species Martes martes. Next base: position 150,988,634 of record NC_137891.1, read on the forward strand.
TATAGCATTTAATTTCTAATTATTTATTTATTTTAGTTATCAAGTGGGAATCCTGTATATGAAAAATACTACAGACAGGTAAGATTTTTGTATCTTTGTTGTCCTGAATGACTATAAAAATACTTTCAACTCTTGATGGTGTATTTGCAGATTACTACCCATCTGAACACATTTAATGTGTCTTGTTTTCAATTTCTTGTGCTTTAGCCTCCTACTTTGACTGCTTTTTTTTTTTTTTTTAAGATTTTATTTATTTATTTGTCAGAGGGAGAGAGGGAGAGAGCCTTAGCAGGGAGAATGGCAAGCAGAGGTAGAAGCAGGCTCCCTACTGAGCAAGAAGCCTGATGTGGGACTCGATCCCAGGATCCGGGGATCATGACCTGAGCCGAAGGCAGTTGCTTAACCAAATGAGCCACCCAGGAGTCCCTGCTTAATTCTTTTTGACAAGCTATCAGAAAAATGAAGGAAAGAGACAATTAAGCCCAAACATTTAATTATCTTAAATGTCTATCCATATAATGTATACCATTAGATATGTTATAAAATCCATATAACATTAGATATATTAATCTAGATATAAATATCCAAATTCATTTTAGGCCAAATAAGAATGACTTTTCTGTTGTTTTTAAGACTTATTAAAGTTTAGGGGCGCCTAGGGCCTCAGTTGGTTAATCAGTTGACTCTTGATTTTGGCTCAGGTCATGATCTCAGGATTGTGAGATCAAGCTCTCCCCCCACCCCACCTCCTGGGGCTCTGTACTCAAAGTGGAGTCTGCTTGTTCCTCTCCTTCCCCCATTTCCCTTCCCCACCTTGCACTCCTTTTCTTGCACGCATCCTCGCTGTCTTAAATAAATAAATAAAATCTTATTAAAAGAAGATGTTTTAAGTTTAATTTTTACAAAGTTAAAACTATGATTTTCATACAAATATGAAATGAACATGTGTCAAGGATTTTATTTACTTCAGCTAATTACTGGAAGAACAGTAAGATGTAAAAATGAGAATATGAGTTGTAGAGATTTATTTATTTATTTATTTATTTTTCAAAAGATTTTATTTATTCATTTGACAGACAGAGATCACAAGTAGGCAGAGAGACAGGCAGAGAGAGAGGAGGAAGCAGGCTCCCGGCTGAGCAGAGAGCCCGATGTGGGGCTCGATCCCAGGACTCTGGGATCATGACCTGAACCGAAGGCAGAGGCTTAACCCACTGAGCCACCCAGGTGCCCCGAGTTGTAGAGATTTATTTTCTCCAGTAGGCCAAGTTCATTTATTGGTATGGACAGGAATCATTGCATTGCTGTCAGTTTTCTATAATTTAACTTCTATTCCTCCTAGTGTAAAAGAGCCTAGTGAATAGAAAGTCAATGAGGGGTTCATACATCAAATCTGTTGAGGGTGTAGACAGTCTCATTTGCCCATTTCCAAATACTGGATCATTTTTCCTAACAGTCTCCTTATCTGTGATCATGATCACAGAAAAGGCTATAATTTGACCTGGCTATTTACATAATTACAGCAAGTTTATTAATGAACCATTATAAGTCTCCTTGGGTACGACTTGCAAATCTACAGACATACACTCACTATATAACAACTTCAGAGCCTGGAGAATTAATTTCTCCCTGAAATTTCTAAAGAATCTTGTACTTTTTAAAGCCTTTGGTATTTTTTTCTCTATCTTGAGACTCGGACTCAAACCTTAGAAATTCTTTCTCCCATTTTTCATCTGCAGTACATACGAATTTGAATGTATTTATCTCATCTTGAGGATTCCCATATCTGCTAAGGTTCCTAGCCTGCTAAGTGACCTTGCTTTACTGTCGCTGAGACTGGGACTCTATAGACCAGGTTGCAGGCCAGTTTTCTTGAGAGGGTTTTCTAGACATTGTCTCTGCATAAGTCAGTCCTTTTTCTTTAATAGCAGCTTTTTCTTTCTGAATAAAAGATAACTGTTCTCAAATAGGCTTTATTTTGTGCAGTTTATTTACACAACTATATCCTGATAAAAAGGAGAAAAAATTATTTAACCTGTTAATAACTAAATTGCCATAAAAATAAGGACATTCCATTGAAAGATTTGTTTTTGAGGTCTGAAGGGTCAGTGAAAATCAGATCCCATCGAAAGCTATTTCATTCAGTTTACAAAAGCAGAACCTACTAAATTGAGGGCTAAAGATAACATAAGGAGATAAAAAGAGCTTTTTTACATATCCATTAGAAAACAGAATATTAAAAATAATACCAATAGTATTCCAAGTTAGTAACCATAATTAAATATTCCTCAACAGTGTATTCAGTCCTGTGTAATTAATTCTTCTTCCCCTGAATCTTGGGTCAAGAGTCTGCTTTCATGAAATAAAACTACTTCTAGACTCCATAGTTCTGGATTATTTTGACTTAGTTCACCAGTACAGTCTGAGAGTTGTCTAAGGTGATGTCAGCTCAAAAGCCTTTATCCAAAAGTCTGTGTTTTGAAGTGTTAATAATTCAGGTTATGTGGAATTGTTCTTTCCACGAGGGTTTGAAACTGTCTTTTTTTGTCTTTGATGAAGACACAGATTCTAACCTGTAGCTTACGGCAGAGCCTTTGGGCAAGTGTCAGAGTACAACAGAAACTCCTGTACATGACAGAGACTAAATGGCTGTTTAAATTTATTATAGTAGCCAAAAGAATGGAAGATAGTAAAATTGGAATATGATACATAAATATTTCATGAGAGTTTGATCAGTGTTTCCCTTGATGGTCCCTCTGTTTAGGTCATGCTAGGGATAGATGTCCCCCACCCGCGAATCTCCTAGTCGGGGGGTAGACAAAGAAGAAGGAGTTCTGGAGTTTTTTTTTTCTTAAAGATGTTATTTATTTATTTGACAGAGATCACAAGTAGGCAGAGAGGTGGGGTGGGAGGATGAGGGGGGTGGGGAAGCAGGCTCCCTGCTGAGCAGAGAGCCGGATGTGGGGCTCAATCCCAGGACCCTGGGATCATGATCGAGCGGAAGGCAGAGGCTTAAACCACTGAGCCACCCAGGCATCCCGTGTTCTGGAGATTTTTAGAGGCAGGTTTCTCTACCCTTTTTGTACTTCCTGGTTACTCCAAATTGGATTGGGCATTTTTTTTTTTTTTTCTGAGTGCCAGATTTATCCCGTGTTCCAGCACTCAAAAGAAAGGACTTCTCTTCTCTGTCTTCGCTGGGATTGGCTTGTCTGGAATGCTTTGTGAATGTTTACAACAAACTCAGTCTTTTAACTAAACTGGAAAAACAGCTAGCTCACAAATATCCTTGAATCATGTTACTTTTCCCATGACTTTTTAAAATTTACTTTTCATTTTTACAAACAATTTTACTTTAGGAAATCTTTATGGAAGTGACAGTCATTTTTTGAGCTGTTTTCTGTTTTAAAGGAAAATCCCTATAAATTAAAATGATGTGTTTTTGTTAACGCGCTTTAGGAACTTAAGAATTTTAAAAACGTTTCCTTAAGTTTATTATGGAATCACTGCTGGTTTTCAATCTGATACTGCTTTGATTTTGTTTTTGTTTTTTTTTTTTAATTGTTGCAGTGGCTAAGAATAAGTATAAAAGCAGAAGTTAATGATTTAAAGATGTTTGAAAAAAAAACAGATAACATATACAGCTATTCTCATCTGTCAGAAGACCTTTCCAGGAAATTATGCCCTTTTCCTTCTATTACTATTAAGTTCATTAGAATTTATTTATTTATTTATTTTTAAATTTATTTGAGAGAGAGAGCATGAGCAGGAGGAGGGACAGAGGAAGAGGGCGAAGCAGATGCCCTACTGAGCAGAGTCCAATGTGGGGCCCTTGATTCCAGGACCTGAGTCGAGGGCAGACGCTTAACTGTCTGAGCCCCTCAGGTGCTCCAAGTTTATTAAATGGCACCTATAGAAGACTTGGAATCAGAAGATAAATGTTAATATTGTGACTCCACTAATTTTGCTATACTTCCTCTAAGCTTTCAGTTTTCCCATTTGTATAATGGGTGGATAAAAAAAAAAAAACTGTAAATGACCAGTGCTGTTGAGATGGTATTCTACTCATGTGGTTCTCCATATATTTCTTGGCTTTTGTCAGTCAAAAGATTCCTGTTCCCTTTTTGAAAAAGCCAGTTCCCAAGTCACAGGGAGGAAGGCAGGTAAAATGGTGATAATTTTGTCTTTGTGGTTTTTGTCAACTCACAGTTTGTATCTTTTCAGGTTGATACAGGCAATACTGGAAGGGTATTGGCTTCTGATGCTGCTGTTTTTCTGAAAAGATCAGGGCTTCCAGACCTGATTCTTGGAAAGGTAGTGTTTGTTCATTTCAACTAGATTATAATGAATATTTATGTAGTGGTATAAATAAATTGGATGCAAATTTAGAAGGATACCATCAGGAAACTTAGAAGTAAGAATTGAATCATTGAAGCAGTTATAGTAATGCAATGGAGGGAATTTGTGGTGCTGTGATTTACCCTTTTGAAAAGTAAGGTGTTTTTCAGATTTTTAGAAAATGAATTACTTTTTAGTGAGATAAAATGAGGAAGTAATAGTACATTTGGGTATTGTGGGGAGAAACAGTGCAGCCTGGGAACCTTGCCACCCACTCAAGAGTTGGCTCTATCTCTGCTTCCTCTATTACAACTGTCTCTAACTGTGTTTAATTTGTGGTGAATAGAGTTGGGGATAAGAGGCTTAGAAAAGGATACCAAGAAGTGGGAAGTCCCTCTCCTGTTGACTCCTTATACATGATATTAATACTATTTATTATAAATTTATAATTTATTCACAAATAAACATAAACTATAAGAAGATCATCTTAATATGGATCTAAAATCAAGGTAGTAGGTTCTGGTAGAAAGAGCATTAGATTTGGAGTTAGAACCTGTCTTAATGAAAAAGGCATTGGACTTAGAAGTTAGAACCTGGGTTTCACTTCTTTCCTTGATGCCTTAAATGTTCTTGAGTAAGTATCTCACTGGGTCTTAGTATCTTTGTGTAGGGTTGCACTAAATAACTAAGGTTTCTTCCCACTTTTAATTCTATGATTCTTAAATCTGAGGACCAAAGAGAATGAAATTGTATATTACAGGGATTTAATTTATTATCTTTAAGACGATTTTTGTTTAAAATATACATTGACTTTTTTTTCCCTGAATTTCAGATTTGGGATTTAGCTGACACAAATGGCAAAGGAATCCTGAACAAACAAGTAAGATTCAGAGATACATATGAGAAATTTTTTGAGTGCTTCAGAATAAAAACCAGGATTTTTTTTCTAATTTTAAACTAGGAATTGGTTTTTTACCAACATTAGGGTTTTCAAGGGCAAGTGTTACAACAATATATTGGAAAATATTTCCAATTCAGTAGACATTAAAGTAACTGATTCCCAAAGGTTAGTTAGTGATCATTTGGTGACATTGTTCTCCTAGAATGTCTTAGTCTGTTGGGGGTTCTCTGACAGGATAACACAGACTGGATGGCTTATAAATAGCAGAAATTTATTGCTCACAGTTCTGGAGGCTGAAAATACAAGATCAGGCTGCCATATGTTTGGGTGAGGACTGTGTTCTTGGTCGCAAACTTCTTGTTGTATCCTTAAAAGGCTGAAGGGGCGAGGGATCTTTCTGGACCCTTAAAGCACTAATCCCATTCATGAAGGCCCCACTCTGGTGTCTTAAGCACTCCTCAAAGGCTCTACTTTCTAATACCATTACCTTTTTCAACATACTCAGTTTCTTACCTGTACAGTATACTTACTTGTGAGTGTTATGGTCTAGGTTTTACTTGGCATATAAATCAAAAAATGGTTTATATGCCATAAGTATACCCTAGACTAGAAATACATGAAACAATTATGGGTATTGAACACCATCAGTGTACTTTGAAGTTCATTCAGCTTGTTGGGATGAATTTCAGAGGTCCACAGGATTGAATTCAAAGCTTGCTGCATGCTGATACATTGGCTGAGCACTGCTACTCAAAGTTAATTCCCCCATATAGGATGGCTGAAGCAGCAGCATACTTAGAAAAGGGATGGGAAATTTAGATGAGAGGGTCAGAATATCCAGTCTTTTAATTAGGATTAAGATTAAATTTAATTAAGATTAATTAAATTTAAATTAAGATTCTAGGGTTAGCTTGTAGATTGGAACCCCTGGGCAGGAGGGCCAGTTGGTCCATTGGAGACATAGGAAAACTAACTTAATATGAGCAGCCAAGGTAGTGTGCATTCAGTCAGCAAATATTTGTTGAGTACCTGTTTTGTTTGTTTATTTATTTATTTATTTATTTGAGAGAGAGAGAGAGAGAGACAGTGAGAGAGAGCATGAGAGGCGAGGTCAGAGAGAGAAGCAGACTCCCCATGGAGCTGGGAGCCCCATGCGGGACTCGATCCCGGAGTTCCAGGATTGTGTCCCGAGCTGAAGGCAGTTGCTCAATCAACTGAGCCACCCAGGCACCCTGAGTACCTATTTTGAATCAGGCTTTGGAAATGCAGAGGTGAACGTGATAGATGTAGTCCCTGTCTTCATGAGTTTGTAGTATAATAAATTCTTCACTGATATTCCTGGACTTTGGATGTTGAGTTTGAGCTGTCTTTGTTAAATCCAGGTGGCTGGATTTGTGGGTCTGCAGTTAAACTTTGATGTTTGCATTGGAGCAAAAGATTTTTGAATTAACATGAAAAAGAAAGGAAAGAAACCAATGTTTTTTGAGTTTCTGTGTGCCAAAAATGACAGTAGGTGTTTTCTTTCTATAGTATGGTTTTTGTTTTGTTCCTCATAATACATGGCAGGGTAGGTATTAGAAAAATTTTGCAGGAAAATTTTATTTAACTTGCCTGTGGCCTCACAACTTTAAGTAGCAGAACTAGAATTTAACGCAGGAGGACTATTTCACTTCAGAACACATCCCTACTATGGGGGTGGACCTGATTACTTAAGAGTAATTGAATCTCTCATAGAATGAGAAAGGAGAGAAGGTTGATGCTGGAGTACTTAGAATACCGGCATTTATTTATTTATTTATTTTAAAGATTTTAATTATTTGAGAGAGAGAGCACGCGTGAGCAAGTGAGCATGCAAATGAAGGGGGAGGGGTAGAGGGAGAAGCGGATTCCCTGCTGAACAGGGAGCCTGAGGCAGGGTAACCGACTGAGCCACCTAGACACCCTAGAATACCAGCATTTGGAGGTTGGAGGAGGCATTGACTGCAAGAGAAGAGACTTGAAGGGTCAGAGGAAAAGTAGGAGAGTTTTACGAAGCTATTTTGATGGAGGAGAGTTTCTGGGAGTTATCATGTTCAGACTGCCAAAAGAATAAGCAGGATGAGGCAGGGTCTTTTGTTTTGTTTTTTGTTTTGAGGCTATTGTATTTGGTAGCTGAGAGGTTATTTGTGACATAGACAGTGGTTTCTCTGGCTAATGGTGGGAGTTGAAGTCAGATTGTATAAAAGCTTTGTATAATATAAGATTGTACAATAACTTTGGATATATGTGAATGAAACGGGAAGGGGAGATCTTGAAATACAATCTTTGCAAGATTTTGTGAGCGAAGGCAAGGTATTGTAGAAAGCAGACAGACCTGCAAGGTTCTAAGAATAGGTTAGGAATTGGGTAAGAAGGGTATAGGTGGTTTGAGCAAAGTGAAGGGTTGATTGCATCAACAACTATACTAAGTTGTAAGTGATTATAACTGGAGTAAAAGCATTTGTTACATCTTTTCCCATACCTGACTTTAACTCAGCTGAAAACCAGTTGCTTCAGTATCTCTGCATTTATTTAAAGGCTTCAAATGCCAAAAATCCAAGGACCTTTGGGAGAGATTTACACGTATTTTGAAGTCGGAAGTTATGTAATTGTTTTAGACGCTGCACAGTAGCTCTGTATTCTCTGTAGCTTTCCTGGAATAGCAGTGGTTGAGTCACATCAGTGATTGGCCCAGTTTCAAAATTTATCATCTTAAATTCAGAGATGACTTTTGATAACATTCAGTTGTTATTTTCTTCTAGGCTTTTTTCCAGACTCTTTTTCCTCACTTAAATGATAATTAAATATTTTTGAAGCATGTGTTAATTCCATATAATTTCTACTATCTGATTGTATCACAGTTCATTTAAGTATTTTCCCATTTATTAATACTTTCTGCTGTTTATAATGTTAGGAACATCTTTGTACATAGATTTTTTTCTTAATTTTAAAGCAAATGTTTTCAGGCAAATGTGCTGTTATATTTGTTGCTACATAAAGATCTTGGAGTAATTATGAATTGTTTTATATTTTCATATTATAAGTGTGTGGATGGATGGATGGATAGGTAATGCACTTAACTTCATGCTTCTCTTTCTCAGGAATTCTTTGTTGCTTTGCGTCTTGTGGCATGTGCCCAGAATGGATTGGAGGTTTCACTGAGTAGCTTGAACCTGGCCGTCCCTCCACCAAGATTTGTAAGAAATGATCTTAAATTTAAATTTTATTTAATTAAAAAAATGATATTACATGATTTAAAAATTAAAAAAAAATAGAATTGCCATATTAAAAGAAATTCCCCTAACCCCTATCACCCAGCTACCTGATTTTCTTTCTTAATGGCTACTGCTATTATTAGTTTCTTATATATCCTTCCAGACTTAGTATATGTGTATATAAAGAAATATAAATACCCACTTCCTCATTTTAAATTGCTAGTAGTATATAATTAATAAATACAATTCTATACCCTTTTAGTAATATGTTTTAGAGATCTTTACATAAAAGCATCTTTATTCTTTTTTATAGTTATGTAGTATTTCCTTCTATTTATATAAAATTTTTAAAGTTTTAATTTAAATTCCAGTTAATTAACATACAATGTAATATTTCAGGTGTACAGTATAGTGATTCTCACTTCCATACCATACTATACAGGTGTTCATTACAGTAAGTGCCCTCCTTAATCCCCATCACCTGTTTAACCTATCACCCCCACACTCCCCTCTACCATAACTTATTTAACTTCCTATTGATAGGTTTTTAGCTTATTCCTAATATTTTATTATTAAAATTAAAAAAATGCTGCAATGAATAATAACTTTGGATATGTGTCATTTTGCATGTGCAGAAATATATGTGCATATTTTCAGAAGTAGAATTGCTGTTTCAAAAGTTTGTTCATTTGTGCAATTTTCATATATAATATCAATTTGCCTTCTACAGTGGTTGTACTCATCCACAGTTCCGCCATCAGTTGGTTGAGTGCACTTTTGCTAACATACTGTTAAACTTTTTGAACCTTGTCAATTTGAGAGGTGATAAATGGAACATTAAGTGTAGTTTTAATTTGCCCGTTTTGTTTTATAGAGTGAATTTGAGTAGTTTTTCTCATGCTTATGAGCCATTTATATTACCTTTATGTGAAATGTCTGTTTAAAGCTTTTGTTATTTTTCTTAGGTTATTAGTCTTTTTTTTAAATTAAATTCTAGAGGCTACACTCTAACACCCACATCCACCCCCCCGCCACACACACAGATTTTTTCCCCCCAGTTTGTCATTTGTCTTTTGACATTGTGGTGTTTTTTTTTGTTTTTTTTTTTCCCCCCATAAGGAGGTCATTGTTCTTTATGTAAATGAGTTACTAGGATTTAATTTTTTTTAATCATTTCTTTTTACACATTTATGTTAGTCTTTTTTTTTTTTTTTTTTTTTAACATTTTCTTTGTTTGTTTGTCAGAGAGGGAGCATAAGCAGAGGGAACAATAGGCAGAGGGAGAAGCAGGCTCCCCGCTGAGCAAGGAGCTGGATGTGGGACTCTATCCCAGGACCCTGGGATCATGACCTGACCACAAGGCAGATGCTTAACCGACTGAGCCACCCAGGTGTCCCACATTTATGTTAGTCTTGATATCAAGTAGGAATATGGATTCAAATTTATGTTTCTTCAAGATGGCTACTTTATAGACCTTATACAGTTTATTCAATAACCAGTCTTTTCCTTACTGATTTGAAATGCCACCTCAGTCATGTATTTTGATTTCTTTTTGGATTTTTCTGTTCTTTTTGATCTGTTTATCCATATGTTCATCTCATATTGTTTTAATTATCATATTTGATAATTTGTTTTTACATCTGTTAGAGTTAGTCCTCCCTACCCTGTCCCCCTTTTCAGAAGTTTCACGGCTCTTACTTTTTTTGTTGTTTTAGATTTTATTTATTTATTTAGAGAGCGAGAGAGAGCGCGATTTGGAGGGAGAGTTAGAGAGAGAGGGGAGAGGGAGCGGGAGAAGCATATTCCCTGCTGAGAAGAGAGCCTGACACAGGGCTTGATCCCAGGACCCTGAGATCATGACCTAAGCTGAAGGCAGACACTTAGACTGAGCCACCCAGGTGCTGTGGCTCTTACTTGTTTCTAAATTCAATATTTTTAAAAGTATTTGGTCTGAGTATTATGAATTTAACTTCAGTTTTGAAAATTTCTGCGTTTGTAAGTTTAGGCATGGAATCAGAGGGTTAATTTTAGGGATTTGTTGCCTAACTATGTTATTATAAAAATGTTTCAAATATATCCATCTGTTTCTACAAGCAGATAAATATAACAACTTGGGCATGCTGTTAATACGTTCATGTACTTGTAACTTAAGAAATCTTAAGTTGGGTTCTTGTCCCAGTTTGCTTTCCTTAAATAGTGTTGGGAAAAAGTCATCAGTTAACAGGGCCACAAATATTTTTGTTACATTGTATCTTTATCTTGATATCAGTTGTAATAAGATTTCTTCTATAACACTTAAATATTTCAGTTAGTTCTCTAATATCATTTATGCAGCTAACTCAGATAACTTTTTGTTTCATTTCTATTTAGATAAAAGTCTAATAGAGTCAGTGTAGAATAGTGTCCTGTGTGGTTTGAGTTCCAAATTTTGTATGAATGTATTTAAATCCAAAAACCACTTTTTCTTTGTTGTTTATTGATGTGAGGTTTTCAGCTCTTCATGTGCTCTGTTTTCCTTTTTAGCATGATACCAGTAGTCCTTTGCTAATGAGTGGATCTTCTGTAGCTGAACTCCCATGGGCTGTAAAAGTGAGTAAACTTTTTAACTACTTTTTCCTTATCACTGCTTTGCTTCCTACCCACATAATCCTTGTCCCCTATTTCCAAAATCTGTTGTAATCTGCATGAGACTTTCATTTTTACTGCAGGGAAATACTGATATGAGAAATCTTTTGAGAGATCTTTGTCAATCATTTTGTGACAATTAGTATAGCTTAATCTAATTTCTGTTATAGTATAAACTAAAAATGGTTATGTCATAATCCTATTTCATGAATAGGTAGTTTGCCTCACTGGTTTTATTTCCTGTTCAAAAATTGTGGTTAACTAGATAATTCTCTTTATGGGTCTAAAACTAACAATTCTATATGAAATCTTTTTCTGAAATGGGTATTTTGCATTGTATCTATTTGGAGACATCACACTAGTTATAACTATCTTACCAGATTTTTTTAATTGTAATTTTTAAATAATATTAGAATATAGCAGTTCAGATGATCTTTAATAAATATGTACAGTTTTGTCAGAAAGTCATTTGGTTTTTATGTTTATGTATGCTTGTGTGTTCTTAACTAATTCTGAAAAGTATAGGGATCTGGCTTTGGACAAATCACAAACAATAGTTTTTGTTTTTGTTTTTGTTTTTTTCAAGATTTTATTTATTTTAGAGGGAGAGAGAAAGAGCACACATACAAGCAGGGGGAGGGACAGAGGGAGAGAATCTCAAGCAGACCACCCTCCCCCCCGAGTATGGAGCCCAACCTGAGGCTCCCCACCGAGTATGGAGCCCAACCTGAGGCTCAATATGGGGCTTGATCTCACAACCCTGAGATCATGACCTGAGCAGAAATCAAGAGTTGGACTCTCAACAGATGGAGCCACCCAGGTGCTCCATGAACAGTAGTTTGGTTTTTTGTTTTTTTTTTTTTTAAGATTTTATTCATTTATTTGACAGAGATCACAAGTAGGCAGAGAGGCAGGCAGAGAGAGGGGGAGAAGCAGGCTCCCTGTTGAGCAGAGCCGGATGTGGGGCTCGATCCCAGGACCCTGAGATCATGTCTTGAGCTGAAGGTAGAGGCTTAACCCACTGAGCCACCCAGGCACCCCTGAACAGTAGTTTTTTGTTATACATGTAACTTCCCAGGATTTTAGGGAATGTCCTGTTATTGATAAGGAAATCTTGCTTTAGGAAAAATGGGGGAAACTTGATGTTTATTCCTATGGTGGTTATTTTCTTTTTAAAATCTGAGTTTGAAATGTAACTGATACCATGTTGAGAAAGTCATAGAATGTCACTAAATAGCTTGTGTGTTCTCACAAAAGTAATTTCCTTGCTATGGATTTAAGTGAGAGGGTTGGACTAGATGCTCCTCTCAGAGCCCTTCCTATCACTAAAATCTTTCCATGAAGCTCACAGTAGAAAAGCAGACATAGTGTTCGAGCTACGAAAGGAATGGAAGGGATACTGGACTCTTGTGTAACTTTTAAATTATTATTTATAATAATATTTTTTGATGAAAGCAATTTTTTTAAAGATTTTATTTATTAGAGAGAGAGAGAGAGAGAGAGAAGGAACAGAAGCAGGGGGAATGGGAGAGGGAGAAGCGGGCCTCTTGCTGAGCAGGGAGCCCAATGTGGGGCTTAATCCCAGGACCCTGGGATCATGACCTGAGCTGAAGGCAGACCTAATGACTGAGCCACCCAGGCACCTGCAAAAATTATTTTTTAAATAATTTTAAGGATATGTTGCCTGTTCTTTGAGGATTTGATTTTTATAACTTCAGTTAAATGCATATCACCACTATTTAACTTGTGATCTTTTTTATATTATAGTCTGAAGATAAGGCCAAATATGATGCAATTTTTGATAGTTTAAGCCCGGTGAATGGATTTCTCTCTGGTGATAAAGTTAAACCAGTGTTGCTCAACTCTAAGTTACCTGTGGATATCCTTGGAAGAGTAAGATATTATTAAATTCTAAATGTAATCTTTATGTATCTTACTTTTGTATCTACCAGGAGCATTTATAGCTTATTGTTAAAAAATACTTAGGCCTTATTTTGAAATTATATTATTATAGAGTTTTTTGTGTTCTGATTTAATATATAAAATTATTGCCGATTAATTTTATTTGACATTCCCTCTAAAGTATAAGTGCTTGAAATTAGTTACATATATAAGCCCTTTGAGTAGGTCCTTTTTTCTTTGTGCTGTATGCTCTGATTTCCCAATTCCTTGATTTAATTTCTAGGGACCACCAGTATTTTGTATCTGCTACCTACTTCATAGCTGTGTCGTGGGGCTTTGCCATAAGGAATAGTTTCATCTCTGAAATCATTTGTTCTACTCTCTAAATAGAACTTCCCATTTTTCTAGATCTCTTTCATAAGTACTTGGAAGACTAATTCTTTGACTTCACTGGACCTTTAAGTCTGAGTCCTTTACTTTCTCTGTTTTTCAAATTAATTCTTTTCCTCAACCAACTTAATTCACAGTTTGATGTTGATATCTTTGGCTCCCTTTGCCATGTGTTCTAACCTTTCTCCTGACCTGGTGATAATCCAGCTTTGTGTTAAGCTAATTATGTGCCTTCTGTGTGGTTGAATATGGACTGCTGAGAGTCTAATAAAATTGGTATCATCATAATTTGATGATCACCAACTTCAGCTGGGCTTTCCCTACTCTTGGACTATTTCCATACTGATTTCTCTCTAGGCCTCTTTGTACTTCAAACCTCATCTACTCTCATTAACCCTCCAGCGATTTCTTTAATCCCTTGCTTGGTCAGAATACATGGGGTCAAATCCTGTCTGCACCATTTCTTAGATATGTGACCTTGGGTGAATCATCAGAAAACCATGTATCAATTTTTTAATATTTCAAATGAGCACGATTGCCACTTTATAGAGTTGTAAGGATTAAATGTGATAATGTGTATATTCAGCACAGTGCTTGGTGCATATTCTTTGATGCTAGCTGCTGTGATGCTGATGGTGATAATGACTTTACCACCACATCATCAGTAGTAGTACTACTGGATCAGTGTTGTATAGGTTAGGTGCTCAGTAAATATTAATTTAAAAGCCATTTTCCAGTATTGTTTCTCATTAATCATTTCTCCGCTATGTGATCGTATGAGATTTCTAAACTATAAATATAATCCTGTTATTTTTTTTACTTGAAACTAACCCTCTTAGTAGCTTCCTGATGCATTTAGGGTAAAGTCCAAATTCCTTCAAGACACTTAATGACCAGACACTTGTTTATCTCCATTCCAGTCTCTTACTTTCTCTTTCTGTCCCAAGTAAAATTTTGTTGAATGACTTAAATATCTTATTTTCAAGGATATAACATAGTTTTATAGCTGGTCTAAGGTATGCAATCTACTCTGTATTTAAACCAAATCTACTAGGTCCTTTTAGATTTATTTTTCCCTTGTAAGCCCTGGACATTAGCTGGTTCATAATTAATATTCACTAGATATATCTTTTGATTGATTAGAGATTCTGTATGGAAAACAATAATAGACTTAGTTGGAAATCTTTATGTTGAATACTGATTCTATAACCTAATAATGGTTGCGTGATCCTAACTGAATCATATTCCTCATGTCTAAAAGCTGGTTGATAGTACCACATGGAGTTGTTGCATGAATTAACTGAGATGATGTTTGTGAAAAAGCATTGTAGCTGTTTAAAGTGCTATGTACATAATTGTTTTCTTATTTGAGAGAAACAAATACTTTCTTTAAATTTTTGTAAGGAATTTTTATTTAAAAATATTTGTTTTAAAAATTATGACTTTTTCCAATAATGTTAATATAGAATGTAATAATGATTTAATAAAATGTTCAGCAAAAGTGAGATTTCTCTGAGAAATAGATATTTTAATGTTTAGATGAAATTTTCCCCCCGATTTAAGTATTTGGTGTTTACAGGTACCACATGAAATGAAAGAGCATTAATCTTTGTCAATTCTTTTGTTTTTAAGGTTTGGGAGTTGAGTGACATTGATCATGATGGAATGCTTGACAGAGATGAGTTTGCAGTTGTAAGTAGCTTAATGGTCTTAAAAATCTTAAACCTCTTAATGGTTTTCTCCAGTGCGAATTTCCTTATTTAGTTTATCCCCAGAAGAAAACTATATTTCCTTAAGATTGTTGGTAGGAGTATTTTTATTAAAAGTGTACAGGTAGTCAATACATATTTTTTTTTTTTTTTAAAGATTTTATTTATTTATTTGACAGAGAGAGATCACAGTAGACAGAGAGGCAGGCAGAGAGAGAGAGAGGGAAGCAGGCTCCCTGCTGAGCAGAGAGCCCGATGTGGGACTCGATCCCAGGACCCCGAGATCATGACCCGAGCCGAAGGCAGCGGCTTAACCCACTGAGCCACCCAGGCGCCCCTCAATACATATTTTTAAACAAATGAATAATAGAGAATGTATGTTCTTACCATCTTTATATTATTTGACTTTAAGGTACATAGGGTTCGCTGAGTGGTATTGATCCTTTGTATCCCATCTTAACCAGGCATTGCATCTCAGTACCTCCTTCTGCTATGGAATAATTTTACTTCAAATATACCCCCAGATTTTCACATTTGTTTTATTAAAGGAAAACATGGATAACACTGTAGTTTCACTTAATGTATAGAGTCAGAGGAAGTTTTGACATCTTATCTGAAGACATGTCATCTTTGGAAATGGGGTTAATTCCAAATAGAGTTGTATTCATCTCTTCCTTAAAGAGTAGATACAATTTTGTTGTGAGCTTATGAATAGTAAATCTGTAATCCCCCTTTTAATCTCTTACGTGGAAACTAGTCTTCAGATTTTCTGTCTTTATTTTGCTGAGAAATTATCTATTTCTTTGACTTTATAAACTCATGATAGATTTGCATTATTCTTTTAAGATCCTCTGGGGTTGTAGTTGTGTTACTTTCTCATTCCAAATCTTATGTATTTTTGCCCCCTCTCATCTTTTGTTTAATTGAATTTTATATAGTTTATAAATCTTTTTTTTATGTTTATTTATTTATTTATTTATAAATATTATTTATTTATTTGAGAGAGAATGAGTGAGAGAGAGCATGAGAGAGGAGAAGATCAGAGGGAGAAGCAGACTCCCCAAAGAGCTGGGAGCCTGATGCGGGACTCGATCCTGGAAGTCCGGGATCATGACCTGAGCCGAAGGCAGTCGCTCGACCAGCTGAGCCACCCAGGCGCCCTAGTTTATAAATCTTTTAAAAGAGCCGTCTTTTGGATGTATTTATCCTTTCTCTTATGTTTTGACTTTTTCATTCTTTTCAGCTTTTATCTTAATTCTTTTTTCCTAGTTTCTTTTGGTTTGCCTTAAAAAAAAAACTTTTGAAAATGAGTACTGAGTCCCTTTCTTATTATCTTTAATATTGAAAAAATTTAAAGCATGTATTTTCTCTTGAGTACAGGTTTAGTTGGATTCCATAGATATTGATATAAAGTATTCTCCTTTTTGCTACTTTTAATTTTCTTTTAAAGATTTTATTTATTTATTTGACAGAGAGAGACACAGCGAGAGAGAGGGAACACACGCAGGGGGAGCTAGAGAGGGAGACGCAGGCTTCCTGCGGAGCAGGGGATTTCTCCTTCGACCCTGGAATCATGAGTTGAGCCAAAGGCAGTTGCTTAATGACTGAACCACCCAGGTGCCCCTACTTTTTAGATAATTTTGAGGTTTTTTTTTTAATCACCTGTTTAGGAATATGTTTCCTAATTTCGAAGTAATTAAGTTTGTTTGGTTTTTAGTTACATTTGTATATACCTTTTTTTTTTTTTAAAGATTTTATTTATTTATTTGACAAGCAGAGATCACAAGCAGGGAGAGAGGCAGGCAGAGAGAGAGGGGGGAAGCAGGCTCCCCACCAAGCAGAGAGCCTGACTCGGGGCTCGATCCCAGGACCCCGGGACCATGACCCGAGCTGAAGGCAGAGGCCTCAACCTACTGAGCCACCCAGGTGCCCTTCCCCGCCCCCCCCCTTTTTTTTAAAAAGATTTTATTTATTTGTTTGACAGAGATCACTAGTAGGCAGAGAGGCAGGCAGAGAGAGAGGGGGGAAGCAGGCTCCCCACCAAGCAGAGAGCCTGACTCGGGGCTCGATCCCAGGACCCCGGGACCATGACCCGAGCTGAAGGCAGAGGCCTCAACCTACTGAGCCACCCAGGTGCCCTTCCCCGCCCCCCCCCTTTTTTTTAAAAAGATTTTATTTATTTGTTTGACAGAGATCACTAGTAGGCAGAGAGGCAGGCAGAGAGAAAGGGGGAAGCAGGCTCCCCGATGAGCAGAGAGCCCGATGCGGGGCTTGATCCCAGGACCCTGGGACCGTGACCTGAGCCGAAGGCAGAGGCTTTAACCCACCGAGCCACCCAGGTGCCCTGTTACATTTGTATATACTTTTAGCTTGATTAGATTATGCCCAGAGAATGTGGTCTTTAAAATCTCTGTTTAAAAATTTCTTGAGGTTTTTTTGGTTGCCCAGTTCGTGACCTGTTTTTACATATGTTCCCTTGATGTGTCTACATTTCTGTTTGGGAGATAATTAGACCTCTATAAACTCATCATATCAATTTTATTGAGTATGTTTCTGTTTTGCCTTATTTTTCTTTTTTTGTCTTTCATAAGTTTTATTCTATTTATAGCCTAAGAGCCAACTAAAATAGGAAGAATAAGTATTATTACATTTGGGGGAAAAAATACAGAAGTGGAAACTAAAAGTGACTTGAGTTGATGGTCCTAAGTCCCTAGTATTTTTATTTTAATTTGGGTGATAGTTGGGAAGTGATAGGGGATATACCCCCTCACAGTGGTGACAGAATTTTTCCCAGCTACATATTTGAGGTTGATTCAATGTTTGTGTGGTGTTTTTGTGAGAGAAAGTGATACATTGAGATTTGGCTGATGATGTACTTTGAACGACTGTCAAACTCTGTATGTTAACTTTTTATAAATAGCTTTTGTGTTAAGAATACTGGCATAAAATCTGGGGCTCCTGGGTGGCTCAGTGGGTTAAGCTTCTGCCTTCGGCTCAGGCATGATCTCAGGGTCCTGGGATCGAGCCAGGCATCAGGCTCTGCTTAGCAGGAAGCCTGCTTCCCCCTCTCTCTACCTGCCCCTATGCCTACTTGTGCTTTCTCTCTCTGTCAAATAAGTAAATAAGTAAATAAAATCTTTAAAAAAAAAAAAAAGAATACTGGTGTAAAATTTTGCATTGGTAAGATTTGTAGAGGGATTTCTTTTTTCTATAAGGACAATTAAAAATTTAAAGAAGCATTTGTATAAGCACAGTTAAAAAAGATGGAGGATAGTATTATCCTCATTTGATTAATGGTAGTATGTGCTAAGGTAAGTTTATCTTAAACTACAAGATAAACTACAGTTTATCTTATATGCCCTGAAGGCTTTTACGTTACTCTTTTTTAGAATAAAAGTAAACGTTTATTGAAAGAGTAATTTAAGAATGAATGACGCATTTATAAGAAGTTACTACTTAAAAAAAATAGTGAACATCCATATGCCTTCTCCTAGATTTACTAATTTTAACCATTTTGCACATTTGATTTCTTTCTGTGTGCATTCCTTAGAAATTCTTCCCAGCTTTATTATGCTTAGTGCCTTTAATTTTGGATTCCAGCTCATGTGATAATTTTTTTTAAATATTTATTTATTTGAAAGAAAGAAAGTGTGTACAAGTTGGGGGGCAGTGGCAGAGAGGGAGGGAAAGGAGAAAGAATCTCAAGCAAACTCTCTGCTGAGCGTGGAACCCGAGGTGGGGGGATGGCTTGATCCCACGACCAAGATATCATGACTTGATCCCAGGGTCCTGGGATTGAGCCCCACATCAGGCTCTCTGCTCAGCAGGGAGCCTGCTTCCCTTCCTCTCTCTCTGCATGCCACTCTGCCCGCTTGTGATCTCTGTCTGTCAAATAAATAAATAAAATCTTAAAAAAAAAAAGATATCATGACTTAGGCCAAAATCAAGAGTTGGATGCTTAATCAGCTGAGTCACTCAGGCACCCCTCCTGTGATATTTCTGCTGCCTCTGTTCTCTTTTTATCTGGATTACCTGATATTTCTTATATTTATAATGTATCTCTTGAGAACAGCATGTTGCTGTGTTTCAGTTTTTTACCTCATTTGACAGTTTTGTCTTTTAAGATAATGATACAGATACTGATTTTTATTCCCTCTACCTTGTTTAGTTAACATTATTGTTTTCTCTCTTTTTTTTTTGTTTCTGTTGTTGCTGGTTATCAAGTAGTGATTCATTGAATTTTCTGTTCTTATTAAAGTGGAAATTCTGTTATATCTATTCCATTAATGGTTAATAACACCTATCTCTGTACTAAATCATACTTATTTCTCTAGTAGCTGAAAATAAGTTAACCTTCACTCCAGTAAAACAAGTCCTTTAGATTATTTTCACTTCTTTCTTCTTTACCTCCTAACCCCAGAAGATTTTAGAACCTTTTTTTTTTAACTTAAATTCTAAATTTTACTCAGTTAATTTAGTTCTTTTGGTTCCAGGATTTTCCTTGTGGTTTTGTCAGTATCAGTAGTCTCACTCGCATTGTTTTGGTAGACTTTATGTGATAAATCTTTCCCATCTTTTTATTTCATGAACAACATAGTCCATACCATTTTTTTTTTTTTAACTTTTCAGGGTCTGTAACTTTTTTTAAAATTGAAATAATATGATTAACACACAGTGTTGTATTAGTTTTAGGTGTCCAGCATAATGATTCAACCATCCTATACATTGCTTAGTAACCACAATAATCACAATGAGTACAGTTACTGTTACCAGACAATGTTATTACACTCTTATTGATTATATTCCTTATGCTGTGATTTTCATCTCTGCGACTTATTTTACAACTGGAAGTTTGTACTATTTAATCTCTTTTATCTATTTCACCCATCCCTCCCCACCACGTCCCTCCTGGTAACTGCCAGTTTGTTCTCTGTATTTAAGAGTCTGTTTTCTTGTTTGTCTCTTTGTCTCTTTGTTTCTTTGTTCGTTTATTTCTTAGATTCCACACGTGAGTGAAATCATGGTATTTCTCTTTATCTGACTTATTTCACTTAGCATCATATTCTCTGGGGCCATCCATATTGTTGCAGATGGGAAGATCTCATACTCTTTTTTATGGCTGAGTAATATTCCTGTGTGTGTGTGTGTGTGTGTGTGTGTGTGTGTGTGTGTGTGTGTGTGTGTACCACATCTCTCTAACCATTCATCTGTTGGTGGGTACTTGGGATGCTTCCATCTCTTTGCTGTTGCAAATAATGCTGCAATAAACATGGGGGTGCATACATCTTTTTGACTTAAGAGTTTTGTTTTCTTTGGGTAAATACCAGTAGTGGAGTTACTGGATCATAGGGTATTTCTGGTTTTAATTTTTTGAGGAAACTCAATACTGTTTTCCACAGTGGCTGCTCCAATTTATATTCCCACCAACAGTGCATAAGGATTCCTTTTTCTCCACATCCTTGCCAACACTTGTTATTTCTTGCCTTTCTGATTCTGGCTAGTCTGACATATGTAAGGCGATACCTTGTTATGCTTTTGATTTGCATTTCCCTGGTGTCTCCTTTAGTATATGAAATTTTTCTGTCTTGCTTCTGTGACTTAGGCATTATCAAGGCGCACTAGCTAGATATCCTGTAGAATGTCTGCCAGTCTAGGTTTGTCAGATGTTTTTCTCATGGATAGACTAGGGGTATGGGTTTTTGGAAAGAATACCACAGGTGTGATATGACTTTTTCATCACATTTATCAGGTGATACATAATGTCCACATGCCATTAATGGTGATGTTAATCTTTGTCACTTGGTATAAAGATGCCGTTTGCCAGATTTCTTCACTATGAAGTTACTGTTTCCTCTTTTCCTATTCTGTTCTCTGGAGAGGCAGACTCATGCCTTTTTTACTTTGTATTCTGTCTTCATATCTTTGTACTGGGTTTTACATTCTTAATAGGCCTTAAATTTTTCTGTCAAGTAAGTGGTCTGAATTTTTGTCAGTAGCATTTGTTGGGTCCTCATGTGGAAAGTTTTTGGCACTTTGAGATTTATTAACTGTATTTGTATTAACATGTTCACATTGTACTGAAGTCAACTTGTTACATGGTTGCTGGTTCTACCAGGTGGTAAACATAAAAGGTCTTTCTAGTTTTGTATTTCTGGTGCCTAGCACACTGCCTGGTGGCTAGAGATTTCTCAGCAAATATTTTGTTGAATTAAATTAATGAAAAAAACTTGTATTACTTGGAATACATAAGAAATACCTGTTATTTTCATCCCAGAATGCTATTTTGAGAAATTAAAACTGGCAGTTCAAGTAGATGAAGGAACAAATAAAACTCTTAAGGTAACTCCTAAAATACTGGTTCTCAAAGTATGGTCTTCTATTAGCAACATCAGCACTACCAGAGAACTTAGAAATGTAGATTCTCAGGCCTTAGCCTAGCCCAGCTAAATCAGAATTTCTGGGGTAGGGTCAAAGAAGCCCTCTTAGATATTCTGATAGCCACTAAAATTTGAGATATACTCTCTAAAAGCACAGAGAATAAAAAGAAAATAAAGAAGCTACTGGTAATTGACTGCAATAGTAAAACTAAATCCCCTCTTCCCTGCTATCACTGAGAAAGCTTAGGCTTGATTTTGCCAGATTTCATTCCTTTCCTTTCCCTTTCTCTCTTTCTTTTTTTCTTTCTCTCTCTCTTTCTTTCTTTGAATATGGTGCATCATTTGATTTAGTTGGTATATTTGTTTCAACGGCAGGCTTTGACTAGGCTAAAGTACAATATAATAAAAAAAAAAAAATCACCCAGCAGTATACTGTTCACTTTCTTCTATTTTATTTGCTAGAAAATTTTTTGGCTTCACTTTCATCAGGGAAACTATTTTCAGTGCAACATGAAATTAATGATAATTTTTTTTTTAATTTCCAAAAAATGTGTTGCCTGTTGGCAGCAGATAGCTGACATGACTTTTTTGCTTCTAGTGTCTCCTTTTCCAGGAAATGACTCCCATCTGTAGGGAGAGGAATGCTGACCTTTAATGTGCATGTTAGTCATTTCTTTTAGTTCAGTGCCAATTTAATAATATTGCCTATATCATGAATTTGGTTGAAAGTATGTGCTAGCCAGATGGTTTTCACTCTGGAGTTTCAAGCTTTTGAAGATAATAAAGTTTGTGTGTTTCTAAAACTAAATTGAATTCTTAAAGTTGACTAGTGAGTGGGAAGAGGAGAATTCTTGGTTTGGGCCAAACAGTTAAATATGGTCCCAGGACAAAGAGCATCAGCATCCCTGGAGACTTCTTAGAAATTTAAAATATTGGGCCCAGCCCAGACTTAGTGATTCTAGAATTCTGGGAGTGGAGCCTAGAAATCTGTGCTTTATAAAGTTGTTCAGGTAATTCTGATACCTGCTACAATTTGGGACCCACTGGGTGAAAGGTTAGTTTTATCCCTTGTAGAGAACATGGTATTATAAAATTCCATGTGTACTCCTAATGAAGCTGATAAATCTGAGAAAAACCAGAGCTTTGTAGCTAGATCTTTGTCTGAATCCTATACTATCACTTCTTTAAAGAATATCAGGCAAGTTACTTGGCATTTCTGAGCTTCAGTTTCTTCATATATAAAATGATATTTCTGAGGGCGATTCACAGACCTGTACTCCTGGGGCTAATAATACATTATATGTTTATTAAAAAAAATTTTTAAAAATGATATTTGTAATCACAGAAATCAGGGATCAGTGTTGTTGTATTAGGTCTTCAGTAAACACTGATTTGAAAGTCCCATAAAACTTAACTTAGAATTGTAAGCAAACTTTTTTGGGGAAAAATGTTATTTTCAGTGAAAGAAGAATAATTAAGAAGTACTTAAGCTTCCTCCCAGTTGCTCTTGGAATCTTTTTGTAGGTTCCAGGTTGTTTTGAGCAATTTCATATGCTTGAAGATTGCCGTGGAAACTATCTTTTGAAAGTCTTGAAGGTGCCTTGACATTCTGTATGTAGGTTGTTCCACTTTGTGCCAATGCTTTATGTATTTAATATTTAAAAATAATTTTTAATAGGTAATACATTCTCATGGGTGGGAAATCAGTACAGTATAAGAAGATATTCAGTGGAAAAAACTCAGTTCCATCCTTCCCCTTAGTGCTCCATTTATATCCTCTCTATAACCAACCACTTTTCTTAGTTTCTTGTTCATTCTTCTAGACTTCTAAAATGCAAATATAAGCACATATGAATAATCATTACTCCCTTACTGCAAGATATAACACACTATACACCCTGTTAGACACACTAATACTGTGCTTGGATAGCTTCACATAGAGAGCTCTATGTTTCTTTTTTTTTCCCCTCCCAGGTTAGCTTTATTGAAGAACTACTTTACATACAGTGAATTGCATTCAATTTAAGTATATAATTTGATGAGTTTTGATAATTGTATATTATTTGTGAAGGTACCACAGTTAAGATAATGTTTTTAATGGTTTTTTGTGTGTTGGTTTTCTTTTTGTTTCATAGTATTTTATTGTATAGCTGTATCATAATGTTTTTAAACCAGTCTTTTGTTGTTGAGCACTTGGGTGCTGCTACAAAGAATTCTGTGATTAACAATCTTTTTCCCACAGTGTTCTTATGTAGGCAGGTAAGTCTGAGGATAGATTCCCAGATGGGGGATTGCTAAGCCAAATGAGAAGTAAATAAGTTTGGTAGTTGTTGCCAATTTGTCCGTCATAGGCTTGGTATCAGTTTGAGCTCCCACTAGCAATGTCTGAAGGTGCCTGTTTGCCTAGTCTAGTTAACAATGTACATTATGAAACTTCAGATATTTGCCAGTAAGTGCAAAATGTATTTTAATATAGTTTTAATTTGAAGTTTTGTGAAAGTGAGCATATTTTTGTATCTTAAAGAGTAGACCATCTGTAATTTTTACTTTCCTGTAAAATATCTGTTTTTACTCTTTACCCATTTTCCTATTGGATTTTACTGTTTTCTTCTGTTAATTTCTAGGGACCGTTTTTAGGAAGATTAACTCTTTCTTTGCAGATATCTTTTCCCCAGGTTGTTTGCTTTTGACATTGCAAGACTTTTAGTTGAAGGGTATGTGTCTGAGTTTTTGCTACTTTGGATATCTTCCTAAAAGTTGCTTGGCTTTGATTTATTTTCTTTTCTCCTTTGTTCTTTTCCTCCTTTCTTTCTTTCCCAGCCTAATTTCTTAAAAAAAAAAAAAAATTTGAGACAGTTTGTAGCTGCTTTGTTGTTGAACAATAATCAACTCAGTGGGTGGATGTTGTTAAATGATTTTAATATATATGACCCTGGTTCATTTCTCTTGAAGGCCATGTTTTTGGTATACTGCGCATTGGAGAAAGAACCTGTGCCAATGTCCTTGCCTCCTGCCTTGGTGCCACCTTCTAAGAGAAAAACGGTCAGTATATCAGGCTCTGTGCGGTTGATCCCCTCGTCAGCATCAGCCGAGAAACCTTACCACTCCTTACCGCCTGTAGGCATTTTACCTACCAAAGCACCGTTAAGACAGGTATAGATCTATCAGTGTTAAAGGACTTTTTTTTTAAGTGCATGGCATTTAACAGTTGATTGCTTGATGAAGACAGAAGTAGCAATCAAAGGGATCAAAAATTTAGAGCACCCTCTGGTTGAATTTGCATAATATGATGTCCTGGTGAAGACATAATCCTCCTGCATTTGGCCTTACTTAGGTCACATGGATGTTTTATTGGCTTTGCTTTGATCTGCCTGGACTTAGAGTTGGAGACAGAAGATATTCCGTGCTAATCTGGCATGCTTGCCCAGGCATAGTTAATAGATGTTTTTGTTTTCTTAATCCCTGGTTAACTCTTGATTCTTTGGGATCAAATCATCCAATTTTGGATTGTCCTGAGCCTTTTTTCCCCTCCAGCCTGGTGCTTGTCAGGCTGCGTAAAGGAAAATAATGACAGGATATGCAAATCAGCTAATTCAGCTACAGCTATGAATGCTGAATGAAACTCTAAAAAATAGGGATTGAGAATTATCTGAATATTTTGTTTATACAGACTCTCCCAGTTACTCATCTTAATGTGGTCATTCATAAGTCAAGAGTTAACTATGCTTGAATTTATTCATTACTTAAAAGGAAAAAAGTGAAATGGGCATCTATAAGTATATCCCAACTGACCTGTATTTTTCTTCCGTAATTTTCTCTTCACCACAGCATTTTGATTAGGGTGTGATGGAATGGTACACTATTGCTATAGTTAGTGGGATGGAATTGCTCAGAATTTTGACAGATACTATCATGGGTTGCAAGAATGACATTTCAAAGTCTGTTTCATTTTGACAGAAACACCTTATATAGCTATATATTTACTTGTTCTTATTACTCTTTTTATTTCTTTCCTGTAGTGGGTTGTATCCCCTGCAGAAAAGGCTAAATACGATGAGATCTTCTTGAAAACTGATAAAGATATGGATGGCTTTGTATCTGGATTGGAAGTCCGTGAAATCTTCCTGAAGACAGGTTTACCTTCTACCTTACTGGCCCATATTTGGTAAGATTTTATTTAAATTAATTTAGAAAACAAATATGGTTTTATAAAACTCTAGTTTTGCGCATTTTTATTTTTAGGCATTTGTAAATTGGATAGTTACCTTTCAGAATTCTTTGTAGAGAAAATTTAAATATGAGAATTTCTTCTGGATAATGGATAAAAGCTTGAGAATGTATTACCTGTTTTATAAGTCGACAGTGTCAGTTAATGATTATTAAAATGTCAAAATGCAGCATTTGTTTATATCAGTTAATTAAACTTAAATTTTTAAGGGAGAATCCAAAAATCTGAAATTTAGACAATGTACAGAAGAGTATCTTCAAGGCGTGCTCTTATAATTCTGTAGGGCATATGTATACTTTTATACCTTTATGTAGGGAGTACACACTTGGTCCTTAAAAAAGATGAACTTGAGTGTCTAGTGCATGTCATGTTAAATAAGACCATACATATGAAAATTATAGTGTGCCTGTTGTCAATCCACCTGACTACACCAGAGATTATGTTGAGGTTTTCAAGAGGCAGCAAACATCAGATGTGGAACCACATAGCTGCAAAGAGAAACTTAGAAAAGAACAAAGAAGGACAGTAGGTCTGCCTTAAGAGGAACAAGAACTCAAGACTGGGAAAGATTAAATATCTGTAACTAATAATAACTGCCACTTTCAAATGCCTAGGCCAGACAGTGTGCTCAATAAATGGCAGTTGTCATGGAATTGGCATTATGCCCAGACTTTATGTGCTTTACCTTTTTTTTTTTTTTTGAAGATTTTATTTGTTTGACAGAGAGAGACACAGCAAGAGAGGGAACACAAGCACAGGGAGTGGGAGAGGAAGAAGCAGGCTTCCTGCCAAGCAGGGAGCCCAAAGTGGGGCTTGATCCCAGGACACTGGGATCATGACCCGAGCCAAAGGCAGATGCTTAACGACTGAGCCACCCAGGTGACCCTGTACTTTACCTTTAATTCTCACTGTAACCTTGCAGAATGTGTGTTATCTCTACTTTATAGATAAAGAAACTAAGGCTTGAAGAGGTTAAAAAACTTTGTTCAAGGTCACAAGAAGAAACAGGTAGAGAAGCTGGAATTCAGGATTTCTTTGACACCTTATCCATAGTCTGTTCATCAGGCCACATTGAGTTTCAGTGAATGAAACAGATCAGGACTTCAGAAAGCTGAGCTTTGAAAAGAAAGAGAGAGAGGGAGGGAGGAAGGAAGGACAGAAAAGAAAACAGGATAAAACATTTGCTGTTTCTCTTCAAGTGATTTTGTAAAGCTTTCCACATTGCTGCCTTCTCTTCACATGTGATCTCCATTTGCAGCTGTTGTTTCTGCTTTGACTTGGTGATCCTTATATCCGCCTACTCCCAAGAGTTTCAGGAAGCAAGCCAACGTGGAAATTTTTGCTTGTTTTAGAATCATTCTAACGCCACTAATGACTCAAATTTGTTGAAACTTAGGTTTCATTTTTAACATCTTTTAATGTTGAGAATGTTTGGATTCTTTGGCCCATCACAACTCTTACTCTGTAATAGTTCTGGAAATTGGTAAGAAAGCACAAAGCAAACCCAGATAAGAGACCTCTGCTCAGCACCAAGGTGAACATTCTCTTTCTCTTTTTTAAAAACCATTTTAGCTGATCTCTCTTTTCTAACATTTGAGTTTAAGTTTTGGGCAGGTCACACACTGAAGTATGAGTTTCTTTTTTAACTCAACTGGTCATTTTTAAAAAGCAACCTAGTCCTATTACTTTTTCCCTGGATTTTTAGAATAGCAGTTGTAGCATTTATATTGTTTGTTTTGTTTATTTGTACAGGACATTATGTGACACAAAGGACTGTGGGAAGCTTTCAAAAGATCAGTTTGCCTTGGCTTTTCACTTGATCAATCAAAAGTTAATAAAAGGCATTGATCCTCCTCACATTCTTACTCCTGAGATGGTTCCGCCATCAGACAGGGCCAATTTACAAAAGGTAAGACAGCAGAAAACTGGAATGTATTAACAAAAGGAAACAAGTGCTGTGTTAGATGACAGACTTGATTTGAATGAAACAGTGGAGAAAATGTATCTGGCTATCAGTAGAGCAGTATACTGTTTGTGGTTTAGTTTGTGTCTATAAATATGTTCAGACGCCTTGTATGACAGTGTTAGGCTGCAGCTCGTTTACCCCAGCATTCATTACACATATGGCAAACATATTTTCCAATCTAAAAATTGGAAAAATGTGGTCTTTCTCCCCACTCTTCCCCTGTCTTGGATTTGTGAATTTTTATGAATAAGGTATAAAATTTAAATGAAATCTGTAAGAATTAAATTATTGTGTTTCATTTGATGATTCACCCAAAATAATACAAAATTGAAAACAAAATCTAGGAGATTATGATTGGTGTCAATTTTATATGTAAACAAGAAAAATATCATGTTGAGAAGTCTGTGTGGTTTTAGCCACGTAGATGACCTTTTCCTGAGCATGGGGCCAAATTTCATATCTGAACAGCCAGAAGCAGGTTTTAGCAACTTTTGGTTTTTGGCCAGCAGTGGGAGTTTTCAAAACTACCTTGTTTTAGCCATGCTATGCCTTGATTTTTCTCTCTTCCTCTAGACATCCTTTCTAGCGTAGTATATTTACAATATCTTGACCTTAATAGAGCTTCAAAAGGACTTAACATTTTCTAGAGGCTATTATTGCCTTTAAAAATACATACTTTGTATTTTTAAATATTTTACGACCTATAAAGTAATTACTGCTGTGGTGATTTTTCAGAGTTAGATATAATAAAAATTGTTAGATGTGTGGTATAAGGAGAGCTGTCTTTAAAATGTCAGTAGAATTGTTTGGTTTTGCAGTAATTTTGTCACATAGGTTAAAAAAAATCCCATTTTAACCTAATAAAAGTCGAAATTGATTTTTTTTTAATAAGTCAACTAAATGGAAATTTATAGCCACCAGGTATAGAAATTACTTCTAGGAGTTTTTAATCCTTAGTTTTAAATAAAATAAGTATTTGATTATCTCTTTTGTGAGTTTTAGGGAAAGGGAGAGCATTTTCTGAAATTTTTGAGATTTCTGGTGACATAGGATATAGGTTCCCTAAGTTGTGGAAAAGGCTAAAAGTGATGCCACCCAGAAAGATAAAAGTTACAGATTTGTATGTGTGCTCTCTGCTATAACTATATCTGAGTTGTTTCATCCTGTTTTTTCACCTATGCAGACTGTTTTTTCACCTTGTCACCTTCATTTTATACCCACTAAATCTCCCACCAGCGCGAAACTACAGATGTGACAGAGCTTTCTGAAGCAGATGACATTAGTAGACACCCCAGGTTGCATCTGCTCTACAGAGTTTTTAATAGATTTGTCTGAAGTCCATTCACTAGAGCATAGACACTTTTGGCTAATTATGTCAGGTATCAATATTATACATTAAAATGGGATTTTATCATTATTGTCTTATCTATTAACCCAACTTTTTAACCTTAAGTATTTAAAGTTTGCATTTGTTTTGTCTTTCGAATAATCTCTTTTCTCTTTATAATCTGATTTTTTAGAACTGCATTTTTTTGCAGCTTTGACTAATCTTTTTTTGAATATTGCTTTCCTTTCTGTGTTTTTTCTAGTTTGGACTATTTTTTCCATTCTGCAGCACTCTGCTTTTCGCCTTTCTTGTACTGTCAGTTTCTTAACTCTACTCTCTCAAGGTTAGAGCTTTACTTTATGCCTT
This sequence comes from Martes martes, assembly GCF_963455335.1. Classification (NCBI taxonomy): domain Eukaryota; kingdom Metazoa; phylum Chordata; class Mammalia; order Carnivora; family Mustelidae; genus Martes; species Martes martes. The sequence goes on from NC_137891.1 coordinate 151,017,993, forward strand.
TTTTAGCATTACGGTTTTTGGTTTATAATTTTACAATTAGAGGCTTCTTAAGTGGCAAAGTGGAATTTTTGTGTAATGCACAAAACAGGGTGAGACAAAATATTTTGAAAAAAAGGGGACATGCTACATTTTTCTCCATATGCCCTTCTTATACTTTATATACTGTTAGCTAAACTTTTTCCATATTTCTTGATTGCATGCCATTTTATTACTTTAGAATGGGAGTTTAATTTCTGTGTTAGCAATTGAGGAGTGATACAAGCTATACCAAATACAGTACACTAATCTGCCTTCTGGAGTCATCTGTGGTATCACCTAACTTGTTTGAGGTTAAACTTACTTGTCTTACTCTTCTTATCTGATGATATTTTTAATAGTGAAAGACTGTCAGCTGTGAGTCACTTTTTTGAGCTGGAGTGGCAGAAGAGGTGTGGAAGTCATGAATTTCTTGGTATACTTGGACCTTTCATAGCTAATTTCTCAGTAGCAGTTACTCTAAAAAAAGTGAGACGAAGTCCTGATTTTTCATTTTGTTCAACTGTCAAACTGTCTGACCAGGGTTAGCTCATATATCAAGTTTAGACAGACTTAAAATCCTAGTGAATACCTGTCACATTCAGAAATCCACTTTAAAATTTCTAATTTAATTTAAGATGATAAGGGTCTGGGTATTAGTGAAACACAGTAAAACAGTAAGAGGTACATTTGATAAAAATTTGTAGTTAATAATAAAATAGAGACTAGCATTAATTGAATCCTAACAGATGAATTTTGGTATTGGTAGACAAAACATCTGAGGACTAATAATGCAGTGTGCCTAAAGAAATATGGAGGGCGTTATTTGCCAGATTTTATTGACATACCTGTCTATCAAGTTGGCTTTTAGGGTGATGGTTTCATTTACCCTAAATGATCTTGATATCCAAGTGCCAAGGTGCATAATTTGAAATAGATTTTAATTTAATCAGAGGTCTCCTAATCAATGTCTCCTATTAGCTGGATTCATCTTTAGGCAGGTGCTTTAAATCTAGTTACTTAGCTCTAAAATGGGGTTACTAATAATATCGGCCATACTGGGGTGCCTGGGTGGCTCAGTGGGTTAAAGCCTCTGCCTTCGGCTCAGGTCATGATCCCAGGGTCCTGGGATCGAGCCCCGCATTGGGCTCTCTGCTCAGCGGGGAGCCTGCTTCCCTTCCTCTCTCTCTGCCTGCCTCTCTGCCTACTTGTGATCCTTGTCTGTCAAGTAAATAAATAAAATCTTAAAAAAAAAATATATTGGCCATACTTAAAACTCAGTTTTCAGATTAGTTTGAGAATTGATTAATGGATTTGAAAGTTCTTAGTAAATTGTAAATCATCATGTACATGTGAAGAGATGGGATATTGTGAACTTTTAATGTTTCTTCTATTGTCCAAGTTGATGACATACATTAAGTCCATGATAAAATATGTATTAATTCTAAGTTTTATGTTCTGGTAATAAAGTCCTCAACATATTTTAGTTTTACATGTTTAGGTCTCAATTTTAAAATTTCCTAATGGTGGTTATTCTGTTTTTTTGTCAGTCTGGTTATAGCACTGGGGGTTGGTCAGGTGTTTGAAGGAGCAGTTATCTTCTTGTCCTGACTTCAGCCACATATATAACGAATCAAAAATGGTTCACAATCTGTGAGCCAGGGTGGAAGCAACTTACTGGGAGGTCATCCATCTTAAGGGCATATTCTGTAGAGTAGGTTAATTATAGTAATACCTTACATTTGTAAAGTGTTACTAAGTTTTAGAGTGACATATACATTATTTATTTCATTTAATTTTTAAAGTGGGCAGGGCAGAGATTATTTCCCTATTTTATAGTGAAGATCATGCAGTTAGTAAAATGACAGAGACCAGAAAAAACCCAGCTAGATTTTCTAACTACAGGTACCATTTAGAGACCAATTTTGACACTTTCATTATTGAAAGAAAACCATATGTAAAGGATGTTATATATGAAGACAGCTTCATATATATGTTAAAATTTACTATGGAACATGCTGAGCAGTTGGTTCTACTTTAAATAGAGTAGGCACCAAAATCGTTTAACAAAAGTAAATTTTGAATTGAATAAAATCAGCTACCATTATGATTCTGAGAGTTAACAAAAATTTGTTTACTTACTCTGTGTCAGATGACACAAGTACAAATAAGTCACTATCCATCTCCCCAAGAAATTTATTCTTTAATGGAGGAATTAGTTTATACATCTGGTATCTGCTTTACCTCAAGGTTTTAAACAGGTGCTAGGATAAAGTGACAAGGACTTTGGGATCTCAAGTGGTGGTACCTATTATAGAGCAACAGCTTTTGGAGAATTTAAGGGAAAATGTCTCCGTTTATAACTGTGTGTGTGTATAAAATTACACTAGATAGAATTTTCTTAAATGAATTTTAAGTATTAGTAATACTATAAAATGTATAATAATCTGTATCCATGTAGTGCTTTTGAACATTTTTAATGCTTTACCATATATAGTTTTATAGTAATAATGTTATAATTGTGAACTTTTTGTTTTTAGAACATTATAGGATCAAGTCCTGTTGCAGATTTCTCTGCTATTAAGGAGCTAGATACCCTTAACAATGAAATAGTTGATCTACAGAGGTATGTAAAGTAAAATTAAGCTGACTATGTAAACACACACACACATTTCTGTTTTTAATATGTATCTTGGTAAATGCTACTTTATTTAAATACTGTGGTTCTTGAATTGGGAGTCCTTGAATCCTGTTTCTTTTTTTTCCCAGTGTACCCTAATTCATCAAATCTAAGGCAACCCTTTAATTGCAAGATGCACTATTTTCTTATGTACCACTAAACTAAAAATCACTGGCAAATAAATAGTGGCATCAGCTATAAATACTGTCTGACTTTAGGCCGAGAAAAGTGTGTATCTTAGAATGAATGTAGTATAGTTTTCCTCCAGCTTTAGATATTTGAATAGCATATTAGAAAAATATTATTTAATACATTTTATGGAAGGAACGTTAAATGCATATACTGTGCAAAGAGGTTTCATAACTGTTATCTCATTTGCTTCTCACAGAAACCATAGAGTTAGATTTTATTGTTCCTAGTTTATAGGTAAGGAGTTTAGGTGCTTAGAGAGGTTATTTTGCCCAGTCATACAAACCTGTCTCAGGACACTTGATTTGAAATTGAATCATCTCTCTTATACATAGGCACTATGTAGAACAGACTTAAGTACAATTGGATTTGAATCTAAGTACAACAGGCTCTATTGATATTTCCTTAATTCCCTTGTTCCCTAGAAACTGTATGGTAATACTGTAAAAATGACCTCCTGAAACTATTTTTTTAAAAATGAGACCATTTTTCCATCTACACAGTGTTGGATTTAAGCATCATTTTGTATTTACACAAACCTTTTATGTTTTTAACCTTCATAACACTTTGAAGCAGGTAATGGCTGATACTTTATTTTATTGATGGTATTGAGACATAAGGGGGGGGTTGTACAATGATTTATCTGGGCTATATAGCAAGAAATAGGAAATGATCTTTCCTCACTGAAATTGCTGTAGGGAAACTTAGTTGTTATGATTTTTCAGTTGCAACAAAGAATTCAACCCAAGCTAATTTAAGTGAGAGTGAATTTGTTGAGTTGTGAAATTAAGACCTCTTAGAGGTAGGTAGAGATGGCTTAAGTAATAGCTTCATACTGGGGCTTAAATGATATAATCTGTTTTCTTGCTCTATTTCTTGTCTCCACTTCCACTGTATTGTTCATTCTCGGATGGAATTTCTCATTATATTGTCAAAAGGGCTGTGGCACACTTAGCCTCGTGTATTTTTAATTTTAGATCTAGTGGAGTACCTCTTTTCTGGCAGTTCCTGCAAAATCCCAAAGATTCCATATTATTGTACTCGCTTAGGGCCATGCCTGTCTCTGAAATAGTCAGGGGACAGGGATGTGTAGTTTATTGATTTGCCATGAACTGTTATGGAGTGGTGGAAGGATAGTTTGTTACCAGGACCACATAGAGGAGTGGGTATCCTGACATGAAAATTCTTCCAGAAGGAGGCATGAATTCTGGGGAGGTAAATGCTACTGAAGGCAGCATAGCTTTAAATCCATAGTAATTTCGGTGATTAGCCTTAGTGTCATCTATCTCTTGGAACAATATGACTTGACATTCTATAAACATAAGTCTGGGCACAGTGTCATTGTGTAGTTTTTTGTTTGTGTTTTCTTTTTTGTTATTTTTTGTTTTTAATTGTTAATATATTTTTTTTAAAAGATGTTATTTATTTATTTGACAGACAGAGATCACAAGTAGGCAGAGAGGCAGGCAGAGAGAGAGGAAGAAGCAGGCTCCCCACTGAGCACAGAGCCCAATGCGGGGCTTGATCCCAGGACCCGGGGACCATGACCTGAGCTGAAGGCAGAGGCCTTAACCCACTGAGCCACCCAGGTGCCCCTCTTTTTTTATTTAAAAGATTTTATTTATTTATTTGATAGAGAGAGAGATCACATGTAGGCAGAGAGAGGGAGAAGCAGGCTCCCTGCTGAGAAGAAAGCCCGATGTCGGGTTTGATCCCAGGACCCTGAGATCATGGCCCGAGCCGAAGGCAGAGGCTTAAACCACTGAGTCACCCAAGTGCCCTGTTTTTAATTTTTTAAAATTTAGTCTTGAGTTTATCTGCCTTCTAAGTTCTGTGATATTCTTATTTCCTGTGCAAAAATTGGACTTTGTCTATTTATATAAAGCCTCTACACTTGAAATCACACAAAGTAAAAAACAAAAACGGAAACAAAACCCTTGGGGATTATATAGTCCAATTTTTTCCTTACTCATGAAAATAATTCAGTCACAGATCACGCCAGCAGTAGTGCTGGGTGGCACCCCAAATCCAGTTGTGTTAAGTTATGGTTTTGCATTCCTTCTATTACATATTTGCCTCTCATTAAGACAGTAATTTTGGGGGCACCTGAGTGGCTCAGATGGTTAAGCATCTGCCTTCAGCTCAGGTCATGATCCCAGGATCCTGGGATCAAGCCCCGCATTGGGGTTCCTGCTCAGAGGGAACCCTGCTTTTCCCTCTCCCTCTCCGGCTGCCTGCGTTCCTTCTCACACTGTGTCTCTCTCTGTCATATAAATAAATAAAATTTTAAAAAAAAAGCAATTTTTTATTTTGGTTCAGAATAAAAGAAGCAAACATTTCATTATTGAGTCTATAATGGTGTGTAGACTTTTCATATGGTCTCTATATGGTCCATTAACATTTTTGCTTGCCTTATGTGTGTTATACGAATAACAGCTAGATTTGAAAATACCTGTCTTCTGTGTCTCTTGTAGATATGCCCCAATATTCTAGGACTTGCTTGGCTTCCAACAGTTGTTGACATATGAAATGTTTCTGTAGTGAGCTTTAATAGGAAGTAGAGCATCATACATAAAGCGTTCTTGCCAGTGCAGACATTTCTAATATTAGTTACATTTTGGTAAATTGAACTTTCACTAACTTTTAATAACCATAATGTTAAGCTATACTAGTGACAGTGCTTTATAGTGAATTGCAACTAAAACATAAAAACATATCTAACATTTTGCGACTATCTTATTAAGAAAATCATAGAGTTCCACAACCTTGTTTTTAGGTTGTAGTCCCATAGTATAAATGTGTAAAACACTTATACATGATTTGGCATTTGTGAAAATATTTTCCCTAGGCTTTTCTTTTAGATGAGATCTATAGTGTAGGCAAACATCTATCATCTGTCAACTCCACTCATGTCATAATGAGATTCATCAACCCATGCTAAAATTATGTTGTTAAAATTCACTTTTGTCAGTGGTTGTGTTAGGTCACTATACCACCAACTCTTCAAGATACTACATTATAAATCTTGGTTTTTGTGATTGTGAGTAACAATTTTTTCTGTACCATAGTATTACTCTTTAGCTTTTGAATTGTTTATTAATATATCAGGATGTGGTAAGTATAACTATAAAATAGGAAGAAAGAATTTAAGCAGATTGTGCTTGTGGTTTTTACTAAATTGCTATTTGACAAAAGATTAGCCCCCCCACCCTTTTTAAAAGATTTTATTTACTTATCTGCCAGAGAGAGGGAGAGAACAAGCAGGGGGAGCAGCAGGCAGAGGGAGAAGCAGGCTGAGCAAGGAGCTGATGCAAGACTATCCAAGGACCCCAGAATCATGACCTGAACTGAAGACTGCTTAACTGACTGAGCCACCCAGGCATCCCAAGATTAGCCCCTTCTTATTTGCTGGTTTTTAGATGAAGATTTATAATTTCAGTCCAGTGACCAAACCTGCAAATAAATAATACATAATACGGAATCATAATGACTATATAATGAATATAGTGCTTTACCAATTTATTTTTCCCCTCTCTGTGATCGTTATAATGCATACTAGTAAGCATTTTGAAATAGAAGAGCATAATGAGAAAAGAGTATGTTTCTTAGAATAATATTTTGTTTTGACCATAGAAAATCAAAAGAGATAAGAAAAACAATATATATAACCTAAAGAGTTAGTTGGGTAAAGAATGTTCTTTGTTACTAGCCAGAAAATGGGACGTTTCCATCTCTGGTTCATGAAGTTGTTTTCTAATCGAAAATATTTAAGACATTGAGAGCTTGAGGCAGGATGTCTTTTTGTCATTTTTTTCTTTACATTTTTAATATAATTCCTTCAACATTTTCTGTATAGGAATTTAATTATGTCAGTCAGGTTAAATTAGCATGATATTTTTAACCTAAAGAAGGAAAAGCAATAGTTGTAATACCAGGGCAGTGGTGCTGGGAGCCTCGTGGGCTCAGTGCTGTTTGTTATTGGCAGTCCACTGAGCGCACACCAAACCGCAGCAGTGGCACCCCCATCTGCTGTTCCAGCCCCTGTGCTGGTGCAGCCACCCTCACTCCCTTTGCTCCATCTCCCTTCGTTCGCACCATAGCTCATCAGCTGACCGAAGAACAGATTGCTGAGTTTAGGGAAGCTTTCTCTCTATTTGAAACAATGGTGATAGTACCATCACAACAAAGAAACTTGGAACTGTCATGACGTCAGTGGGTCAGAACCCAACAGAAGCCAGATTGCAGGATATGTTCAACAAGGTTGAGGCTTATGGTAATGGCACCATTGACTTCCCAGAGTTTTTGACTGTGATGGCTAGAAAAATGAAAGTTACAGTGAAGAAGGAATTGGTGAGGCATTATGACAGATCTTTGATAAGGATGGCAGTGGTTAATCAGTGTGGCAGAGCTATGTCATGTCATGAGAAACTTAGAAAAACTAACAGATGAAGAAAATGTAGAGGAAATGATAAGAGAAGTGGATATTTATGGAGATGGACAAGTCAACTATGAAGGACTTGTACAGATAATACTGCAGAATGACCTGCTTTTAACTCCTTTCCCCCCACCAGAAGAATCAGATTGAATCTTTTATTTACCTCTTGCCCTCCCCCACCCCAATGAACCCCAAGTTCATTTACTCATTGTTTCTAGATAGCAAAACTGAATGTCAAAAATGTGTTCTGTCCATATACACAAAATTTACATGTATTGCCTGGTGGCCCTGTCTCTTAAGGAACAAGCTATGTATCAGTTTTATAATATAAATACTTGTACTCCCTTAGTGATCAGGATGTACTTAGTGGACTACTTGTAGTTCCATTTGCTAATGATGAATTCACTGGGCTGGCCAGTTTTTCATGCACAGCTTGACAATTGAGTACATTCAGGCATTTGCATTAAAACTGAAAAATGAAAAAAACAAATTTAAAACCTTATTCAAATGGTTTCTAGTTCAGTTTGTTACCTCAGGGTGCTGTACAGAAAAATAGGTGAAGGATAAACTGTCTAGACGAAGCCCCTCTCGTACTTGTATGTGCTCCAACCCATAATGACGCCACATATCCAGATGGCATGCTCCATGTATTAGTTAGCATCATCCTCATTGCACTAGAGTGAAATGGGTGTTGGGCTGTCACCACTCACACAGATTTTTAAAAAGAAGCCTTTACCAAGGGAGCCTCTTTGGACTCTGTGTTTTTAAAGCTTTCTGAACCATGACGTGGAGCCAGCAGAGAGTAGCCTGTGGCCGTGGACTTTAGCACAACCATCAGCATTGCTATTCAGGAAATTACACTTTGCTATCCTTTCCAATTTGCAAATGCTAGTCTTTTTGTCCAATAGTAAGACCATTAACTTAAAATATAGTTGGGATATCATAATATTTTCAAATACTGGATCTCCTACCTGAGCCTAAGACCTGTATTTTTCATTTGCCTTCTAGAGAATGTCCAGTAGACATGACTTCCCAGTCTTCCCCTGACCACTCTCCTTGTCTCATTTATTTGCCTTTCTCAGTGATGTCACCATTCATCTAGTCACTCAGGCTTGAAATCTGAGATTTTTCTTCCTCTTATCTGTTTATTCTTCTATCTTTGAAATGTTTCTTGAAAACATTCCTACCTTTCCATCTCCTTTGCGTGATCACCTCCTTCTGATCTTTCAAATCTCATCTTAGACATCACTTCCTCTGGAAGGGGGAACCTTCTCTGACTTGTTTACCTCCTAACCCTCATAGTTATCAAATCTTACATAGTTTTACTATTTATAGTAATCATAGCATTTATAATACTTTATTATAATCATCTCTTTTATTTGGATCTCTCACTAACTGATGTGCTTCTTAAGCATAATGACTATTTGTTTGTTCACTGTTCTGTCCCTAATGCTTAGCTTATATAATGGATGAGAAAATAACTTTCAGTTTTGCTGAAATCTGTCCTGTCTGTGCTATTGGTTCTACTAACCCTTTATCTCTTCTCTGGATTACCGTTAGAACCTCCTAATTGACTCTGTGCTTTGAGTCTCTCCTTCCTTCCCTTGTACCTCCAACTGGTGTATAAAATACAACTCAGATCCCTTAGTGACGTCCTATCCCCATCTGGATCCACCTTACTTTTCTGAGTATGACACAAAGGCTCTTCTTCCATGGTTTTCCTTTGGCTTCCTGACCATTCTTTTGTCTTAGCCACCTCCTACAGTAAAGTAGAATCCTTTCTTCTAGGGCACCATCAGGCTCCTTGAGAGAAGACACCATGTGTTTCCTTTGGCACTCCCAGTGTTGATTTTATCCCTTTTCTCAAGCCATGTGGTAGGTGGACCTCTCCATCAACATGCCACACATTTTTATTCTTCTCTGCTTCTCATCCTGTTGTTCCCCTTTGTCTGAGCATACCTTTTACCTTATAAACTTTACATATGCTTTAAGACCCAACTTAAATATCATCTGGTTTTTCAAACCTTCACTAAAATCTTGGTTGCTAATTGCTTTTTCCTTTTTACTTCTAGAAACTTTATTCCTTTGTAATAGTACTCACCATTTTTTTATTGTGTTCTTCATTTTAATTTGAAATCCTTTAGGGCAGGGGCTATGTCTTATTCACTTGGATAGGTCTAGAAGTTAATGCACGTAGTACCTGACTGACTGAATCTCAGTATAGGTTAGTTGGTTGAATGAATGAATCGAAGTATGTTATAATATTAGAATATTTCACAGACTCAATTCCTGTCAAGTTTATGGCAGACCAGAAGCCATGTATTAAAGGATAAAAAGACAAAAGATCTTCTGAATAATAGCTTATTTTCAAGTCTATAGAAGAGGATTTTAGAGACAAAAGGATTTTTAATCCTCCCAGGGACATTAAGTATAGTTGCTGATTTTTCATATTTTGATAGCCTATTTTTGTGTCAGGGTTTTACTCTGAGAATCTGAAGAAGGCTTTTGGGCCCCTCCCACCTCCAAAAGAATATGCATATCCGTGTACACCATTTTGTAATTTTTTCAGGAGTTCCCAGACCCTTAAAAACTATCTGTGGGTCCATTTTTAAGAACCATTGCTCTGAAAGTAAACTGTCTCAAATAGAGAAGTTCTTGACAGTGAAAAGTCAGAACTTGCTTCATTCACTAAGATAGCATAGTGGTGGTGAATTGTGCTGAGGCAGGAGTTAATATTTATTTGTCTTCTGTCAGCTTCTACTTCCTTCCTGTCTCTGTCCTTTTAGCAAGAATCTCAGGAAGTAAAAGCTATATCCTGTCAGGCCAGTTTGTTATCCTGGTCTTGGGCCAGTAAACAGGGTAGATAATTACAATAATAGTTATTAGATATTGTGCTGTGCCTGCTTTATATTATTTCTCTTATTTAATTCTTGCAACATCACTTAAGGATAAGTAGTTTTATCCCAATTTTTCAGATGAAGAATAGACAGGTCTTTTCTAAGAAGCTTTCCTTGGTATCTGTCTCAGCTCAATTTCCTTCTCTCAGAATGGTTACAATACTGGATTATATTTCTTCCTCTAGTAAATTCTGATCTATGTGTGATAGCACAGACTGTTTCTTATTTCTAATGAGGCAATATAATATTTCAGAGCATGGCTTTCCAACCAGATTGTCCAGTTTGGCTCCTGACATGACTTAGCCAAGTGACTTAACTATCTAGTCCTCAGTAATTTATCTGTGAAATGGAAATACGACTAATACGATGCGAAATGCTTAATACCTTTTTGGAACATGACGGATTCTCAGTACACGTTCATAGTCATTGTCATCGTTGTCATCGTCATCATCATCTCCAACAACCAGCTCAGCACTTAGAGTATAGCATTTACTGAATAGGTGCTCAGCAAACCCTGGTTGCAGTAGCTGAACGAACACTCTCTTTCCCTGGTTAAAGAGATACTGGAACTATGTAGCCAGGTAGCCAGAATTTGTGTTCCTAAATATATCTCTATCTCAGTCATATATAGAAACTGATTTTTGAAAAACCTATTTAAGACAGCGTTAGCATACAGTTTGAACTTCTAAAAAATTTATGTTTTTGGTTTAGTTCAGTTCTCATACCATTAGAAACCATTAGCTCTGAAGAGAGCATTGCTTATTGAATCTGGAGCTCTTTTGCTTATATGACCCCAACCTGGCCTGTTTTTGGCCCTGTGAAGATCTGTGGTACTATTAGATCTCAGTCGGGACTACCTCAATAGTGGTGTTACTGATGGAATAATTGAAGCTCTAGGTTGTAGTGCGCTTTTGTTGGTAATAAGGAGTCAGTCTCATTAGTTTTCACACAGAGTGCATGGCTCAGCATTTAAAACCTTTGTTTAGGGAGACTTACTTATTTGAAACCCTCCGTGCTGAAGTTTAAGTCTGTGCTGTGTGAAACATTAGCCACTAGCCACATCTGGCTATTGAGCACTTAAAATATGGCTAATCCTAAGATGTGCTGTTAGTATAAAATATACTGGATTTCAAAAATGAATGTAAATGTTTTGGCTATACTGGGTTAAGTAAACATACTATGATAAATTTCACTTGTTTCTTTTTACTTTTTAATACATGGCAATTTGATCACTTAAAATTATGTATGTGACTTGCATTATATTTCTCTGGTCTCAGTCATTTATATTCTGATCTCAGTCATTTATATTCCGGTCTTGGATTGCTCTGGTCTCAGTCATTTACATTTTGTAAAAATTACATTTGCTTCCATTATTTTGTGGTACTGGTAGCTTATTAAAGGGCTCTTATCTTGTTTAAGAGAGCAATAATTTTTAAGATGTGTTGAATTCTGTCTTTGGGAAACAAAAATATCTACCAAGAAATTTCAGCTCCTGGAGGAATTTAGGAATCGGTTTCTATCCACTTATTTAAGTCCTAACTACCATCATTGTGGATGCTTGATTGCAACTTTTAAAAAGCCAGTAAGTATTGTACTTTTATACTGGTAAATAGTAGAATGGTGGTAATAATAGCTGACATTTAGTAAGCACTTATTGTGCGCTGGGCATTGTGCTGAAGTCTTTCTAGATGTAATATAAATTAGTCTTCCTTATCAACTTTATTATCCCTGTTTTATAATTAGGAAAATTAAGGCCTTGTTTTACATTTATTTTTTTCATCTCCTTTTGTCCTGTCAGATAAGTAGAATAAATTAATTAGTTCGGTTTACTGAATAAGCTTTTTATTTCTCCTTTTAAAAACAAACCATCACATTTTGGATTCTGCCACTGACAGGGCAGCAGTTGTGTGAGCAACACCCCAAAGTTTGCGTTTTCCCTGATCTCAGCTAGGGTTTCTTTTTAGTAATTTATGCCCATGAACATACTCTCTGAGTTATTTTTAAAAAATAAAACTCATTAAAACAGCTTTGCAGAATTAAGAAATTTAGTTATTCTCAGAGAACCACATGCATTTAAACTGTTACAGCATTTGTCTTACTGTTTCATAATTAATGGCTACGTTTGTTTCCCCAGCAAACTATCAGTAGGGGCCCTACGTCAGTCTTGTTTGGCATTTAGCAGATATTCAGTAACTGTTGAAAGAATGGAATATAGTATACAGCCATATAGAGATTATATATTTAAGGTAACTTTTAGAGAAATTAAATACTTAAAGGTACAAATCAATGTCTTTACTCTCAAACTTTAATTCAAGTTTTTATCAAATCGCTGTGAATTCTTAAAGTGAAAAGCTGTCTAAGTTTCAAACCAAAAGGCTGGTTTGAAGTATAAGTCAAGACTTTTCTCCTCAACTCTCTATAGTTGTTATCCTGCTCCAGCTCAAGACTTCTGACAGTTCTCAAGATAAGCAGAGTCAGAGTGTTCTATTGCCTTTCTAGCAATTGTCATCAGCTTTCTGAGCAAGTAAGAGAGTAAGAGCCTCTACTTCCTCTCTTCTTCTACAGAACAAAAGTCAGCAGAAAAAGAAGAGATAAGTTGCTAAATAATGCCATTTGGAGTTCAGAAAAGCACAGCTCAGAAACCTTTAGGGAATCACCTTTCCTGTATATTAAAAGACTGTCTTTACCTAGTACTGACTTTCTCTTATTATCTGACTTTGATCTTCCATTCCAGCTATATTCACCACACATGAACCCTCCATCTTAAATAAATTAGTCTATCTAGAATTTTCTCACCTCTGTACTTTATTCTTTTTTTTTTTTTTAAGATTTTTATTTATTTATTTGACAGAGATTACAAGTAGGCTGAGAGGCAGACAGAGAGAGAGAGAGGAGGAAGCAGGCTCCCTGCTGAGCAGAGAGCCCGATGTGGGGCTCGATCCCAGGACCCTGGGATCATGACCTGAGCCGAAGGCAGAGGCTTAACCCACTGAGCCACCCAGGCGCCCCTGTACTTTCTTCTTTTTCATTATTTTTTTATTATGATAAAATATACATAGCACATTTACTATTTTAGCCGTTTTTAATCATTTAATTCAGTGTCATCAAGTACATTCATATTCTTGTACAACTATTACCACTATTCATCTCCAGAATTTTTTCATCTTCCCAACTGAATGATTTAATTGGACTTGATATCAACTTAACTTTAATCACATATAAAATTCTACTCCTCTAAGTTCTGTCCCCTCCATTTTATGTTATTGATGTCATAAGTCATATCTTTATACGTTATGTATCTACTAACATAATTATTTTTTACACATTTGTCTTTTAAATCCTATAGAAAATTTAAAGGGGAAGTTGTAAACCAAAATTACAATAATACTGGTTTTTGTTCTTGTCCATGTATATACCCTCACTGAAGATCTTTATATTTTGATATGGCTTTGAGTTACTGCCTAGTAGCATCCTTTCATTTCTACCTGAAGGATTCTCTTAAGCATTTCCTATAGCACAGGTCTAATGGTGAGGAAGTCACTCAGCCATTGTTTATCTGGGGATATCTTAACTTCTCTGTCATTTTGAAAGGACAGTTTTGCCAGATTTTTTTTTTTTTTTTTAAGCACTTCGTATATATCATCCCACTGTCTTCTGGTCATCAAGGTTTCTGCTGCGAAATCCACTGATAATCTTATTGAAGATCCTTTGTATGTGACTAGTCTTACTGTTTTCAAGATTCTGTCTTTCAGCAGTTTCATTCTAATGTGTCTCAGTGTGGGTCTCTGGGTTTTCCTGTTTGGAATTTGTTGAGCTTCTTGGATTGTAGATTGGTGCATTTTATCGAATTTGGGAAGGTTTCTTCTTAGCCTGCCTCTTAGTCTGCCATTTTGCTGACATCTTATGTGCTTTCTTGTACAAGCTTTCCCTCATTTTGAAACGCCATTTTTCTGTCCAACATTCATTATTCCCTTCAAAACTTAGCTGAAGTCTCAAAGCATGCCCAGGTTGGAATAATTTCTGTTGGTAAACATACCATTTACTATCTTTACAGCTTATTTTGTGGTTAATGATCCTGCCTCCTCTGATACCAAGTAAGCCTTTTCTTACCCTCTCCAGGGAGAGTCAAGTACCCATCTACTATGTTCTCATAGCACCTGTGCTTGCCCATTCTGACACCCAGTATACTGTATCATAATTATCTTTTTACATTTTTCTGCCAGACCCTTCAAATACATTAAATTCTGAGTTTCTTAATGGGAGATACCTGTCTCATTGTTTTTTTGTAGCCCTAAAGGGTAGAACAGTAACAGGTATATAGTAATATTCAGTATTTGTTGAATCTGTAGATAGGTCTTAAAGTTGCATAGGGATGTATTATTGAGTTTTGTTGTGTATTTTCTTTTTCACTCCTTGCAGCAGTTCCCACATATGATATGTAAAGTAGATACTATATTCAATTTATTTTAAGGAATTGGCTCACACAGTTGTGGGAGCTGGCAAGTCTGAAATGTGTAGGAAAGGCCAGTAGGTTGCAGACTCAGGGAAGAATTGATGTTGCAGCTCAAGTCCAAAGACAGTTTGGAGATAGAATTCTCTCTTCCTTGGGGAACCTCAGTTTGCTTTTGTTTTTGTTTTTGTTTACTCTGTGAAGGCCTTAAACTAATTAATTGGGTGAAGCCCATTCATACTATGATGAGTAATTTATTTTACTCAAAGTCTACTGATTTAAATGTTAATTTCATCTAAAAAATAATCTTTACAATAGCCTGGGTGACTCGGTTGAGTGTCTGACTCTTGTTTTTTTGGTTCAGGTCATGATCTCATGGATTATGGGATCAAGCCCTCTGTCTGGCTCCACGCTCCTGGACTCAGTGGGGACTCTGTTTGAAAATTCTCTCCCTCTCTCCTTCCCCCAATTCTAAATAAATATATCTTTAAAAAAAAAATCTCTACAGCAACATCCAAATACTTGTTTAACCTTAACCAAATACCTGGGTACCATGGCATAGCCAAGTTAATGCATAGAATTAACCATCATAAGGGGGAAAAGGAGCCAGAGCCTAAGCCCTACCAGGAGTATCTGTCTGCTTGCCTTAACTTCAGGTTTTTATGTGGAAATTTTATTATTCATTAGGTGGGGACAACAAATATCCCATGCCATCTCCATCGTTTCATGGGAATATTTCTTCCTAAGAATGAATGAGATAATCCATGTAAAGTGCTTATCATTTAACACCTGTTATGTAGTAAATGTTTAATAAATGCTAGTTTCCATAATAATATTGTTATTATAATTATTATTAATAGTATATTATTGTAATGATAGTAGTAGTAGATAGTATAGTGGTAATAATAGTTTTCTATTAGTTCCAAATAAAGGCATCCTAGATAAAGATCCTGCCTTGTCTTTAGTCTTGGGCCTGTTCTTGAATTAATCTCTGTGGTGGTGAGTTGGTGTAATGAGAATGGTTAAGCTTTGGTCAGGAGCCAGTCCCTGGCAAGTCATTGCTCAGAGAAGTTGAATCTGTAAAAAGATGGCATCTTCTACTTGAACTATTCAGGCGGAAAGGTGATAGGTAAGGGAGAAAGAGCAGAGCAGTCTCCCAACAGGATTTCTGGGTCCTAGGACAAGGGAGGGTCAGCCCGAACAAATAACTGTTATTACAGTGATTTAAGTAAGATGCCCTGTGATGGAACCTGTTTTTGAATTCTGGGCTATTTTACACCAAATCTTAGGCTTTGAAAACCATATAATGAGTTTCTAAAGGTAGAGAGTAGTTATTTGAATATTAAGCAAGATTTTGGGGCAGAAATTTCTGATTACATTTCTGATTACGTTATATATTCTGTGCATTTGTCTATGTTTCCTAAATTTTATTGCAGCCCATAATTCCTTTTAACACATTTAAAAATTCCTCCATCAGTGTTATTTAGAATTCTAAGTAATGTTAATGTTATCAGTAAAAAGCAGGCACAACATAGGTTCAAAGCCTGCTTTTTTTCTAATTACATGACATCTTCTACATTTTACCTTGCAAATCTTAAGATAGTAGAGATATTAGTATCTGCATAATGAAAATTAAGACCGAGGCTCTGAAAGTTATGTGATAATCAGAGTAAAAAAAAACAAAACCCAAAACTGTTTCATGGCAGAGCCAGATGAGAATCTGAGTCTCCAGTTTTTAGTCCCATTTTCTTGTTCTTTGTACGACCTACATACTTTACTAAAGACTACTGTAGTGACCAGAATAGTAACAAGAATAATGAGAATAGCTTGCTTTTCTGTGTTTGCTTGATAAGAGATTATTGGCAGTTAAACTACATTTTTTATTTTAAAGATTTTATTTATTTATTTATTTGTCAGAGAGAGGGAGAGAGCACGCACAGGCAGGCAGAGTGGCAGGCAGAGGCAGAGGGAGAAGCAGGCTCCCTGCCAAGCAAGGAGCCCAATGTGGGACTTGATCCCAGGACGCTGGGATCATGACCTGAGCCGAAGGCAAACGCTTAACTGACTTGGCCACCCAAGCGTCACCCTTCATGAGTTTCTAACTAATTGGTTTTTAGTTTTTTTTTTTTTTTATTAAAGATTTTATTTATTTATTTGTGAAAGAGAGAGAGAGAAAGCGTGAGAGGAGAGAGGTCAGTGGGAGAAGCAGACTTCCGGTTGAGCAGGGAGCCCAGTGCGGGACTCGATCCCGGGACTCCAGGATCATGACCTGAGCTGAAGGCAGTGGCTTAACCAACTGAGTCACCCAGGCGCCCCTGGTTTTTAGTTTCTAACTTGTTTCTCTTTTTATTGCTCTCTGGTTGGAAAATAATGGATATTTATTTTCAGGAAAAAGCCCTAAAACTATATTTCTGGGAAGGGCTTTGAAGGTGACTTAAATCTGTTTCTCTGACAATGTGGTATTATATCAAAATTAAGACAGATGGCTCACTCCCTTCTCCCCATAAACAGAGCCTGGGGAAATGAAAGTGAACTGCATGGACGTGGGTTCCCACTGTCCTTGTGAATAGCTTTGACTAATTCATAGTAAGTTTATGCAGTTGTCAACTTTAGGCTTCTGAAAGCCTAGCTTGGGCTTTGGTTTTCTTGCTGGTTTGCATATTAGGTTCCACCAAATCAGAACCAACAGTTTTTGGAAACTAGGGAGCCTTATCCCCAGCCTTTCTTTATGTAAAGCTTTGGTATTTGTGGATTTTTTAGGATGTGCCAGCATCTTGGGAGTGAATAGGGTCACAGAGATAATCTGTGGTATGTAGGATCATTTCTTTTTCCTTCTGGAAGTTACTAAGCTAAAAACACAAGAGCTTTTCCTGTCATCCAGGATGAGTAGTGCTTTGGGCAAAATGCTCACACACCTATTTTTGAAATATATCTTGAATCTTTCTTACCACATGTATTGGTGGGCTCCTTGGGAAACTGCATATAAATATTTTTTAATGTGGCACAGAATCTTGAAAAGATTAAGTTTTTGAATTATTAATGCTAAACAGAAAGCTTTGTATAGTTATGCACAGAAAAATATATGTTATTTGAATGAAAGGAGGATGTAAGAAATATGACCCACATCCCATTCTCTTGCACCTAAGCATCTTCATGTATCTAAATGTATTTAGGTATTCTTACTTGCTGGAAATGAGAAGGATAGCTACAGAGGTTAAGAGTCTATGGACTCTAGGGGCGCCTGGGTGGCTCAGTGGGTTAAAGCCTCTGCCTTCGGCGCAGGTCATGATCTCAGGGTCCTGGGATCGAGCCCCACATCGGGCTCTCTGCTCAGCGGGGAGTCTGCTTCCCCCACTCTCTCTGCCTGCCTCTCTGCCTACTTGTGATCCCTCTCTCTGTCAAATAAAAAAAAAATTAAAAAAAAAAAAAAGTCTATGGACTCTACATCTGAAACTAATGATGTACTATGGGCTAATTGTATTTAAATAAAAAAAAAAAGAAGAGTCAAAGGAATATCACAGAACAACATCCCTGAAATTATAATCTAAGTTAATGAGAAAATAATTTGATTTTTAGTCTCATTTATAGGACAGATTTTCAGTTGTGATGGTTTTAATAGAAGGTAATAGAACTGATGATTTTTTTTTTACATCTTCTCTTTAGTAATATATCATACACTACTTGGTTTTGATAATAAAAGAATTGTTAGGAGATCAGAATTTCACTAGATAAAAGTGGATCAGAAGTTAAATTTAATTGATCTCAGTGCTGTGAGAATTAATGCCTAACAATCCCATATTTTTGTTTAGTTGGAAATGGTCTTCGGGTATGTTTGGAGAGATCACTACTGCTCCCCTTACTCCCACACCCAAAATTATGAAGAGGAATCTCTACCTTTTAAGCTTCCTTCATTTTACCCAAACAGAGACTGTATTTGTTGGTTAGAGCTGACAGTCCTTTGTAATCTGTTTTCTTTTTCACCCGGCTAGCTTCATTTTTTTTTTTTTTTTTTTAAAGCTCTCTTATTCTTCTGTCTTGGCTGTGTTGTCAGCTCACTGCTTTCTTGTAGCCCTGTTTTCCTGCCTGCACACTTGATCTTTGAGCAGACACTGTCAGTAACAGCAGTTAACAGAGAAGCAGAAAGGATTGAATACAAACACGCATATTAGTGTTTGTGGTGCTGATCTGTGATACTGTGTGATACTTTCTATTTTTGTTATTAGCTACCTTCAGAATGAGGGTGCATAATTGATACTTGCCCTGTGTGGAATGCCTCTGAGAATTTGGGGTTGGGGGAAGGGGGCTAGTTTTTCATGTGACTTATCTCTGACATGCTACAGCAGGAATGAAAACATTCTTATGCTCACATAAGGAGGGAAGGAAAAATTTCTATTTTCCTTCAAGATTGAGGTTGCTGAATTTGTGTGGTATATTTAGATTTTTCTTCCTGTGATTTCTATTTTTTGATTTTACCTAATTTTATAAGGGTTGGGAGTGGGGATGACCTTTGCATAATAAGTAGATTGAGGTATGGGAGGAATGGGCTGCAACAGTGATTCACATGGTAAGGGACTATTTAAAATCTCAGCAACATCACGACCCACATTGCGACCCATCTGAGAAATGGTTAGTGAGCTCCTTGGCCATCTCAAGTGTTTAAAAGTAACAGTATACAAATAGGTTTTATTCTTGGGCTTTTTTCTTCCTTACAAATCTTAAGAATGTTGTGCCTGCATATCCAAAACAGTTGATTTTTGTCTACATTTAAAATATCACCTCAAAACGGGGAGAAATGTAAATATAGCATTAAGTTGCCCCCTAAGTATCTTCTCTGGTGTAATTTCCCCCACTTTCCTTTATGCTACAGCTTAATGGAGCCTGAGTTTATGTTTGGATGATGTCTGGGATGAAATTGAAATAATAGTCTTGAAGCTCTAAGGAGAAACTCTACAGAACTAGTTTGGATGACTTCTTGAATGCCATCCCCCTTCTTCATGTTGTCTTCTTTTACCTTTACCCCCACCCAAAAATGTATTGCTGCAGAATTCTATGGATTTTTCTCTTGTTTTGTAAAAAAAGAAAAAAATGAAGGGAGCAAGTCAGTGTGTGTGTGTGTGTGTGTGATTTCAGTATAAGAAGTTAAATTTATTACACCAAAAGAAATAGCTTTATATTGTAATTCTGAATCTAAGGTTGCTTAGGACTCATTCATTAGGAATGTAGCTCTGATGGAAGCATGTAAGAATTTAGATAATATATCTCAGACTACAAGTGGATCCTAGTATGTTTGTTCTGAAGAGTATAGAATGAGATAAATGCTAAATGTGATTCTGTTTTTACTTAGTATACCTTGTTTTACGTATTTGATCAACTGGAATTGACAAGTGGTCCTAAAATAGCTTTTTTGAGCAGAGCAGTATTTGATGGAGCAAATGGATTGTCTATTGACAGTCTTACCCATTTCTTCCGTGTTGTTTCATTCTAAAATTGATACACACCAGTGATTTAAGGGGAAATTAACACTTCAGAAAATGTCCTTTTCCTTAATATTGTTGACTATTTCTATTAGCCATTTTCATTTGGTTTGACAGTGGTACTTAAGGGTTAAGCGTACAGAGCTGATGCAACCCCTCCTTTTTTTCACTAGCAGTTTTCATTGGACATCATTTCCATAGCAACAGTGAGATCAGTGAAACCTGAGTATTTCATTGATTATTTTTCTCCTCTTCCTTTTTTAATCTATTCTCTTTTCACCACATTTTAGTGAGAAAGCATTTTTTTTTTTTTTTTTACAAACAGAGCTTATATTGATTTCTATTCCATAAATAATTAAAAGAGGGTGGAAAACTCTGCCCTTCACTTAAAAATTGAATGTTTCACTATGTATTTAAAAAGCGATTCAGGTTTAGGAGGATGGATAACCATACCGGCTGTAGCTGATGTTCTCAAATATTCTTGCATTGTTTGCTGGTCTTCTAGGGAAAAGAATAATGTGGAACAGGACCTTAAGGAGAAAGAAGATACTATCAAACAGAGGACAAGCGAGGTTCAGGTAAGTGAACTATAAAATTCAGTATTCTGTTTCTGATTTAGAAGGATTCATTTTAAATGTATAGGGTCATTTACTGTGTGATGGTTGTGGTATTGAAGAGTAGGTCAAGAAAATATCTGTTATTTATGTGATATAAATATTTGCCTTTTGCAGAATGATAGTTTTTCTCTGAATTCTGGCCTGCACAGATTATACTGCAATGAGAAAGCAGTATTTTTTAGCCTAAATTTCTAGTTTTGAAAGTATTTTTAAGATAATATTAACCTATATATCGTATCATTAAAGGTAAGTTTGAATGACTTGTGATGTAAATATTATTATACCGATAAAATTAAATGAGTGAGATCATCATCATCACCATCATTATCAAAACACAAATTGCTTTTTATGAATGTGAAATTTTGTTAGCTAGGAGACCTAGTATTTTTAAAGAGCTGTTTCTCATAACACTGGTAGGGTGGGAAATGATATGAAATAATTTAAAATAGCATTTTGTAAGTTGCTTAGTAGCCAGGATAGCTTAAACTTTAGCATAATGAGATTTAATTCATTTTCACTAAGTGCTGCATTAAGTACCTTCATTTTACAAATAGAAAAGATAATAAAACCTTAGTTTTTGATTGAGAAATGATACAAAAAGGGGTATTTCAAACATTAAAAAAAAAATAGAAAATTGAGCAGTGTTGCATTTAGGGCAATAAACAGTGCATGTGACCATGTTATTTGGGCACTGTTTCCTGAATGTTATACCAGCACATACAGAAGGTTGGATGTAGAAGCACTGTTATAAGTTGCCAGTAAAAGCATATGGATGGGCCTTTTAAAACATGTTACTTATATGTTGGATTTCTGTGCTTGTGCTGATAGTTTTAAATGAATGGAAGCTCTAAATTGGTAGATCCATTGTTTTGTTTTGAGGTAGGACATGCAGCAGAGATTGTCTATGAGATGTATTATGCCTGGGTGCAGAGAATGATTTACTGAGAGATTGAGGAAGAAGCCAAAGAGACTTCTTGTTACAAGTTGGTTATTTTATTAGATTGCTACCTTCACTGTATATACTGGAATTTTCCTAAAGATGATAGAAAAGTCAAGAGATCATCACTAACATATTTCCCTTTGTGGTAGTGAGATGGGGGGTGGTTACCTCCATTACATTATTTTCATGCAGTTTTTGAGCTTCTTAGGAAATGAAAAGAGACACAGACTTTAAGCAGTTACTACTGAAAATAGCTTAAGAATGGGAGATAAAATAATCTATAAAAATTCCCTCAATCTGAAGAAATATAGTTACTGATGTAACATGGGACAGCTTCTAAATTTAGCCAGATAGGGTTTCGAAGTGCGAAGGTTTTTCCGATGGACGGTATTTTGCTATTTGTGTACATCTACCTTGGTTTTTCCCTACTGCATCTTTTGAGACTGAATTTACAAGGCTGGTTTGGAACAATACTGAAATTTATATTGTTTCTTTCAGGCTAAATGGGCTGTCCTTGAATATTTGATTTCTTATAATTTTAGAAGTTTTGTTACTTGTCAAAATTTCTTCATGATTTTTTTTTGTCCCTTTTCACTTAGTGGTAAGGTGTATGTTAAATCTTAAGCTTTGCTGTATTCAGAATGTATAATTAGCAGAGGGAGTCTAATTTTCTTCATTGGGTGCTGTAAATAAAAGGTATCTTGGAGCATGCTTAGTACAGACCAAGTTGTAATGTTTGAACATAAGTTCGTTGAAAAGAGAACTTTGGATTAAAGTTTTGTATTAGTAGATTCATTATTCATTCCACTCCAATACAGGTATCTCTGTATTATACGTGGTAAAGAGACATTAGACTAAGAATGACATGGATAAATGACATCTATATGTAATTAAAACTTTTAATTTTCGTGATTATTTTCAATTTTCTGAAGCACAAGACAACTTATCAGAAGTGGTAATAAGTAGATTTCATTACTTATTGATTAACTCTGATTTACTCAGTGGTAATGAGACACAGACTAAGGAATAACATGGATAATTAATATCTGTAAGTAACTCTAAGTCCTAGTGCTCTATTTTCTTTCTTTTTTTTTTTTAAGATTTTATTTATTCATTTGACAGAGATCACAAGTAGGCAGAGAGAGAGAGGGGAAGCAGGCTCCCTGCTGAGCAGAGAGCCTGACACGGGGCTCAATCCCAGGACCCTGAGATCATGACCTGAGCCAAAGGCAGAGGCTTTAACCCGCTGGAGCCACCCAGGCGCCCCTATTTTCTAATTTCTATGGCAAAAGGCAGTTTACTGGAGTTATTAATTAATAGCAGAATCAAAGAACTTCAGTGCTTTCTGACCCCACTTTCTAAATGAGAAATGCCTAAGTGAAGACAGGAGAAAAGTAAGGTAGTTTTGACCTATTAGTGAGTGTCTGCCTAATGCAAACTTGGCTTTTTGAGTGTTCTTGCTTTTCTCCGCCTTAATAGAGTCATAGATAGTAATTATATGAGCTCATATCTCAAGCACAGAAACCAAATTTTAGATGCAACCAAAGTGCCAAAAGACTAGTTCTTTTTTGTTTTGTATCTCTGTAGTCTTTAGTCCTAAGACAGATAAATTAGGAAATCTGCTACATAATTAATTTCTAAATTTTTGTTTCTTATCTGTATTCCTGTGAACTACAGTCTTGAGCGATTTCAGTTCAAGATTTTTTTTCTTGAAAAACAAACCAGTGGTTAACTTCAACTTTTTTCCTGAAATGATCACTGTGAATGCATATGAGGAATACTGCTAGTTCATCAAGTTCTGTGGAGAAACTAGGCCCAAAGTGATCCAAGGGGAAAAAGCTATAAAAGGCCATTCTGTCTCAAAGGTACATGGTTTGGACTTCTGTTTGTTTGTTAAGGGGAGAAGGAAGACCCACATTCTTTCCTACTTTAAACTGCCTATAAACAATTTTATTAAAGTTTTCTTCTGAGTAGTTAAGGAATTAGGAATTCACTCTCCTGTGTATTTTTCTTCAGTGTTGCATAGAAGTTTGTAGGAACAACATGGTATCTGACAAACTTGAATTCAGATTCTGGTTCTGACTCTTCCTAGGTTTGTAACCCTAAGTAAGTAATTTAACACTCTACACAGTAGCTTTCTATTCTGTAATATGGAATAATAAAAATACCAAATACTTAGAGTTGCTGTAGGAATAAAATGAGATAATGCAGTTACAGTGCCTCACAGAGTGATTGGTACCATGTAAAAGTTTAGTAAATTTTCTGGTTAGTAATAGAATTCTATACCCTACTATTATCTACTTACTATCTATCCTCCCTTCATCATCAAGCTCTTCCTTCTCTGACTTCTTTCTTCACTTAGAGCTGTCTGCACACAGGACTCACCAGTTTGAAAATAACCTTTTTGGTTTTTGGTGGGTTTTTTTTTTTTTTTCTGTTACTATTGCCATGTTAGCTACCAACCTGTTTTTCACTTTTCTTTTCTTTTTTCTTTATGTGGCCATTTTTTCCTCTTCCTGTCCTTTCAGGTAATCCTCTTTAGTTTGCTGTTTACCCATACAACTGTGCTTTAATTTTTCTTTCCAGAACCAATAATAATCTTAAGGCCAGATCCATTGGTCTTTTCTGCATTGGTTCCTGCTTTCTTGAATTGTGTTCTGTCAGAGAGTCCAGATAGTCTCCTGCCTGTCTGGCCCTTTGCTTTTTTTGCCTTTGCCAGGGACTGATACATACCTCTACCTTGTTGTTCCCTTCCTTTTTCATACCACTGGCACCATATGCTGGTGACTCCTAAATATTTATCAAGCCCTCTGCTCTCTAATCTCACATTTCCAGTTAGACATTTTGGTGTTTATCATTTTCTTTTCTTTCTTTCTTTTTTTTTTTTTTTTCGATGTTTATCATTTTCAAAGTCAATGTGTCTAAAATGAGTCTCATTTTGTTGAAAAAAATTAGCTTCAGTTTTGGACTCTCCTATTTTTGTAAGTGTTTTCTTTCTCATTATTGCCACCCTTTTACCTAACATCTGAAATTTAGAAATCAGATCACAAGTCTCTTCTTGCCCATCCTCTTCTTGCCCTTCTTCCTAAACCAATTTTAGTATCATGACTCTGAGCTGTGAAAATCTTTACTGCTGCCCACTGCTGCTGTTAATGATGGGAGGATGTCATATCTCATGGATATATTGGAGGTAGGAAAAAAAGATGAGATACAGATCCTCCTCTTATATTACTTATTTTTTTAATTGTCTGCCTCTAATCTGTGTGCCCTACACATTCTCTTTCTTATTCCTACCCTCTAGATCTGTTGTGATCTAGAATGTTCCATATCTCCTTGCTTATGTGAATTCTGCCCATGCCTTAAAGTCCAGCTCAAATCCCACCACTTCTCTAAATAAAAGTTTTCCTTCTCTGTCTCTTAGTCTATATTAGTCTTTCCTATGTTGGAACTCCCAGAAGAGTGTGTATTTACCTAGATGGTATGTCCAGTAGGTTATCTTCTTGTGCTATGTGGTGTGTGTGACTCTAGTATCTTCCATCCTCTGTTGTAAACTCCTTAAGGTAAGAAATTGTACTGTGGAAAATTTCTTTCACTATATTTGATAATATATTATTAGATGGAGATAAATTTAAGGAAGCTGTTCACAATAGAAATGAATGAACTTCAGTTTTGTGCATGAAATTAAAAATAGCCAAGACACACCCAGAAACCCTACACAAAAAGGATTGGGAGCATGGTAGGTTCATAAAGTCAGACTTTTCCATAAAGTTCATACTTGTTCATGCTACTCTCCTGCAAAAGAGGCCCCCACTTATTTGTACTTTATCAGTAAAGGTTCAGTAATCATAGTAATTGTCCCTTTTTGGTTCATTTTAATCACTTGGGTTTTTTTTTTCCCTTAGATGAAGAGGGATGACTTATTTTGGGTAGAAGTAAAATTAGATACATGAGCTCAACATTCTTTTCCTAGCGATAATGCTCTTAGAACATGCTGGGAAGCATATGATTGGGAAATAAAGGCAGGCTGTTGGTGAGGATTTCTAACACCCACCTAGTTTAATAGACTTCCTTTCTGTTCTTTGACCTAAACATCTTGCTCTGTAGTTGATACTTTTTTAATATTAAGAATGTTCCTGTAGGGGTGCCTGGGTAGCTCAGTTGGTTGAGCGTCTGCCTTTAGCTAGGGTCATGATCGCAGAACTCTGGGATCGAGTCCCACAGTCAGCTCCCGGGTCAGCAGGGGAGTCTGTTTCTCCTTCTGCCACTCCCCACTGCTTGTGATCTCTCTCTGTCTCTCAAATAAATAAATACAATCTTAAAAAAAAAATAAATAAGAATACTCCTATAACTTCCGTTTTGAGAATTAGACCAACATAATGAATGTACCTGATTATTTCTAGTTTTGGATTAGTCTGTAGAATTTAAAAAATCAGTTAAATAACATTTTTATAAGATTACTGAAATATTTAAAATTTCCCCTGTTCTCATTAATAATTCTTCAGGTATAGATATACTAGTATAAGTATATGTCTTTATATATGCTTTGAGGTTTTTAAGTGAGTATTCATAAGTTACTGGTATCTTTATTTTTTACTCTGTATTTTATGTGAAACAGAGGCAAATGTATTCATGTTGCTAATGCTTAATAGGTTTAATACTTAAGTTACCTCTTCAGTTGTATAACTCACTTGGATTGCTAAAATAAATTTTACTCTTTTACTGTAGCTAAGAGTTTTTATGTATTTGTTTAAATTCTGTTTTTTACTACCTTTGTCACACTTCATGGGATTTGGAAGGATGGGGATGAGTTTATCATTTTCATTAACTTGTGTGATTTCTAGAAAACAGGACGTTTTCCTTGAAAGTTCTTTTTTTTTTTTTTTAAATTTATTTATTTGTTAGAGAGAAAGAGAGAGAGCGAGCACAGGTCGACAGAGTGGTAGGCAGAGGCAGAGGGAGAAGCAGGCTCCCCGCGGAGCAAGGAGCCCGATGTGGGACTCAATCCCAGGACGCTGGGATCATGACCTGAGCCGAAGGCAGCCGCTTAACCAACTGAGCCACCCAGGCGTCCCGAAAGTTCTTTTTAAATAAAGCCAAGATACTAGCTCAAAGATCCCTTCTTTGATGAGGAACCTTGGATGTGGCTGCTTTGGTATTTTTCTAAAACAGACCTTGGCACTCTATTACTGTAGTTTTTTCACTGCATTCTTTCAAGTCTCTTAATTGCCATTATCCTCCTTTTCTTCTGTTGGTGGCACAGATAGGCAAGTAGAGCATGACCATGCAAAGTAGAGCATAACCAGGAAGGCTTCTGCAAATGTCTTCAGTCACGTACTTGATAGGATGGCATTTGATAGTGCTGAAGTCGTGCAATGAATCAGAAGAGGATTTTCTCAAAGGACTACCTTAAAGTTAAGAGACAATTATCCTAGTTAGTGGAAGATACTGTTTGCTAGGAGAGCCTGCGACTACCCTAATCAAGGGCGGGGTTTGGGGGGGGGTGGGCTTGGGGAGGTGGGCCAAGAGGGAGATGTGCATTTGTTGCCTTCACTTAGTCTCAGGATAAGCAAGCTATACCAAAAACAAAATAGCCAAGAATATGGGAATACTGATATTGATAGGGAAATTGCATTTCAGTGGTGGTAGCATTACAAGTAATTTTGCAGTGAAATTTGATTCTGATTCTTGTAGTATGTATGTTTGCATCTGTTCATTTTGATTTTGTGCAATTTAATAACTTTAAGTTTGCTTCCTGAAAGAGTAGGCCCTTTTATGTATGGATTAGTGTTACGCTTTTTAAGAGATGATTTTTTTTAAGATTTTATTTCATTACTTGAAAGAGTGAAAACCAGACAGCAAGAGTAAGGTGAGAGAGCACGAGCAGGGTGAAGGGCAGTGAGAGAAACAGACTCCCCGCTGAGGAGGGAGCCCGATGTGGGGCTCAGTCCTGGGACTCCAGGATCATGACCTGAGCTGTAGACAGACACTTAACTGACTGAGCCACCCAGATGCTCCAAGAGACGATCTTTTATTATATTTAGAAATAGACATGAAGATGGGGCCCCTGAGTGGCTCACTCAGTTAAGCATCTGACTCTTGATTTTGGCTGAGGTCATGATATCAGGGTTGCGAGATCAAGCCCCAAGTTGGACTCCGCACTAAGCGTGGAACCTGGTTGTCCCTCTCCCTCTGCAGTAACCTTTCCCTTGACGCCTATAGTTACTACTATGTGGATTTTTACTGAGCTAAGAAGTGAGCCTGGAAAATTTGAGTGAATTTGTTTACTCTGTGGAAAAGAAAGGTCAAGAATGAGTAAATACTATATTGGCTTGTTTATTCCCATTCCTTCTGCACAAACTTATCTTCAAAGAGTGTATTTAAAGTGGCTCAGTAAAAGACTAGTTTTGAAAAATGGTTCTATTTATTAAAGGAAACCAGCCTTATTCCTACTATTGGTAGTTCTTACATAAAAATTCGGTCACATTTGAAACATCTGAATATTTTTATACTGGTATGAAACCGCCAGAGGTATGTGATATTTTAAAAACTCCAAACTTGACATTTTCAGGCTATAAAAGTAATATGGGTCCATAGTAATCTTGTAAAATATAGAAAAGTATTTAAAACACCCTACAACTTCACATTCTACAAAGAGCCATTGTTAACATTTTGTTATATTTTTATGAATATACATAAATGGCTTTATATTTATTTGTGATTATACTGTACATGCTTTAAAAAATTAGCATTAGGTCCTAGACATTTTCTTTTCTTTCTTTCTTTTCCTTTTTTTAAAGATTTTATTTCTTTATTTTAGACAGAGAAAAGAGCAGGGGGGAAGTGAGGGGCAGAGTGAGAGAGAGAAAGAGTCTCAAGCAGACTCTGCACTCAATGCAGAGCCTGACTAGGGACTCAGTCTGACATCACACCTGAGCTGAAACTTAAGAGTTGGCTGCTTAACTGACTGAGTCCCCCTAACTAATTAGCGCCCTCCCCCTAGACATTTTCTTATGTTATGTGACCCATTTAAGGTAAATTTTATTTTTAATTAGATTTGTAGGAGTGTCTGGGTGGCTCAGTCCTTAAGCATCTGCCTTTGGCTCAGGTCACAATCCCGGGGTCCTGGGATTAAGCCCCATATGGGGCTCCCTGGTCAGTGGGGAGCCTGTTTCTTCCTCTGCCTGCTCCCCCTACTTGTGCTCTCTCTCTCTCACTGTCAAATAAATAAATAAAATCTTTTTTTAAAAAAGCAGATTTACGGGGCACCTGGGTGGCTCAGTGGGTTAAAGCCTCTGCCTTTGGCTTGGGTCGTGATGCCAGGGTCCTGGAATCGAGCCCCGCATCGGGCTCTCTGCTCAGCAGGGAGCCTGCTTCCTCCTCTGTCTCTCTGCCTGCCTGTCTGCCTCTCTGTCAAATAAATACATAAATAAAATTCTTTAAAAAAAAAAAAGATTTACAATAGAAGTAGAGGCATCAAAATTGCATCTATTTATAAAGACTAAATAGTATTAGAGATGAAGTCCAAGATATTTTGGTGGGGGGAGGGCTGGGAGACGGTGGGAAATCAGTCTAGAGTATTTGAGGATGAGACTAAATAACAGATATTTTTTCCTTTACCCACCCCTGAACATTTTTAATTAAAGGGAAAGAAAAAAAATTTTTCCACAGGATTCTTAAAAAATGCTTTTTAGGCTAGCATATCATTATATATAAATTGTGCAATAACTTTATGACCAAAGTAAGGTTTTTATGATAGATTATATTCCAAAATTAATAAAATTACTTGAGCTGTAGTTGGCATTTAAAAAAAATTAATAATTTACCTATAAGAAATTTTCAAACCACTGTAATTTTCCCAGTTACTGTGTTAAAGTGAAGCTGTTATTCCACTTTCCTGAAGAATAAGAATAGTACATAGTGTTATGTAAAAGACATACAAATATATAAGCTTAAAACACAAGAAAGGTGTATGCCACAGTAATTTGTCTAAAGCAGTAAAAATTATTTCCATATAATGGAAATTTTAAATGTCAGATCAATCTTGGTCTATAGACGATGAAAATATTGAACCAGTATAGAAATTTAGGTATTATTTTAATTTAACAAAAAGCATTTATCATAGGTCATTTTGATGTTACTATTAATATTGACTTATAGTTTAAGTGCAGAGTGAAGGTTTTCACAGAACAGTAAAAGAACATGAAATCCTCTCTTTCTATCAACCTCAGGCACATATTCCAAGAGTTTCTACCAGGTACTAGAAACTTTGTGGTAGTTACACATCATTGTTTAATTAATCCTCTGGAATGTGCTATGCATTGTACTAGAATGTCTCAAAGAAAGATGAGACATTGGCTCTGTCCTTCAGTTTAGTGTTTAGAGGTAACTATAATACAGTGTAGTAAGTGTGATAATAGAGGTTAAGGACAAACTGCGATCAGAATACAGTAAAGAAGGCTCAAGGTGAGTCAGAGATTAAGTTTGGCTTTGAAGAATGGGTTGTATTTCCAGGTAATGATGGTATGGAAGAACACTCAAGGCAGAGGAAATGGCTTAAGAAAGGCACTGGGACATTGAAGTATATTGTCTCTTAGAGAAAGAAGATGGTTTATTGAGGCTGGGGTATAGGTGAATGTAAGGAAAAGAGGGTAATAGAAGAGGAAGGATAACATGGGGCCCAGTATTGAAGGGTCTGATGTATCTTGTAGGCAGTTTTACTTTATCCTACAGGGAAGAGGAAGCCATTATATATTTTGCAGAGGGACTAAAGAACTCTCCTTTACAATGAGTTACTTTTTAAAAGAAAGTTGGACATTTGGAACAGGAAGAAACAAAGAAAAACAAAATATGAATCAAGGAAGGGATAGTGAAAACTATTGAGAACCAATGCTAGGTGCATATCTAAAACTGTATCTTAATTTTGAGTGTGGATCGGCTAACAGTATCGGCAAGGTTAATAATTTAGGCATGAAAAAATTTAGGCTTGCCGGCAGACTAATGATAAAGTACCAATGGAGCTTACCATTATGAATCTGTAATCACATAGACTCATGGAATGTCCACACAAAAGACTTTCATGATCATCCGTTGTGTGGGCCTTTTGAAGGGAACTTTTTAAAGAAAGCAGCATGATAGTAATTGCATTTTTAGATCAATCAGTTGGTTGAGAAAATACAAGTAAAAATCGGTTATTAAAAGCATTGTTCAATGTTTTATTTAATCACAGAAGCATATACATATATTTGAAAAATAGTGGCATACTTGTGAGACATTTGGTCTATAGACACTGTATAGCTTAGTGATTAAGGACTCATACTCTGGAATATCTAGAACCTAGTTTGAATCCATTACCTGCTAACTGTAACTTTGGATAAATACTTGTCCATCTGTGCCTCAGTTTTCTCATCCATAAAATGTGAATAACGATAGTACCTACTTCATAGATCTGTCATATGGATTATAAATGAATTAATATATGTAGAGTCTGGAACAATACCTAGCACATTATAAGAGCTATGGTAGAAGTCCTTGTTTTGTGTAGTCATGCAGTCATTCAGAGACTGTCTTCTAAGTTTTTCTTTTGTTGTTCTTAGATTCTTGTTCTGATGAGTGATTGATGGGGTCTTTGAATAGTATGTTATTAAAAAGATACCATTATTTTTAGAAATTTGTGTTCACAATTTTATTTCATCTTTTTTGAGATCTCTGCCCACCTCCTGCCCAAAACATGTGTTAGTTATCAATCTCTTCTTCCTCACTTGTGGTTCCTGGAGAGAATTAAGTCCTAATTCCTTTTGGAAACCTTTTTATAAACAATTAATCTCTCTCCTGTGTATCTGCAGTGGTACTAGTATTGTACCATTCTTCAGAGAATTGGGAAAATAGCCACTCAAATTATTTTCTTTGGTCCAGGCGAGGAACCCCAAATGTTAGAGGACATATAAATCAGGCCATCTTGGCTGCTCTGTTTCATGTGGTAATGATAATGGCAGTGGCTGCTTTCATCTATTTGCCAAGGTCTCTTGTATTTTTTTTTAAACAGACTTTTTTCTTTAGAGCAGTTTTAGGTTCATAGTAAAATTAAGCAGAGGGTACAGAGATTTCCCAGTGTAACTTTTTAGTTTCTGTAGCTTTTGTCATTAAACATAAAGTATAGTACATAAATAAATATAGCATTTTAAAAATGATTAATCTTTAGGAAATTCCTTCCTACACTGAGATCTCTATTTTCTTCCATACATTTTTTTTAAAATTTTATCTTCCATACATTTTAAAGTTTTGATATTCACAGTTAGGTCTGTAATATACCTGGAATTTATTTTTCTCTTTAATGTGATTTACAGTCTTCTTTTTATTTTATTCTTTACCGTATGGGCATGCCCAGCATATATACTGAATATTTAATTCTTTTTCCTTCCAGTCAATTTTTTTTTCCAAGTTCGTGTCAGATGGGTAATGTGCTGAGGCTGTAACAAAGTTTGAGGGGAGCTATATGTCACACAATGGCGTGAACACCCAATCATCATGCTTATGAACTACAAAAGGTTCCTCTTTCCAGTCAATTTTAATGTCATGTTTTCACATCATTATTTCGGCATATACTAGATCTCTGTCTAAATTCTCTTTTCTTCTCCCTCAATCTATTTTTCTATCCTTGTATCAATACCAAACTGTCTTAATTATTTTAGTTTTCCTATAGTTCATAATACCTGGTCGGTTAAGTCCTTTTACATTTTACTGTGCTGTTTCTTTTTCTTTTTTCTTCCAAATGTGTTTTAGAACCAGCTTGTCAGACTTCTTGCAAAACCTTATTAGGATTTTCATTGGAATGTATAGATTAATTGGGAAAAAATTGACATCTTTATGATGTCACACTCATCATTCACAAATATTTATGGAGTACCTCTTGTATACTGGGAACTGGGAAGATAGCAGTAAACAAAACTCACAAATACCTCCCAACTAGTGGAGCTTATGTTGTAGTGGAAGGAAGTAGACCATGAGCAATATAATTTATTTAAATTATATGCTCTGTTATTCATAATAGCCAAAACCTGGGCGCAATCTAAATGTCCATCAAATATGTATCCATACAATGAATACTGCTCAGCAAAAAAAAAGGAACAAACTGCCTATACATGCAACAACTGAGACTAGGTTTACAAAGTTGGATACAATAGATTATGTATGGTATGATTCCGTTTATATGAAATTTCTACAGAAGGCAAAAACTGTAGTGACAGCAGATCGTTGGTTGCCTGGGGCTTCAAATAGGAGTGAGGATTGACTGCAAAGGAGTATGAGGGAACTTTTCAGATAATGGAAGTGGTGTAAACTGGGTTGTGATGATGGTTGTACAATTGTATATTTGCTAAAACTTACTTAATTGTATACTTAAAATGGGCAAATTTTATGATACGTAAATCAAATTTTAGTCATGAAAGAAATTGAAGAAGACACAAAAAGATTGAAGAGCATTCCATGCTCATGGATTGGATGAATAAACATTGTTAAAATGTTTGTACTGCCTAGAGCTATCTATACTTTCAATGCCATCCCGATTCAAAATTCCACCGACATTTTTCAAAGAGCTAAAGCAAACAGTCCTAAAATTTGTATGGAACCAGAAGAGACCTCAAATTGTTAAGGAAATGTTGAAAAAGAAAAAACTGGGCGCATCACATTGCCTGATTTTAAGCTTTGCTACAAACTGTGATCACTAAGGCAGCATGGTACTGGCACAAAAATACACACATAGACCAGTGGAACAGAGCAAAGAGCCCAGATATGGACCCTCAACTCTATGGTCAAATAATCTTTGACAAAGCAGGAAAAATATACAGTGGAAAAAAGACAGTCTCTTCAATAAATGGTGCCGGGAAAATTGGACAGCTATGTATAGAAGAATGAAACTTGAACATTCTCTTACACCATACACAAAGATAAACTCAAAGTGGATAAAAGACTTCAATCTGAGGCAGGAATCTATCAAAATCCTAGAGGAGAACATAGGCAGTAACCTCTTCGACATCGGCCATGGCAACTTCTTTAAAGATACGTCTCCAAAGGCAAAGGAAACAAAAGCGAAAATGAACTTTTGGGACTTCATCAAGATCAAAAGCTTCTGCACAGCAAAGGAAACAGTCAACAAAACAAAGAGGCAGCCCACGGAATGGGAGAAGATATTCGCAAATGACACTACAGACAAAGGGCTGATATCCAAGATCTATAAAGAACTCTTCAAACTCAACACACACAAAACAGATAATCACGTCAAAAAAGGGGCAGAAGACACGAACAGACACTTCTCCAAAGAAGACATACAAATAACTAACAGACAGACAAATGAGAAACACAAATGAGAAAAGATGTTCATCATCATTAGCCATCAGGGAGATTCAAATCAAAATCACATTGAGATACCACCTTACACCAGTTAGAATGGCAAAGATTAACAAGACAGGAAACAACAAGTGGAGAGGCTGTAGAGAAGGGAACCCTCTTACACTGTTGTTGGGAATGCAAGTTGGTGCAGCCACTTGGGAAAACAGTGTGGAGATTCCTTAAGAAATTAAAAATAGAACTACCCTATGACCCTACAATTGCACTACTGGGTATTTACCCCAAAGATACAGATGTGAAAAGAAGGGCCGTTTGTATCCCAGTGTTGATAGCAGCAATGGCCACAGTTGCCAAACTGTGGAAAGAACCAGGATGCCCTTCAATGGACAAATGGATAAAGAAGATATGGTCCATTATTAGGCCTCCATCAGAAAGGATGAATACCCAACTTTTATATCAACATGGATGATACTGGAAGAGATTATGCTGAGTGAAATTAGTCAAGCAGAGAAAGTCAGTTATCATATGGTTTCACTTACTTGTGGAGCATAAGGAATAACATGGAGGACATTGGGATATGGAGAGGAGAAGCGAGTTGGGGGAAATTGGAGGGGGAGACAAACCATGAGAGACTGTGGACTCTGAGAAACAAACTGAGGGTTTTGGGGGGGTGGGTTGGGTGAGCCTGGTGGTAGGTATTATAGAGGGCATGTATTGCATGGAGCACTGGGTGTGGTGCATAAACAATGAATTTTGGAACACTGGAAAAAAAAAAAGAAACAATAAGAAAATAAAATAAAGCTGTTTAAAATAATTATTTTATACCAGTACAGATGAGCCTTGAAAATATGCTAAGTCACAAAGAGGTCAGTCATAGAAAACCAGATGTTGTATGATTTAATTTATAATAACTATCCAGAATAGACAAAGCTTATCAAGATAGAAAGTAGATTGATGGTTGCCTGGGGTGATTGGGAGGGAAATAGAGAGTGACTTGCTAGTGGGTATAGGGTTTCTTTTTGGGGTGATTGAAAATGTTCTAAAAATAAATTGTGATGGTTCCGAAACTCTCTGAAGGTACTAAAAGCCATTGAATTGTACACTTTAAATGGGTGAGTTGTATAGTATGTTTATCTCAATAAAGCTGTTCTAGAAAATGAATAAAACTACTGCTATATATGAAGGAGACTTAGGGGAGGGAGGTGTTGGTAATGGTGCTGGTGAGGAAGGCCTCACTGTGAGAAGGTTATAGTTGAGCAAAGACTTGGAAGAGATGAGGGTTTGAGCCATATGGATACCTGGGGAAAAGACCTTTTTCT
Source organism: Martes martes (assembly GCF_963455335.1). Lineage (NCBI taxonomy): Eukaryota > Metazoa > Chordata > Mammalia > Carnivora > Mustelidae > Martes > Martes martes. The sequence goes on from NC_137891.1 coordinate 151,053,351, forward strand.
AGGAAGAAGGGATAATCAATGGAAGATCCTGAGAAAGGAGCCTGTCTGGCATGTTTGAGGAGCAGCAGTGAGGCCAGAGTGACTGAGCAAGGGAGAGTGCAGTAGGAAATGAAGTTGGGAGTTGCAGGGCCATTGTGAGGGCTTTGGTATTTACAGTAAGGGAAATGGGGAATCAGTGCCGAATTTTGTATAGAGAAGTGACTCATCTGACAGAGGATTTTTTTTCAGTGGCTGCTGGGCTGAAAATAAACTGTAGGTAGCCTGGGTGGAAGCAGAGAAACCAGTTAGAAGGCAGAAATCCGAGAGAGAACAGTGACTTGGACCAAGGTTGAGGAAAAAAGTGGTCAGATTTTGAATATGTTTTGAAGGAAGAAGCAATAAAATTTGCTGACAGATTGGAGATGAGATGCGAGAGAAAGAGAAGAGTCAACATGCTAGATTTTTTGGCTGTAGAAATTAAGAGGGAGAAGAATGAGGATAAAGCAGATTTGGGGGGGAAATACCAGGAGTTCTGTTTTTGACATGTTCGAGAAGCTCATCAGACATCCAAAGATAGGTTTGAGTAAGCAAATTGGATTTTAAAATCTGGAGTCTAGGGAGGAAATCCTGAAGTAAAGATAGTATTTAAAGCTGGGATTCCTCCAATCTACCAACACAATATATTTAATAAGACTTTGTATTCTCTTAAGATGGGGTTTTAAAAATTGATAACCTTCCCCACTCTCCAAAGATAATAAATGTTAGTTTTCTTGTATTTCAGGATCTGCAAGATGAAGTTCAAAGGGAGAATACTAATCTACAAAAACTACAGGCCCAGAAACAGCACGTACAGGAACTCCTTGATGGACTGGATGAGCAGAAATCCCAGCTGGAGGAGCAACTGAAGGAAGTTAGAAAGAAATGCGCTGAGGAGGCCCAGCTGGTAAAGTCTAGGGTGGAAACATTCTTTGCTTGTTGTTGCTGCTTTTGTCGTTAGGTAGCAATCTAGTCAACAGTTGGGGGCACATAAAGGAGTTGGAGCACTGTTCATCCAGAAACTATAGGTCCTTTTTTGGGGAAAGAGGGCACTTACTGTACTGCTTTTCCAGATTTTAACTGACTGAGCCACCCAGGCACTCCGATTATTTTCCAAATTTTAGCTGAAAGTGTGGTACCTATACTTTCAAGTCCCTCTATTTATTTCCTGATTGCCCTTTTCTACCAAAAATACATACTTCAAAAAAACCCCAAACCCTACTGAAATAGTAAACTGAACAAATAAACATATTTGCATTATGGAGCATTTTAATGACAACTCTTTTTTTTTTTTTTTAAATCCCCCTTTCTTGTCATTTACTCCCATGTTACAGATCTCATCCCTGAAAGCTGAATTAACTAGTCAAGAATCACAGATCTCTACTTACGAGGAAGAGCTGGCCAAAGCTAGGGAAGAGCTTAGTCGCCTACAGCAAGAAACAGCAGAATTGGAGGAGAGTGTGGAGTCAGGGAAGGCTCAGCTAGGACCTCTTCAGCAGCACCTGCAAGATTCACAACAGGAAATCAGTTCAGTAAGTCTTTGTGGCAATGAGACATGCTCAAATGGGGCTCTACCGTATCCTCTTAGTAAATAATACTTTCTCAATTTGTGTTCTTTTCCCTCTGCCTAGTCTGTTACTTTTTTTATACAAGTAGGTTTCTTGTTGCCTGTCGTAAGTTAAAATTGTCATACATCTTGTACATCTGGTTATTATCACTGGAGTATGGCTAAGGGTATGGGTTTTGTAGATGTATGGTTTAGGTTCAAGTTCTGGCTCTGCCACTTACTGCCTGAATCATCTTAGTATCAGATTCCTCATCTTTAAAATTGGAGAATTAAAAAAAAAATTGGAGAATTAACAGTCCCTCTACCTTTTACGTCTGCTGTAAGGATTAAATAAAATAAATGTAAAGGATTAAATACTGTGAGACAGTTAAGCATTGTTTGGTACATAAATGCTCTCCAAGTGTTTATTTTTATGTAAACACCCCCCCCAAACCTTAGCTTATTTGGAGACCTTTATTATTTTAATTAGGAAATTGTTCTTTATATAGATAAAAATGCTTTGTTATGTGGGTCCACAGTATAGATCTTTTGCTTTGTCATTTCTAGGCTAACCTAAATGGAGAATAATATTTTATAGAATGATAGTAAGATGGTTAGGAGGAGAGAGATGGTGTAGCTCATTCCTTTCATTTCGAATTTGAACAAACTGAAGCCAAGGAAGGTTAGGCAACTTATTTACCTGTGGTTAACATCGCCTTTGAAAGAGCCACAGCCTAGAATCCAGATCTTCTAACATGTAGTCCCATGTTCTCAGTTAATTATTATGTGTAACAAAATCCTACCCCTTGTTAGGCTTTCTTCCCCTCTCTTTTTTTTTTTTAAGATTTATTTGACAGAGGTCACAAGTAGGCAGAGAGGCAGGCAGAGACAGAGAGGGAAGCAGGCTCCCTGCTGAGCAGAGAGCCTGATGCGAGGCTCGATCCCAGGACCCTGGGATTATGACCTGAGCCGAAGGCAGAGGCTTTAACCCACCGAGCCACCCAGGTGCCCCCTTTCTTCCCCTCTCTTATCTCACAGGTGAATACCTACTCACTCATCTTGTAAGACATGGCTTAACTTCTTACTGCTTTACAGCATTTTCTGAACCCTTTCTATATTGGACTCTACTTCTATTATGGCAATAGTAACATTTTCCCCTGCATATTTGTTTATAGTGTCTGTCTCCCTCAGCAGACTGAGCTTTTTGAACTAGGAACATTTTTTTCTCTCTTATCATTTAGCACAGTTCTTATCCCAGTGTAGGTACTCAATAAACAGGTAACCCAAAAGAAGGCTGTCTTAGTGGGAATGCTACCAGCTGAATGAATATTTTTTTTTAAGATTTTATTTATTTATTTGACAGAGAGAGAAAGATCACAAGTAGGTAGAGAGGCAGGCAGGCGGGGTGGGGGGAGAGCAGACTCCCTGCTGAGCAGAGAGCCCGATACAGGGCTCCATCCCAGGACCCTGAGATCATGACCTGAGCTGAAGGCAGAGGCTTATTAACCCACTGAGCCACCCAGGCGCCCATGAATGAATATTCTTTAAAATAATTTTCTTCTTTGAGTTTACTTAAAAATTTTTTAATAAATAATTTATATACCATAAGATTTATAGGTTTTAAGGATGCAATTCAGCGATTTTCAGTAAACTTAGAGTTGTTCAGACATCACAATCCACTTTTAGAACATTTCTGTCACTCCTAAAACACTCCTTGCACCCATTTGTAGTGAGTCCCAGCTTCTGCCCCTAGGTAACTACTGGTCTGCTTTCTCCTTCTGTATGTTTGCCTTTTCTGAGCACTTCATGTAGATGAAATCAGACACTTCGTAGTCTTTTTCTTGAGATTTCCTTCACAAGCATAATGTTTTTGAGGTTCACCTGTTTTGTAGCATATATCAACACTGTATTTCGTTGTATACTTATAAAGTATTTTGTTTATTCGCTCACTGATTAATGGGCATTTGGAATCTTTCTACTTGTTGGCTATTATGAATAATGCTGCTATGAAAATTTGCATATAATTCTTTGTGTGGACATGTGTTTTCATTTGAGGGGAGTATGGAATAGTTGATTATGTTGTGAAGTTATGTTTAAATTTTTTTTTTAACTTTAAATTGCCAAACTGTTGTCCAAAGTCGCTATACCATTTCACATTCCCATTGGCAGTATATGAGGGTTCCAGTTTCTTCACAATCTTACCAATACTTTATTGTCCACCTAACTAATTTTAGTCATTCTAGTGGGTGTGAAGTGGTATCTCATAGTTTCTAATTTCTATTTTTCTAACAACTAGTAATATTGAATATCTTTTCATGTGCTTATTATCTATTTGTATATCCTCTTGGATAAAATGTCTGTGTAAATCTTTTTCCCATTTTAAAAAAAAGTATTGTCTAATTATTATTAAATTACAAAAGTTTTTAAAAAATATCTCCTGGATATAAGTTCCTTATCAGATATTTGATTTGCAAATAATTTCTCCCAGTATCTGGCTTGTCTCTTCATTTTCTTTAAGTTTTTTGAAAGGGAATTTCTTTCAAAGGAAGGAACATAAATGAGAAAAGTAGAAAAGATTCTGGATATTATAAAATTATCATTAGAAAATAAAAGTGTTTCTGAGCAAGGAAAATAATCTCAGCAAACTATACTGCCAAGTGTGCCAGATAATATTTGCTATCTGTGGAAGGAATTATTTTATATTCTTGCATCTGATCTCAAACCTTAAGAACAAACATACCAGGGGGACCTGGCTGGCTCAGTCAGTAACACATTTACTCTTGATCTTGGGGTTGTAAGTTCAAGCCCCACGTTGGGTGTAGAATTTATTTAGGAAAGTAAATAAATAAGTAAATAAATCAGCCACAGACACACAAAAAAAGAATAAACATACTGATTTCTTACATTTGACTTAGTGACTTGTGTGTCTTTCCCACAGAGGGCAGTATTTTCCTGTGGGCCTATTAAAAGATGAAAATCCAAACTGTAAATTACCCTGAAACTTTAATTGCTCTTTAAAGCTAAAGTACAGCTTTTCTGGAAAAAGGAATAACTTAGGACAAATTTCTGACTTGCCAAATTTTCATTTATACTTCTTACCTTATATTTATGGTAAGAAAAAGTAAAAAACCTTCGGCTTTAATTCTGTGTATCTTACTAACACAGTATATACTGTTTTGTGGGGTTTTTTTGGTAAGATTTTATTTATTTATTTGACAGACAGAGATCACAAGTAGGCAGAGAAGCAGGCAGAGAGAGAGGGGGAAGGAGGCTCCCTGCTGAGCAGAGAGCCCAATGTGGGGCTCGATTCCAGGACCCTGGGATCGTGACCTGAGCCGAAGGCAGAGGCTTTAACCCACTGAGCCACCCAGGCGCCCTGTATATACTGTTTTTATCCAAATGTTTCTGGCATTGTGATAATTTATTGCATTTCTCTTGCACAGTTTGTGAAGAACTTGTGTCAGTTTCGTAATTTCTTTTTTCTATATCCTCCAAGCTTATGCAGAGACTAAGGAAGAAGACAGGCTAAGTGACAGGTGTGTGAGAGGGCCAGGCACAGGAAGATCCAGTTTTGTTCAAGATTCTATTGTCTCAGAAGTAACTGTAAGAAATAAGTTGTCTTGAATAGTACTCTTTGATAAGCAAGTATTTCCACATACTGCTTCATCTACATAATGGTTATTATTTTAGTGTTAAGGTTTTAAATTTTAGACTGTCAGGGTTTAGTGGATATTGAAATTATTTTAATGGTCATGATAAAAATTTTTTTAAAAACAAATTAAGAGGGGTGCCTGGGTGGCTCAGTGGGTTGAACCTCTGCCTTCGGCTCAGGTCATGATCCCAGGGTCCTGGCATTGAGCCCCGCATCGGGCTCTCTGCTCAGCGGGGAGCCTGCTTCCTCCTCTCTCTCTGCCTGCCTCTCTGCCTACTTGTCAAATAAATAAATAAAATCTTTAAAAAAAAATGAATTAAGACAGGAGTGTTCTGGATTGTTCAGAGCTTTTGAGTCTTTGGTGCTGCTGACTACCAAAATGTTAGTTATTTGGGACTCCATGAGCTGACCCAGCTTGACATACTGGTAACTAGAAGTGAGTAAACATCATCTTACTGTTCTTCAAATGCATGTGGCCCTCGGTGTTAAGATCATTTTGTGAGCTTCATAGGTTCAGTCAGGGACAAGAAAAAAGTAAGAAGGGCCATGACTGGGAAAATAGGAGACACTGCGCAGCCCTGAAGCAGATGGACAAGAGGGGAGCTCTGCTTCTGGTCCCCACAGAAAACATCTCCCTGGCCAATATAGTCAGTGATTGTGCCTAACTCAGTGAGAAACACTGCCTTATCCATAAAACATAAAATTATTTTCTCCATACATGTTTCATACATGCACATTTGTTTTCCTAATATACATTGCAAGTTTTTCATATATAAAAAAATTGAGTTTTTTTTAAAAAAAAAAAAAGTGTGTAAAAGTGTAAAAGTGTAAAAGTGTAAAAGTGTTTCATACATGCACATTTGTTTTCCTAATATACATTGCAAGTTTTTCATATATAAAAAAATTGAGTTAACTGTTGGTAGTAATGGAGTACTACACTATGTATATTTTTAAAATAGAAAGTAAAAAGTCTGACAGTTCTACTTCCTGGAGAAAAACAGTATTTGCAGCATGGTATCTTTTTAGAATTCTGTCTGTACATGGTTGCACCTCTCTGTGTGTGCCTGTGCATTCATATGTATACCTGTACAAGTTGTTTTTTGTTTAGAAAAAATAAAGACATACTTTGTATACGAAAAATAAGAATGAAATAAGACAGAATAGGAAATATGATGGTGCATTACATGGAATAGGGATACATATTACTTCATGAAACTTTTTCACAACTGTATATACATATGTATGTGCATATGAATTATACATATGGATGAATGTGTCTATATTGCACATATGTGTTTATGTGTGTATATACACACAGAGAGACCTAGCCAAATAAATACATGTATTTACTGGGTTAGGATGTAAAATCTATTTCTTTCCATAGAATAATGTAAAAAAAAATGTTTTATAAGCCACAACTTAATATCACTAGGAATATACAAGGCACATGCTGTGTATTACAGATATGTAGTATTGTGGATTGTTTAAATTCTAAATACAGTGCAGTGTGATAGATACAAATGCTTACTAATATCCATGGTTTAAATTTATAAGCACAATACTATGTCCACTCAGTAAACATAAATTAAGCACTATAGTATATACATCATTGTGGTAGATGTTGGCAGTACCAAGTTGATAGCAAAAGTTGTGGTTCCTACCCTCAAAGAACTCAAGGTCTTCAGCTTTTTAAAAACGGAGTGAATTAGTAGAAAAGAAACAGGGAAACTTAATTGGTACAATAGTGAGAAATGCAGTGCGCTAGGCACTTTTATAGACATTGTCCATTATTTATACAAACCTTTACATTTTACAGAGTTCTTTCAGATATATGTTTGCCTCATTTAATCATCTGTGGAGAAAGCTCTTTATGCATTAAGAAATAAAGGCTTGAAGAGGTTACTTTAACTAAGATCACTTGAGGGACGCCTGGGTGGCTCAGTTGGTTAAGCGGCTGCCTTCAGCTCAGGTCATGATCCCAGGGTCCTGCGATCGAGTCCCACATTGGGCTCCTTGCTCTGCAGGGAGCCTGCTTCTCCGTCTGCCTCTGCCTGCCACTCTGTCTGCCTGTGCTCGCGCGCGCGCGCTCTCTCTCTCTCTGACAAATAAATTCTTTAAAAAAAAAAAACAAAAAACTAAGATCACTTGACTAGAAAGTGACAGAGATTGACTGACATCTGTTTTCCCAGTTGAATATAGTGTTCTTTTCCCAGGTTATGGCCCTGAAAAGATCGGTGGTGAATTACAGATTCTAAAATGAGCAAGTTAAAAACCTTATGCAGAAAATAAGATTAGGGGAACTGAGCCTTGATTTATGAAATGTCCAGAAAACACAGCATGCTAATAAATAAAGGGAATTCCAGTGTAATGAAAAAAATATATTTTACGAAAAATGGAAACTGTTCAGTAAAATTCCATTCATTACTCTTTTTCACTAGGAAACATATTTTGATTTTGCCCTCTCTTCAGTTTCTTTGAGATATTTATTAATTTTTCTTTATTACAGATGTTAGTATCAATAAGCATCATTTTTTCCCTGCCTCTGGGCCCAATATTTTTCTTTTAATATATATTACAGTTTATTCAATTCTGCCTCTCTTTCCCTCTGTTGTTCCAGGAATATAAAGTCACTTGGATACTGGGATCCAAAATACTTTGTCCTTTATTTAACTGTTTAGAACAGCTTTTAGAGACCACTCCTAGGGCTCTAGCCCATTAATAAATAATGCTGGATGGAGCATAGGACAGTAGCTCCTTTTACCTTAGTCTTCACTCTTCTCCTTCCCAATAGAAGTATGGATGGCTCTAAATCCTTGTGTTCTCTCCCCAGACTTCCTTTTTTTTTTTTTTTCCTCCAGAGCTTCATCACAAAATCTCCTCTTGTTCTGTTACTTTGCCATCTTTTCCCCAATACTCTGACCCTTTTTCCAGTTATCCCTAAAGGATACCAAGATGTAAATATTTGAATCACAATTCTTGGAGCTTTAAAAAGATGTGCAAAAGCAAATCCATGTATACTGTAATGTCAAGAAAACTTACTGGGATGGATTACTGAAATCTCTCTAAATCGTGCTGCATTCCCAGAGGATTCTCCTTAATGGAAGCAAACTTATCTTTGAATCCAAGGATGTTGCTATTTTTATGTTTTGTGTTCTAGTAATAAATTCTGTTTGTCTTTCTACTTTGTGTTGACAGATGCAAATGAAGCTGATGGAAATGAAAGAGCTGGAAAACCATAATAATCAATTAAATTGGTGCAGTAGCCCACACAGCATTCTTATAAATGGTGCTACAGATTATTGCAGCCTCAGCACCAGCAGCAGTGAAACAGCTAACCTTAATGAGCATGCTGACAGCCAAGGCATCTTGGAGTCAGAGCCCATACACCAGGAGTCTCCAGTGAGTCTAACTGTTCTATAACCTTCATAACCAATTTCAGAAGAAAAAAATTAATTCGGCTCAGAGTTTTTGTTGACATCATACTTAATGTAAATATGGAACCTTGCCTCATCTGAGGACAGTTGATTTTTTTTCCCCAGAGGGAGAGAGTAGGTACTCTGATCCAATAGTTCTGACACTTTTAACTAGTGTAAAAATGTGATTTTAACCAATCCATTTATTATGAAGCATGTTTTCAAAACAGTAGCTCTATAGATAGTAACTTTTTAAAACATTTTTTTTTAAATATTCTCACCCAATGCTGAAAGTAATTCTTTATTTCATAATGTTGAGGACATTTATTTACTAGTTACTTAGAGAGCACACAGCAGTGCTGCTGTTATATGTGAGAGCTACAGAGACAAAAGACTGTAACCCTGCCTTTAAGCAGCATACAGTCTAGCAGTGTAACACTGTGAAGGGCTGTGATAGTCAGGGAGGACAACTTGGAGGGGGCTCAAGATTGTATAGAGAAAGCTTTATAGGTGAGCTTCAGAATAAGAAGTGTTAAGCAAAGAAGAAGGTGGTACATTCCTGGCAGAGAAAACAGCATTTGCATAGGTATGAGATGGGAGAAACATGCTGCACAGGGTCATAAGAAGTTCTCAAAGGATATCTTGTGATGGTGGGGGGAGTATTAGTAGGAAATGACGCTCTCTTACAGTGGCTCCCTGCATTACGTCTTACGTAAAATATAGATGTCTGCACCCCATTACAAACTTGCTGAGCTAGAGTTTCTGGGATGGTGCCATGTACCTGTATTTTTACAAAAAATTCTGTGGGTGATTTTGAGGTGCCCCCTGGATAAAAATGACTACTTTTGGGTCAGAAAGGGACAGAGAGTAAGAAATTTGGATTCATTTTGAAGCATTGGGGGATTTATCTTACTGTGGTGAGTAGCCATTGAAGAATTTTAAGCAAGTTGTGACATAATTGCATTTACCTTTTAGAAAAATATAAAAAATGGATTTGAGAGTAGGACTGGGTGCACGGAGATATGTTAAGAGACTACTGGAATGATCTGTGTGAGATTGTTTTAGCCTAAACTGAAGCAGTAATAGGAGGGATGATGAGAAGAATACAAGTGTGAGAGATACTAAAGACATAAAATTAACAAACTTGATTTGTATTTAGGTGTTGCAGTCTTGGATACATTATACACTGTTCTTTTAAATACAAAAAGCTATCCTTCAAGGATATAGTGTGGTATGAAATGAAGATTTCCCCTGCCACTTCTTAAGCCCTATTACCTACTGGTCTAAATCCAGAAAGAAAGGGGAAGCCATTGAAGGACCTTTAACCAGAAGAGCCCCGATCAGATTCATATTTTAGATCTATTCCTTTAGCTACTACAAGAAGGATCAGTTGGAAGGGCACATATTGGAGGCAAGAAGGCAGTTAGAAGGTTACTCTGGAGCAGAAGGATGGTACTATAAATGGATGATAGTGACAATGAGGAAAGAAAGGAATGGATTTGAGAAGGAGGTAGGAGGTGAACTCAGCAAGACTTGGAGACTAGCTGGGAAATGACATGAGGGAAGTGGTTAAGTGGTTTACGTTTTCTGGCCTGAGTGGCTTTGATGCTTAATGATACCGTTTTCCTAAGAAAGATTTTAAGAGAAGAACTCATTTAATGAATACATTCTGCTTGTCTTCTGTATTTTTAGCAATTTTTTGTTACCCTTTGTCAGTTTCCTCTGCCAAGTAGAAAATACATCGTTAGTCCATGTAACATTAATATTTTGTAGGCAAGAAGTAGTCCTGAAATACTGCCTTCTGGTGTGACTGATGATAATGAAGTGGCAACTACAGCTGTTCATGAGAAAGTTTGTCCTGAATTTAATAGTGACAGACATTCAAAAGAGGTAAAAATAATTTTATATGTAAATGTTCTTGTTATAGGTTTTCCTAGATGAGTTTTACACTGTTGTAGGCTAAGGAAAGAAAAAGGTATTAAGTGAACTTTATGACTACAGAAATATTTGTTATTTTTTCAAAGCATGTTATTTTATTTTAAAATGTTACATCTTAAATCTGGTTTCTAAAATAATACTTTTTAATTTAAAATTATTTTTAGGGAGATCCATTTAATGAAGAATCAAGTTCACTGACAGATCCTGTTGCAGATACAAACTTGGATTTTTTCCAGTCTGATCCTTTTGTTGGCAGTAAGTACTCTTATTTTTATATTATGGATTTACCAAAAAAAAAAAAAAGTCTTTTTCATGTAACTATATAGGAATTAGGGCTCAGTTTTAAGATCCTACTTGTTACAGCAAATGTAGAGGGGTGTAGAGATGTGATATGCTTATATTTGCTGGTATTTGTCCACATCAGGCAACAAACTCCTGGGACGGAGCCCCTGATTAAGAGCATGTTTCTTCTTCAGAATAAGGACCAAAAGAAAGGTATTATGAACTAGGAGAGGAGACTAGGTACTCTTAAGTCAACCAGCAATTTTTTACCAGAGTGCCAACACCAGGCTTTTAAAACAGTGGAATCTATAGCAGTTAGAACCTAGACCCCTGCCCTTAAGGTGCCTATAGTCTTTTTGAAGAAATAGGAGTTTAGTAAATTGAAATACCTGATGTCAGTGTAAACTGTGTTAAATACCACTGGTGTCAAAACTCTTTTTGCATTTTGTTTATTCCAAATCAGTTTGTGAAACTGATATGTCAGTTTATAACAGTTTTATTTTTTTTTCTCTAAGTTTTTATTTACATTCCAGTCAGTTAACATACAGTATAATGTTTGTTTCAGGAGTAGAATTTAGTGATTCATCACTTACATACAACACCTGGTGCTTGTCACAAGACGTGCCCTCCTTAATGTCCATCACCCATTTAACACTCCCCCCACCCCACCTCCCCTCCGATAACCACCAGTTTCTTCTCTGTAGTTGAGTCTGTTTCTTGGTTTGTTGCCTCTTTCTCTTTTTCCCCCAGGATCATTTGTTTTGTTTCTTAAATTCCACATATGAGTGTAATCATATGGTATTTGTCTTTCTCTGACTTATTTCGCTTAGCGTAATACTCTCTAGTTCCATCCATGTTGTTGGAAATAAGAAGATTTCATGTATATATGTATTTCATATCTGTATATATGCATACATATACTGCCTCTTCTGTATCCATTCATCAGTTGATGAATATTTGGTCCGTTTCCGTAATTTGGCTATTGTAGATAATGCTGCTGTAAGCATTGAGGAGCATGTATCCCTTCACATTAGTATTTTTGTATTCTTTGGGTAAATACCTAGTAGTGCAGTTGCTTGATATAGGGTAGTTCTATTTTTAACTTTTTGAGGAACCTCCGTACTGTTTTCCAGAGTAGCTGTACCAGTTTGCTTTCCCACCAGCAGTGCAAGAGGGTTCTTCTTTCTCTGCATCCTTGTCAACACCTGTTGTTTCTTGTGTTGTTAATTTTAGCCGTTCTGACAGGTGTGAAGCATTATCTCATTGTAGTTTTGATGTGCATTTCCATGATGATGAGTGATGTTGAACATCTTTTTACATGTCTTTTGGCCATCTCTATATCTTCTTTGGAAAAATGTCTATTCATGTCTTGCCCACTTTTTTTTTTAAAGATTTTATTTTTTTTATTTTTTTTTTAGTTATTTATTGGACAGACAGAGATCACAAGTAGGCAGAGAGACAGGCAGAGAGAGAGAGAGGAGGAAACAGGTTCCCTGCTGAGCAGAGAGCCCTATGCGGGGCTCGATCCCAGGACCCTGAAATCATGACATAAGCCAAAGTCAGATGCTTAACTGATTGAGCCACTCAGGAATCCCTGCCCACCTTTTACGTGTCATCCTTGCGCAGGGGCCATGCTAATCTTCTCTGTATCGTTCCAATTTTAGTATATGTGCTGCCGAAGCGAGCACTCCCTGCCCACCTTTTAATTGGATTATTTGTTTTTTGGGTGTTGAGTTTTATAAGTTCTTTATATATTTTGGATACTAACCCCTTACTGGGTATGTCCTTTGCAAATACCTTTTGTGGAGCATCTTTCTATGTCCTTATTGGGCATTTGTATAACTTCTTTGGAGAAATGTTCATTCAAAGAACTTGACCATTTTTTATTGTTCATCTTTTTGTTGACTTATAAAGGTTCTTCATATATTCTGAATACAAGTCCCTAATCAAGTATGTGATTTACAAATATTTTCTTGTATTTTGCGTTGTCTTAATTTTGATGAAGTCCAATTTCTCTATATTTTCTTTCATTACTTGTGCTTTTCATACCATGTCTGAGATCCAAAGTCATGAAGATTTACTCTTAGGTTTTCTTCTAAGAGTTTTATAGTTTTAGCTATTACATTTAGATCTTTGATCTATTTTTGGTTAATTTTGGATTATGGTATGAGATGGGGGTCTAGCTTTATTCTTTTGTATGTGGATATCCAGTTGTCCCAGCACCATTTGTTGAAAAGATTATGTTTGACCTATAGAACTTTCTTGGCACTCTTGTCAAAAATCAAATGACCATAAATATAAGGGTTTATTTCTGAACTCTTTAGTTCTAGAATTATTTTTTGCTTCAAAAAGGCTCAGTGTCTTTGTTTCTGGAATAGTGATGGTAATACCCATTCAGAATTCTATCAGGAGCAGAGAATTCTGTTAGTAAAATTATTGCTGTTGTGCCTGTCTTTTCCCTTCTATTTGTAACCTCAGCTGGTGATCAAGGGGTAAGTATAGTTGGCGCCAGTTGAAATTTGCTTCTTCTGGGATTCCTGGGCTCAGCCAGTTAAGCATCTGCCTTCGACTCAGGTCATGATCCCAGAGTCCTGGGATTGAGCCCCACATCAGGCTCCCTGCTTGGTGGAGAGTCTGCTTCTCTCTCTGCCCCTCTCCCTGCTCGTGTGCGCACTCTCTTTCTCACATAAATAAATTAAATCTTTAAAAAAAAAATAGGAGTCATTAGAAAAAAATTGCTTCGTTTATGAGGTATGTTGATGTTCTGCCTTTACTCTTTATTATTTTAAATGTTTCCTAAAAATGCATGGCATTTAGTGTTTTATCTACTTTGAGGTAGAGCTAACCAAATAGACTTTGCTTTTAGAAACTTTGCTTCTGTTTAAAGTTACCTTTAAGTAGTGATGTCCCAACAGTAAATATTGTTATTGTGATTTCTGCTTATTTATTTTGTCACAGGTGATCCTTTCAAGGATGATCCTTTTGGAAAAATTGGTATGTATATCATTGAGGTCCAACTTAGCTGTAATTTCATTCTGCTTAATTATAAACTTGTGTTATATTTAGAAATGAAGGATCAAAATAAGGTAGTTACAGGAAGTAGACTTCTTTTTATTCAGTTTTTAAACTGATAAAAGGCCCCACTAAAGGTTGTATGTGCCTGGCATTTTCAGAGAGAAATTGGTAGATTCTTGTCAATTTGCTTAATTAACCATTAGCTTTATTTTTTTAAAAAATTACATTAGTGTTTATATTTTGATACTTTTAATAATACTTAGACTGATTTCTCCTTGTTAGCCAAGGAGTAGACGAGTATAGTGATCTATACTACTTCAGTGTTTAGAACATTTTGTTTTCCTAAGATTATAGCATATGAATGGGGGGAAGGAAACATCTTAAAGAATTACTAAATCTCAAGCTTGATAAGATACTCTTTCCCAGGTCTTGTGTACCATTTGTTATGCTTCTCAAACCTGTTCCAAATAAGTTTATTAGGGGAGAGACTATCTTTTAACAAAATCACAAAGGAATTTGTGATTTCTCCTCCCCTAAAATTAGAATCACTAGTTTAAAGGAATTATTTCAACCTAGCATACAAGTAATCTTTGTGTAATAAGTATTAGAATTATTGATTTGCTTTGGGTAAATGATGAGCAAGTAGGAAAAAGAATATTAATTAAAGCTGTTTTAGGTACAACTGTCTGTTTTTTTATGGTCAATAATCATAATGCCAAGTATCTAATTTAGATTCTGCAGAAGTTCAAAATGTGTTTTAATTAAGGCAGTTATTACACCTTCAGGTGATAGGAAATTTAGTGTCGTAGTTTTCAGTCTTTCATATATGTGCTGTATTTTCTTAGATCCATTTGGAGGTGATCCTTTCAAAGGTTCAGATCCATTTGCATCTGACTGTTTCTTCAAGCAGTCTTCTGCTGACCCTTTTGCCACTTCAAGTACTGACCCTTTCAGTGCAGCCAGCAATAGCAGTAATACTTCGGTAAGTGGGAGGGTTAAAAACTGTTAAACGGATAACAGTCGTCCTAGGTGAGTTTCTTGAAATATACAGTAATGAAAGGATCCTCTTTTAGATTACTTTTGATGGGCTATGTAAAAATGTCAGTCTCATCCACTCCATCCAGTTTTTGGTTCAGACTGGCATTTCACAGCTTTATCTGCCCCTGTAATTAGCTGGAATAACTTAATTTCATCTAAAAATCAAGTCCATCCTTAATAAGGATCAAATATTATCCCATTGACATATATAAAATAAATGGTTCGAAATCCATTAACCAGTCTTTAAAGCTTTTCAGAAATGTGTGCTATGCATTATTGAAATAATGAAAATCAACCTAAAAATAGCATTGATGTTTTAGAAAGATAAAATCACTTATAGACACATTTTATATATGTTTTATAACACATACATGTTAATCTTGTAGAGAAATACAAATTCCTACTAAATGTCAGACCCTCTTTTGTGATCTTCACAATCTTGCAAAGTAGGTATTGGTTAGCCCTGTTTTAACAATAAGAACACTGGGACTCGGAAGTAACCAAGGTCATACAGCTAAGTGCTTTATCGTCTGGAGGCTTAAAAGAAAATATATTATGGATATTTAAACATACCCAAAATAGAGTAATATAATGAGATATTTCAAGAAACCTCCATGTAGGGACGTCTGGGTGGCTCAGTTGGTTAAGCAACTGCCTTCAGCTCAGGTCATGATCCCAGGGTCTTGGTATTGAGTCCCGCATGGGACTCCTTGCTCAGTGGGGAGCCTGCTTCTCCCTCTGCCTGTTCTGGCTCCTCTGCCTGCTGCTGCCCCTGCTTCGGCTCTCTTTCTCTCTAAAAAATAAATAAAATCTTTAAAAAAAAAAAAAAAGGGAAGAAACCTCCATGTATCCATTACCCAATTTCAATAATTATGAATGGTTTTAGAATTTGTTTGTTTTTATTTTTTATTTAGAGGCTTTTAAAAAAAATTAACATATAATGTATTATTTGCCCCAGGGGTACAGGTCTGGTGAATCATCAGTCTTACACAACTCACAGCGCTCACTGTAGCACATACTCTCCCCAGTGTCCATAACCCAGCCACCCTATTCCTCCTCTCCCAAGCCCCCAGGAACCTTCAGTTTGTTTCCTGAGATTAAGAGTCTCTTATGGTTTGTCTGCCTCCCCAGCCCCATCTTGTTTCATTTTTTCCCTCCCTGCCCCCCTGCCCTGCCTTTCAAATTCCTCATATCAGAGAGATCATAGATTAGATAATTATCTTTTAGAGGATTATTTTGTTAAGCAGGATGTTTCACCCAGACAAGAACAATTGATTGATGGGCATTTGAAGCAAAAATTTTGTCTTTTAATTCTCTTAGATTAAGAATACTCCCTTAAAAGATGGGGCGCCTGGGTGGCTCAGTGGGTTAAAGCCTCTGCCTTCGGCTCAGGTCATGATCCCCGGGTCCTAGGATCGAGTCCTGCATCGGGCTCTCTGCTCATCGAGGAGCCTGCTTCCTCCTCTCTCTCTCTGCCTGCCTCTCCACCTACTTGTGATGTCTCTTTCTGTCAAATAAATAAATAGAATCTTTAAAAAAAAAAAAAAGAATACTCCCTTAAAAGAGTAATTGATTCTTTTAAAGTTAATAAATTCTGATATTCTTTAATTGCTTTCCTACTGTACTCAGTAAAGAGCTATTTGGCCAACAGCTGGTATTTTCCATTGGTGTAAAAGTGAGCAAGTGCCTCCGTAACTGAATATTTGTGGTTTCCACAGGCTACTGGATACTCTGTTTTCCTACACTTAGTTTGCAGTGTGGACCCATTTGCCAAACGCTTCTAAAATTGTCTGCAACCTGAATTTTTTTCCTCTTACCTTATTCTAGTCTCTCATTCTCCACTTTTATCTTTAAAGAGCAAGAAAACCAAAGCAGCTCTTCCTAATTTAAAAGTAAAACAAATTTCTGCTGTTCCTCTTGCCTGATGAAAATTCTCCACCATTTGTCCTATTTACTTCTCTTTCCTCTCCAGTTTGTGAAAGCTGTATTGCCCTTGTTGACTGCTCTGGATTTCTCCATTAAAAACCAAACAAAAAACCAAATTGGCAATATAACAATAGCTTTGCTTATCTCCTCTCTTCCATGTACCAGGCATGGTGCTAAGCTCTGTTCATGTGTTACCCATCTCATCTTTACACTATTTCTGTGAAACTCTTGTTACCATTCTCATTTTAAAGATAAAATAAATGAGACTTAGAGGTTAAATGATAGTAAGTGGTAGAACTGAATTCAAACCTTCGTTTATCTGACCAAAATCTAAGTCCTATAGTCCATTTAAACTTAATTCTTCCCAGCTACAGAGCCCATATGTATTGTGATCTTCCTTCTTTTCAAACAGGCCTCTGATTATGTTTCTAGATCTGAATCTCTCCCCTAAAGTCTTTCCTGTTCCCTCAAGGCTAGTCTCTGCTTTCAGAGGGACATAATTTAAAAAACCAAAGTGAAACAAAACAACTGCTATTTCTTACTTTACTAGCTAGTGTATGATAGCCTTGTGTGGGTACTAAGTCATACAGTCAGAGTGGGGAGTAGATGGCTGATATGGAAGAGAGAGAATTTCAGTAATAAATTTGGTGACCTTGTAGGAGGATTTTGGAACCTTAATTCTATAAAACACTACCTGAATTATAGTTAACGAAAATTACTTTTGTCTATTAAATTGCCTAATTATCAAACTGAAGATGACATAGAGTCTAATGGCCTCATTCTTTCAAAGGCTAAGCAGTCCATCCTGTTCCCCCCTGCTGTCTCAATGATCTTTTAGGTGGTGGCACAGTGTATTATGAGGAAGGAATAGAAATTAAACCTGACACTTATGTAGGCCTGCTTTTTGTCTTTCTCTCTGTGATGGTGATTAAAATCTATAAGCTTTTGTTAAAAATCAGACCTGTTAGGTGGTTTTTCCCCTGAAAGTCAAGAGAAGAAGCAATAATAATTGGTGACTTATGTCAGGGGTTATCTCTCACACTGGTATTTTGACTATTACATTAGGAACCATGCAAAGTTACCTGGCTATACAGACCACCATAATGTTTTTCTTTGATTGCTCTTTATTCATTCAGCAGATATGATCAGAATATAAACGATTATGCTAGTTTTATAATATCATTGGCATCAGTTAAAATAACTGTCATCTTCAGTTCTAAAAACGTCATTAGTATTAATTATTTTCTGATAGTAGTCTTTTTTTTTTAAAGATTTTATATATTTATTTATTTCAGACAGAGAGCTAGAAAGAGCACAAGCTGGGGGTCTGGGTGAGGAGCAGAGGGAGAAGCAGACTCCCCGCTGAGCAGGGAACCCGATGTGGGACTTGATCCCACAACCCTGGGATCATGACCTGAGCTGAAGGCAGATATTTAACCGACTGAGCCACCCAGGCATCCCTGGGTTCTCTTTTTTAAAGAGAATGTACTATAAGTCCTGTCTGTTTTGTTTGGAATATCAATTGAGCACTGTGATACCATTTGATGTTCAATTCTAATAACGAATTTCTTAATGATTAGAAATAGAGCCTGTAATACAGATGACATTGATAGCCATGAGTCAGAGGAGATTCATGTTCCCAAACCCTTTTTATGCCCCTTTCATGTAACTGTCTGCTAAGGCTTTCATTGGTCTCTTAAGAGGGCCGGATGCCGGAAAGAGAAAATTCACTTTTCTTCCTAGGTATATAATTTGTTTGACTATGATTAAAAACCAAAATAAGTTAGGAAAACAGTTCTGTAGTGGAACTCTTTGGCTTCTGGTAAAGTCCTCACTCTAGCCACTCACCCTTGCCACTTGGTCCAGATTCTTAATGTGGTTTATTATTGAAAGTAGCAGGATCTTTTTAGCAGAGCTCCCTGCCTCCCTCTCTCCCTCCTTTCTTCCCTCTTTTCCTCCCCTCCACTTCTCCCCATGCTCCCACCCCCATCTTCCTCTGGAGTACCTGTGTATGTTCCTCTGATGGGCAGAATGCTATAACTGGAAAGTCAATCTAGCATTTTCTGATATTAAGTACTAGGATATTTAAGAGTTAGAATAGTATGCATCCTAAATACAGCATGTCATCCTGGAATAGAAGAAGGACCTTAATTGAAAACTGGTGAATTCCAAATAATGCCTATAGTTTATAGTTTTGTACCAGTGTTAATTCCTTAGTTTTAATAGATGTACTGTGATTATATGAGGTACTAACATTAGAGGAACCTGGGTGAAGGATATATGAGAACTCTATGTATTATCTTTACAACTGTTCTAGAAATCTAAAATTACCTCAATACAAAAAGTTAAAACAGTGTGTATCTGTACTAGTAGCAAAATAATGAAGAAAAGAGATGAATGCCACCAAAGTCAGGGTAGTAATCACCTCTACAGAAGAGGGATGGGATTGTTTTTGGAGAGGGGCACATGAAGACTTACCAGGTGTTGGCAGTTTCTTGAAAGGTGGTAACAAAGGAGTTCATTTGATAGTTACTTGTTAAACTATATGTGTTTCATATACCATATTGAATGGCTATTATATTACCCAATAAAAGATTAGAAAATGGTATGTGTCATTTAGTTTAATAAGATTGCAAGTCATTAGGGGAATCATTAATTCCTAATGCCTTGTATTTCTTTCCTTTTTTTTTTTTTTTAAAGATTTTATGTATTTATTTGACAGAGAGGTCACAAGTAGGCAGAGCAGCAGGCAGAGAATTGGCAGGGGCAGGGGGAAGCAGGCTCCCTGCTGAGCAGAGAGCCCGATGCGGGGCTCTATCCCAAGACCCTGAGATCATGACCTGAGCCGAAGGCAGAGGCCCAACCCACTGAGCCACCCAGGTGCCCCAATGCCTTGTATTTCTTAATTTAGATTTTGTAAAGAATATTTTCTTTGGTGTGGCCATGAGGTTTCAGCTATGAAATATCGCCTCTCTTAGTCATGATTTTGTGCAATTTGTTTAGGTAGAAACATTGAAGCACAACGATCCTTTTGCTCCTGGTGGAACAGTTGTTGTTGCAGCAAGTGATTCAGGTAAGGAAATAATTGATCAGTTTATTTGAATAGTAAATGTTACCCTTTTCTTTAAGCTTCTTTTTCTGGTTCCCAAATATAATTGTCCTGCTTACTTAATTAAGGCTGTAAAATTATTGCGTAGTTACAGCAAGTTGTAATCTACCAGTAATGATGGCAGTTGTTGGCATATCACTCTCTACTTTTCTTATCATTTATTTATCTCATTTATTATTCATGTTAAAGATCTTATGAGAGGGGAGTAGGAGACAGGTTTCCAGTTATGGAATGAATAAATCATGGAAATGAAAGGTACAGTATGGGAAATACAGTCAGTGGTCTTATAAATTTGTATTGTATGGGGACAGATGGTAGCTATGCTCATGGGAAGCTTATGTATAAACTTGTCACTTCACTATGTTGTACACCTGAAACGGATGTAACATTGTGTCTCAGCTATACTTCATTTAAAAAAAAAAAAATCTTACTAGAATATGTACTCTAGCCAGTAAAGCCAATAAATTTTTTTTTTTCCTTGTTAAAAGGCAGTGTTTGGCATTTTGACAGTCAGCAATGATTCTTATAGATCTTGGCCTAAACTTATAGATTGCTTCCAGTAGGTAATAATAGCTTTACAAATAGTGGGTGAGATCTTTTAATAACACAGAGAAAATGGAAATGTTACTTTAGCATCCAGTCTTCAGACTTTATTTATGGCAGTTAATTTTCCATTTATCCTTTTAAGTAACTTGAGCAAGATTATACAATTTACTAGATTTGAACCAGTTGAAGCTGAAATTCAAACCAAAGTCTGACAGTCTGAAAGCTTCTGCAACTTTCTCACTATTCATTTAAAAATAAAACAGACCAACTATTGTGTGGGAGAGCAGGGAATCAGAGGGAAGCAGACTCAAACATGTGAATACCTCAGGTATCATGCTGATAACAGGATTCCTTATTTTTCCAGATGTAAATAGGGTGAGTTATTCAGTACACAATTTTGCTGATATGGTAAGTTGAGGATTATGAGCATAGAGAAAGATTTGTAGAAATGCCCTCACAGTTTAAATTTCTGGTATTGTACAAATTAAAACAAGATGAGATTTAGCAGTATGAGTTGTTTTCAGGTTGAAATTTAACTTCCAATATGAGTAACAAAAGGAATTGAGTATAAAAAGCAGGTATGTAGAAAATCAGATTTAACGTAGTGCTGGGTATTGATTTAACCCAAAACTTAGAATTAACAGCAAATAAGATTTCTAAAAGGCTTATTGTAGTAACAGTGGTTAAATTAATATAGTTTTAAAATACATGTGCTTTTTTTAAGCTCTCATTATTGAGCTGATGAATTAATATATAGCTAGGGATATTGTATGATTAGAAAGGATAAGCTAAGAAAATAAAATGAAAAGTTAAAATATTTATACAGGTGACCCTTGAACAATATGGGGGTTAGGGATGCTGTCCCTCCCCCAACATGCTGTTGCTTATCTGTGTATAACCGTTGATTCCCCAAAACCTTTACTAATACCCTGATGTTGACTGACAGCCTTACTGATAATGTAAACAGTCAGTTAACATATATTTTGTATGTTATATGTATTCTTACAATAAAGTAAGCTAAAGAAAACAGTATTGAGAAAATCATAAGGAAAATACATTGACAGTACGGTGCTTCATTTATTGAGAAAAATGTGCATATAAATGACTCCACACACTCCATACCCACGTTGTTGAGGGTCAACTGTAATTAACTCTTGACTGGAATGCTAAGTGCCATGGAAGTTCATTAAAGCTGCACAAATTTAAAGGAAAGGGAGATCACCTCCATTTAGGGTAAGTCATGACTGGTTTCAAAGCAGAAGGTAGCTTTTGTTGTGCAACCATCACAAATCCAGTTTATCTACTTTTTCTTTTTTTGCTTATGCGTTTAGTGTCATTGCAAGAAAGTATAGCTAAGTCCAATGTCATGAGGGTTTTCCCTGTGTTTTCTTCTAAAAGTTTTATAGCTTTAGTTCTTTGATGCATTTTGAGTTAATTTTTATATTTGTTGTAAGGTAAAGTAAGAGTCCAACTTCATTCTTTTAAGAGTGTATTTTCAGTTTTCCCAGACCATTTGTTGAAAGGACTTGACCTTTCCCCATTCAATGGTCTTGGCATCCTTGTAGAAAATCATTTGACTATATACACAAGGGTTTATTTCTGGACTCTCTCTTCTATTCCACTGGTGTAAATATCTGGCTTTGTGCCAGTACCATACTGTTTGATTACTGTAACTTTGTAATAAGTTTTGAAATCAGTAAGTTTGATACCTGTAACTTTGTTATTCTTTTTCAAGTTTGTTTTGGCTATTCGGATTCCCTTGATATTCCATTTGAATTTTAGTGTGAATTTTCTATTTCTGCAAAAAAATGTCATTGGGATTTTGATAGGGATTGCTTTGAATCTGTAGATTGCTTTGGTTAGTATTAACGTCTTAACATTTTCCAATCCATGAAGTGGGTTGTCTTTCCATTTAATTGTATCTTCTTTCATTTCTTTCAGAATGTTTTATAGTTGTCAGCTTACATGCCTTCCTTGGTTAAGTTAATTCTTGAGTATTTTATTCTTTTTCATGCTATTTTCAGTGAAATTGTTACCTTAATTTCCTTTTCAGATTGTTCATTGTTATATATAGACATGCTACTGATTTTTGTGCATTGATTTTGTATCCTGCTACTTTGCTGTTTATTCTAAACAGGTTTTTTTGTGGTATTTTATGGTTTTCTACATGTGAGATCATGTTGTATGCAACAGAGATAATTTTACTTCTTTCAATTTGGATGCTTTTTTTTTTTTTCCTTGCCTAGTTGCACTGGGTAGAACTTCTGTGATAAATTGGAGTAGTGAAAGTGGGTGTCATTGTCTTGTTACTGATTTTAGAGAAAAAATTTCAGTCTCTCACCATTGAACAGGATGTTCACTGTTGGCTTTTCATCTATGGCCTTGATTATGTTGAAGTAGTTTCTTCTTTTTCTGGTTTGCTGAGTGTTTTTATCATCAAAGATTGTTGAATTTTGTCAGACACTTTTTCTGCTTCAATTAAGAGGATCATGTGGGTTTTTTCCTTTATTCTATTAATGGAATGTATTATTTTGACTGATTTTCATATGTTGAACAATCCTTACATACAAATGAGAATCTGTATCTTCCTAGTCTGCCATTTAGCTAATGTCTTGATTTGAATAAGAATCTTAGAACCAAAAACTCTCTTAAAGAAGATTTATTTACTTGAAGGAGAGAAATGTACATGCACAAGTTGGGGGAGGGCCAGAGGGAGAAAATGTTCAGGCAGACTCCCTGCTGAGTGGAGCCCAATGTGGGTCTCAATCTCATGACCCTGAGATCATGACCTGAGCCGAAACCAAGAGTCAGTCACTCAACCAACTGGGACACCCAGGCACTCCCCCAAAACTCTTTTTAGTTGGATGGTCTACATATTAGTTGTGTCTGAGGCCGAGTTATACAGACCTTCCACAGATTCAGAAATACCAGAGATCTGAACATTCTTTTTCATTTTTTTTTAAAGCCACACACATAAAGTCATCCAAACTTCATTTTTGCATTTTCCTCATTTAATCTTTACAGTGGTTGTAGAGACAGGTACTATTCGTTCTCATTTTAAGGATGAGGAAAATGAGACTTAGGTCAAGCAGTTTGCCCAAGGCTGTAGTAATTGTTGCCATGCTCAGTGTCCAATCCATGTCTTTTTTCAGAACTCATTCTGTTAGTCACTCTGTTAATGGTGCCTTTGCCTTATCTTCTCATCCAATCCTGATAATGTAAAAATGGTAGTAAGGTGATGCCACAGATTTTTTTTCTGTCAGACTTAAGATTGCTGCCTTTGTTAGAGGTGGAAAGAATCTTACACATGCTAATGGCCAGAGTTTTCATATTATTTTTCACAAAACTAGCTTCCAGAAAGGTCTTCAGAGAGTTGGCAAATTATTGTTTCATGTTTTTTAAGTGTCTTTGAATTTTTAAAAACTGCAACAATTTAATTAAATGTATGCATTCATAAATGTTACAAACCATGTTAACATATGATAGTGCATTGGTGCTTTAAAGTACTATCAGGTTAAGTGGTTTTTGTGCAGACCTCTGGATAAAAATTATTTTAAACTACTCAGATTGCAAGCCTCTTGTTTAGAAATGCATGTAACTGGGGGTGCCTGGGTGGCTCAGTGTGTTAAAAAACAGTGGGTTAGAAATGCATATAACTACTTCTTTGGGTGCATTGTTTTTCAAATAGAGCAATTAAAACCAGCTGCAGAATAAGCTTAACTCCTGACTTTAAACATTTGTGTTAATCAAAATTGCTTTGTTTTCACTGTCATTGTGGTAAGTAAATGATATAAATTTGAACATAGAATGATTTTAGAGTTGGGGTGCCTAGGAGGCTCAGTTGGGCAGCTGGCTCTTGGTTTCAGCTCAGGGCATGCTCTCAGGGTCTTGGGATCAAACCCTTTGTTGGGTTTCACGTTCAGTAGGGAGTCTGCTTGAGGATTCTCTCTCTCCCTCTGCCCCTCTCCCAAGTGCTCTCTCTCTCAAATAAATAAATCTTAAAATGATTTTAGTGTTAATTTTTGAAGTCCCACTTACTTGTTTCATATATTAGAATTTCATTTAAGATTTGAAAACTATCATCAAGCCTGATTTCCTAATATATGAAAGGAAAAGCTAAGCTCCAGAGACACTTATTTGCATCTCAATCCATGCCCATTGATTTTCCTCTGTGTTATCCTGCCTCTTTACTTACCTACTATGTAAGTGAAAAAAAAGAAAAAGAAATTCTTGGGAACGCAGAATTTCATAAAGGGTACTGAGAGCATAGGGAATATAATCAGTTGAAAAATGTTAAAAACATAAAGCATTTTAGTAAGAAACTTATAGAAAATCCATGAAAGACTCATGGGGGTTGGCAGAGATAATTCCAGATTTCAGCCTTACTCTGCTCTTATTTCAACAACAACAAAAATAATTAGAAAAGAAGTGAGTTATTTGAAACAATCACGAGCAGTAACTTTGGAAATCATCAAGTATAGTAGCCTTTTGGCCTGAGGACCCCTTTACATTTTTAAAAATGAATGAAGACCCTCAAAGAGCTTTTGTTTATATGGATTATATCTATCAGTATTTACCATATTAGAAATTGAAACTGAGAAACTAAAAAATTTTTAATTCATGTAAAAGCAGTGATAAGGGGCACCTGGGTGGCTCAGTGTTTAAGCGTCTGCCTTTGGCTCAGGTCATGATCGCAGCGACCTGGGATCGAGCCCCACATCTAGCTCCCTGCTCTGTGGGAAGCCTGCTTCTCTCTCTCCTGCTTTCCCTGCTTGTGTTTCCTTTCTCACTGTCTCTCTCTCTCTGTCAAATAAAGAAATAAAATCTTAAAAAAAAAAAGCATAATAAGATAATAAACCCATTATATATTAACATAAATAACATATTTCTTTAAGAAAAATAACTCCAGACCAAAAAAAAAAAAATAGTGACAAGTGCAGCATTGTTCATGCATTTTTGCTAAGCTCTTTAAATATGTGCCTTAATAGAAGATAGCTTCTCATATCTACTGCTGCTGCACTGTATTGTTTTGCTTGAAGTATGTGAAATGAAAAAGATCTGCTCTCACACAGATGTAGTTGGAAAAAGGAGAGATATTTCAATAACCTTTTTAGGTAATTGTGGATATTCTTCTTTGATACTATACCATTTTTCAACATATATTAGTTTCTTTAAAGTTACTTACAATGTGGTACATGAAACCGTATCAGTGACCTTTTCATGCTCTCTTTCATTAAAATCCATTGGTTTTTCTTGGACTATGAATGAATTTTTTACCTATGTCTTACTTTGTAATTTGCATTGATCATTTGGGAAGTATTGGTTCACTGAGTTAGGTGTATCTTCCAAATGTTGACGCATTTCATTATAAATATTTTAAAAATTATATTTATTAATATCACCATCCATCTTACCAGAGTCTTTAAGTGTTGGTATAATGTTAGGATTATGGGGCAGATACAGCTTTCCAAGATTCCAGTTTTTACTTGAAAGCTTGAATTTTTATCACCTGCAACAAATACTGTCAGTTGTTTTCTTTAAAGTAACAACTTGACTGTTTTGGAGGAAATGTTGCCAAATACCCAAATCTGAATAACCATTGTTTAATCTGATATTTCTTTCAAGTAAAAAGGGCATCCGTGAAAAAAGCAGCTAGTTCCACTTGTTTCGCACACCATTATGCAAGTGCTTTTCCTCCAGATAACTATCATACTTTACTACTCAGCAGAAGTGGTTTGTATGTTATTTCCCATTTTGTTACTCAAAATTTTAAAAAGATGTATACCTAGAGGCACCTGGGTGGCTCAGTCGGTTAAGCATCCAACTGTTGGTTCTGGCTCAGATCGTGATCCTCAGGGTCATGAAATTGAGCCCTGAGTTGGGCTCCACACTTAGGGCAATCTGCTTGAGATTCTCTCTCCTGCCCTTCCCATTTGTGTTCTCTCTCTCTAAAATAAATTAATAAAACTTTTTAAAAAATGTGTACCTAAGGGTTATGATTTATTAAAACTAATAATTTTTATTGATTCATCAAGGACAGACATTTTAAAGCACAACTGGCCTTTTTTCCCCCTGCAAGTTTGTGGTGGTGAAAAATACACTGTTTACCAACCAGTTTGGTGCTACTGCCTTGATTCACTATAAGACACTAGCAGTTTTATCTACATTGTTGCAAATACCAGCATGTTAAGAAATATAAATAACATCTTAATATTTGGAAAATAGTTTTGACTTTTCAAAAGGTCAAAAGAGGTCATGGGGACCTCCAGGGTCCCTGGACCATACCTTGAGAACTTTTGATCTATTATGAACTAGAAGATTTTTCCTGTTGCCCTGGTTTCTGATTCCTCAGGACAGCTTGCTCCCAGGAGGTATCTGGGACAGATATCTCCTTTTATTCAAAACAGGAGCAAGAGAATAATCTTAATGTCCTGGAGAAAAACTGAAGAATGGAGGCTATCTTTTTAGTTATAATTAGCCTACATAACAAACAGAAGAGGAGCCTTCTGCTCTTCTCACAGTACACACTTTTTATTGTGGTGGTGTCCAGTTCTGTGCCTTCACCTACAACCTGTTTCCTAATGACTTCTAGGTTTAGTCTTCCAGTGTTGAACTCTCTCCTGAACCTCCAGTACCTTCAAGTTATCTGCTGGATATTTCCTCTTAGCTCACTGGTGCTTAAAATTGAAATAATCATCTTTTCCAATTAGTCTGTCCTTTAAAGTATTAGTATATCTACTTTCTGTATTATTGATACTATTAGCCAGTTGTCTTGGACTTCTCTGCCATTCCTTACCTCCAGTAAATAGCTGAGTCATGTTGTTTTACCCCCAAATAGACCCTGATTGTTCCTCCTTATACTCAGTTTTGTTTGGACCCTCATTTCGTTTTATCTGGACTGTGATATTAAATTGCCTTCATTCTCTTTACCTGCCAAACTGTGATGTACATGACTGCCAGAATTGTCTGTCTTAACATTTGATCATGTTACTAACCATAAATCTAAGTCACTATCCCTGTGTTCCACACATATGTATGCATAAATTTTTAGTTATATATTATTTATATTAGTTAATGTAATGTTTAATATATTATCTATATTGTATTTATATGTATATATTTTAATGGTCTTTTACTTAATGTGTCACAGGTATATGTCTGAAAGTAAAGTTGTCCACCTTATGAAATAGAAAACAGTACTAAACATCTTCTGAACAACCCATCCCTGTTAATAGCGTTGCCATCTACTTAGTTGCCCAAGCAGAGATTTTTGGGTCATCCTAAGCTGTATCCCTACTTTTCTACCCCAGAGCTTCTGGGACATAGCAGAGTCTCAACAGTTAAATGCTGAAGAAATGAATAAATGATTTGTCTCAAATCTACTACATTATCATAAGATTTTTAATTGAATGGAAGCATAAACAGTCTGGAGAGAGGTTGTCATCATTAGGACATGGGTGCTTGAAGCCAAAAGCCTAAACTTAGATAAAGTTGCTAATTCCTTAGGTTTTCTTAGTTTCTATTTCCTAAACAATAAAATGAGGTTAATAATTATACTTCATGGGTTTGTTGGATATATTAAATGAGATTATGTGTGTTAAAGTATTTATTGTGGTACCTATCACAGTTAAATGGTAGCTGCTGTTACTATTATTACTACTATTTTTTAGTTTAATGGTTTCTAAATCTTGACTAATGTTACTTGTAATATACTCTTTAGTAGTTCCAAGTCAAGTAGGGATATAAGAGAGAATGAGAATGAGAATGAAAATGATCATTGTTGCCAACTCTTTTCCTGGAAAGGATTCTTTCCAGTATAAGGTGATTTTCTCTTCTTTTCCGTTTTTAAATCCTTTGTTTCTGAAATGAAAGATGGAATCTTGTTTCAGTTCTTTTTAAGTTAAGCAATTCTCTGTATGTTGTTATTTTCCCTATGTGTGTTGGTTTTTAATGTAGTTACTTAGTTTACTAAAAATAAAATCCCAACATCTGGAAACAACTGAGACTCAGAGAGGTGCCATTACCCCCCCCAAGGTCACAACCAGGACTTTTGCCCTCTTTACTCATACTCCTGTATCCCTCTTCTTTTTCCCCAAGAAATAGTGTTTATCCAGGGGAAAAAAAAAAAAAAAGAAGAAGATTAATCCCACAGGAGAAATACAAGCTTTCAAAATAAACTAAAAACCTAAGGGTAAATTTTTGTTCTTAAATGTTAACAGCAAGACAGAAGAAAGAGAAATTAAGGAGTCAATGCCATTTACAGTTGCACCCCAAACCATAAGATACCTAGGAATAAACCTAACCAAAGAGGCAAAAAAATCTGTACTCTGAAAACTATAAAGTACTCATGAAAGAAACTGAGGAAGACACAAAGAAATGGAAAAATATTCCTTGCTCATGGATTGGAAGAACAAATATTGTGAAAATGCTACCTAAAGCAATCTACACATTTAATGCAATCCCTATCAATATACCATCAATTTTTCTCAAAGAAATGGAACAAATAATCCTAAAATTTACATAGAACCAGAAAAGACCCCGAATAGCCAGAGGAATGTCAAAAAAGAAAGCGAAAGTTGGTGGCATCACAATTCCAGACTTCAAGCTCTATTACAAAGCTGTAATCATCAAGGCAGTATGGTACAGCACAAAAACAGACACACAGATCAATGGAACAGAATAGAGAGCCCAGAAAGACCCTAAACTCTATGGTCAACTAATCTTCGACAAAGCAGGAAAGAACGTCTAATGGAAAAAAGACAGTCTCTTCAATAAATGGTGCTGGGAAAATTGGTCAGCCACATGCAGAAAAATGAAATTGGACCATTTCCATATACCACACACAGAAATACTCAAAATGGATGGAAGACCTCAATGTGAGACAGGAATCCATCAAAATCCTTGAGGAGAACCCAAGCAGCAACCTCTTCCGACCTCAGCTGCAGTAACTTCTTCCTAGAAACATTGTCAAAGGCAAGGGAAGCAAGGGCAAAAATGAACTATTAGGACTTCATCAAGATCAAAAGCTTTTGCACACAAAGGAAAGAGTCAACAAAATTAAAAGACAGCCGACAGAATGGCAGAAGATAATTCGCAAATGATGTATCAGATAAGGACTAGTATCCAAAATCTATAAAAAACTTATCAAACTCAACACCCAGAGAACAAATAATCCAATCAAGAAATGGGCAGAAGACAAGAACAGACATTTCTGCAAAGAACACATCCACATGGCCAACCAGACACATGAAAAAGTGCTCCACATCACTGGGCATCAGGAAATACAAATTAAAACCACATTGAGATACCACCTCATACCAACCAGAATGGCTAAAATTAACAAGTCCGGAAATGACAGATGTTGGCGAGGATGTGGAGAAAGGGGAACCCTCCAGCACTGTTAGTAGGAATGCAAGCTGGTGCAGCCACTCTGGAAGACAGTATGGAGGTTCCTCAAAAAGGAAAATAGTTTTCCTTTTTGGAAAAGTTGAGAATAGAGCTACCTTACGACCCAGCAATTGCACCACTGGGTATTTACCCCAAAGATACAAATGTGATCTGAAGGGGCACGTGCACCCAAATGTTTATAGCAGCAGTGTCCATAATAGCCAAACTATGGAATACTATGCAGCCATCAAAAGAAATTAAATCTTGCCATTTGCAACGACATGGATAGAGCTAGAGGGTGTTATGCTGAGCGAAGTAAATTGATCAGAGAAAGTTACTGTATGATCTCTCTGATAAAAGGAATTTGAGAGGCAGGGCAGGGGGCTGTGGCGGGTAGGGAAGGAAAAAAAACCAAGATGGGATCGAGAGGGAGACAAACCATAAGAGACTCTTAATCTCACAAAACAAACTGAGGGTTGCTGGGGGTTGGGGGGTTAGGGATAGGGTGGCTGGGTTATAGACATTGGGGAGGGTGTGTGCTATGGTGAGTGCTGTGAAATGTGTAAGCCTGATGATTCATAGACCTGTAACCCTGGGGTAAATAATACATTATATGTTAATAAAAATAATTAAAAAGAAAAAATGATAAATCGCTCCTGCTTCTGAAATTTAGTGATTATGGTAGAGAGAAGGACATCAGATATTTTTAATATTTTGACTCACAGTAGGGTATTTTAAGCATTTTTATTCTTTGTGAGTAGACACGTTGCAGACTAAAAAAAAACAAAACAAAACAAAAAAAAACCAAAGAAAGCAAATGCGAGTTACGCAGTTTCTACATATACTTTATTTTGTCTTGTAAAAGTTATTTTTCTACTTCATTATAGATGAGATTAGTTCTGGTGCTGGAAGATTTTTTGCTTGGATTATATTACTAACTTTCCTAACTTCTAACTGAGTAAGTGCAGAATCTTTGCAACTCTTAATTAAAGCTTTACAACATCCTGAGGATTCAGAGGGGAACTTGTGGTCTCCCCAGAGCATCTTTGACTCTAGAGGTAGTAAAATGCCAAGCAGGTCTTCATTTTTACAGGCGGTGACTCTGGCTAAGCATGCAGATCTTCATATGTTTTATTATTCTTAGCCTCTGCCTTCTTTCATGTTTCTTCTCTAATTTTCTCTATTTCCACTAACCATAGGCCATGATTGTCTCTTCAAGGCCACTTACTTTTTGCCTGGAAAAATGTGTGTGCATGACCAGGTGTGTATTTGTTTATTTGTGTATAGTGTGTATATTTCTCTCTCTTCTCTCACCTCCTTTCTGTCCACAAGAAAGTAAAACCCTTTTTGGAAAGTCGTCTTGGCCTCTTTCATGTAAACCTAGCTGTTGCTTTTCCTTTACTCTCTTCGAACTTTAATACTTACTGTATAGCAGTTGTATACATATGTATCACTGAGGTAAGCTATAAATTCCTTGAAGGTAGGTGTTGTGTCTTACTCTCCTGTAAATCCCTAGTACCTAGCCTTGATGTTTAGTAAATGTGAGTGGATGAGTGGGTCAGTGGGTGAGTGAGTGAATGATTTGGAGACCAGCTTGAGAAAATGGATTCTTTATTAATGACCAGTGCCTCAGATTATTCCTGAGTATCTTTTAAAGGTTTTCTATGAGTTTGAACTTGATTATCTGATGGCTTATGAATAGGTCATGGAGAAAAAACCTTTCTTCCTTTTCCCAGGATTTTCTGGTTAGATACTTGTTCTTGGTTATTATCTGTGAGCCTTAAAACTGGTTTCCCTTATACCTTGTAGGTCATCTGGTTATACCAAGAAGTATTATGATATCTGTTTGGAAGATCCTTAATAAGCAGACAGCTTATGTCCCACTTTTCTCTCAGTATTTTCAAAGAATATGAGCATATCCTATTTACCAGACCATTTTTTAGGCCTTTGAAGATACAGTAGTGAACAAAGCAAAGTTCTTGTCTTTATAGGTTTATATGGGAAAGATAAGCAGTAAACAAATATGTAATATGTCAAGTACTGATGAAGGCTATGAATTAAATCAGGGTAAGGGGATAAAAAGTAATATGCCTAAAATGTGGCTTTAAAGGAAAAAAATACCAGGAAAAAAGCTGTTAAAGAGGCATGCTAAAAAATTGGTTAGGGTTATTTCTGACAGTGAAATTACAGATGATTTTTTAAATTATGCTTTTATCTAATTTTCTGAAGTCTTCATTGCCTTTATTCTTGGGGAGGAGAGGGTGCCAGTGAGATCACATTTGCTTTAAAACCTTATTCTGATGGTGCATAGTCCCTTGTGATCAAAAGGAAGAAAGCCATCTACTGATTCCTCTCCGAATATTTCTGGAAATCCTTAGCACATGGTCTGGAAAAGTTCATACTCAGTGAGTCCTTCCAGTCTCTGGACAGGCCTCTACTTTTAATCAGTATGGTCAGTATCTGAGGAGGTTGTTGCCAAAGTCTTAATTCCCCAATTTGCGCAAAAGTGCTTTGTCATTTATTCAGGACACATTTCCCAGTGTTTGTACTGGTGCTGAATAAGTCATTTATTCTGATGAAGAAAGTGTAGAAAAACTCCTGTAAAAGTACAAGTAGCATATTCTTTGTATATAAATGTCATGTATTTCATTAATGTCTTTCATAGTGTATACTTCACAGCATTTCAGTCAAACTTGACCTAACTCAACACTGTTGCCATGAGTGTTACGACTTAATGTGAGAGCGGTGGCAGAGAAAAAGCATGAAGCAGAATTTTTAGTTCCCTCCTGTGAAAGGAGCAAACTCCTCTTCCTCAGCACCTTTCTACCAGTCAGGAGAGCATCTGCACCCTGGCTGGGCCTCAGCACAGAGCAGGAGGAAGGAGGGAAAGCCTGAAACAACACCCATGACTAGGCTGTGGGACTTAGATATGTAGTTATAAAAAAGCATCTTTTATGGCTAAAGCTGTAGAATTTCCTGTAACTCTGGACTTTTCAACATCCTCTTCAGGCTCAGAGTTGTTGGTCTACTTCTAAAGGACTAATTTTCATTATGTTTCTTCGCAGCCTCTTTACCTGCTTCCTCCACCTCATGACTGTCTTGGTGACAGAGCAAGCAAAACTAATATATACCTTCTTGCCCCTCTTCAGTTTATGTCCATGGTATACTGATTTTTAGAGGAAAAGGCACACTTTACATATTTAAATGGGGCTATGGGCACACTTTTGTTTTAAAACTGGTTTAATGTAAAGATGAAGATTTGAAGAACAAGGGAAATTTTTCAGTTCCTCTTTGTTCTTTCTGACCCTATCTCTTGCAGTTCTCTTTCCCTTTCCCTTCTATTTTCCTATATCAAGTAACAGTTCCTCTAAACATTCTTTGTTTATTGGTAGCCTTTATGCCTGAATAGGTGAAACCTATCTCAAAATAGATCCGTTCATTCCAGCCAAAAATGTTAATCCATTTGGTAAGTGCAGCGTGATAGAAGAGATAGCCTCTCTTGTCCAGAGCAGGTTAAAGAATTACTTTTGCAACTACTGTTCCTTCTGCCTGGAATATCTTTCTATCTTCCCCACCTGGATCTGTTCCTTACTTAAAAGACCTAGCTCAAATGGAATAGTTTCTTTGATACTTTTTCTGATACTTTTTCTGATCTCCCAGTTAGTGAGTCCTACTACAGAATTTTCATACCTTTCTAATAGCACATTTAACATTGTTTTATTATTGTTTTTTAACATGTCTCTCATTAGAGTCTGAAATTTTGGGTGTGGGAACTGTATTTTCTTATTTTCTCAGATCTGATATTCAAGAAATGTTTTTGACTGTTGTTCTTGGATAAGCCTTACTCAGTGTTTTTAAGGACTTCACAATCTAATGGTGGTGATATATCAATCACAGATAACCATAGTACAAACTAGAATGCAGTTACTGCCACAAAGAAGAAAGAAATCATTTCTTGCTGTGGGAATTAGAGGTTTTCCCAGGCTTTGTGGATGAAGTGGAATTTAAAATGCACCCTGATGGATAAGTGTGAAATGTGGAGTTAATGGAATCTACCTTTTCTTACTTCCTGATGACTTTATTAGTAATAGTTTCAGTGCAGGGGAACAATATTATTTGACATATATTCCAAAGCCTTAAACCTAGAGTTAATTTTCTCATTTTTATCTGAAATAATTCATCATTTGATTTATACAAAAGAACGTAAAAGAACGTATTGTGTATGTGTGTCGTGGGGTGGCTAAGTATCAATTTGTTCATGGGTCTTCATGGATTTAAGTTATAAATTCAGGGACTGATATTTAGGATTAGATCTTTTTCATCTGTCTGAATGTTACCAACCAAAAAAGGACATGAAATTTTGATGTATTTCTGTCCTATGTTGCATGGATTTTCTTTATTCATTTTAGCCACAGATCCCTTTGCTTCTGTTTTTGGAAGTGAATCATTTGAAGATGGATTCGCTGACTTCAGCACATTGTCAAAGGTAACCTGCAGTGATTAGTGGGAAGATGAAATATTCTGTGTTTCCACCAATGGAGCAACCCTTCCTTCCAATTATATAACCCTTTCACAGACTTCTCAACTTGATGTCATTGTTGATTTCAGATAGAAATGATAGAAAAGATGTAATTAAAGTAGATATATTTCTGTACATAAAGACTATAGTGATGGTACAGGTAATTATAATTTTCTACTGACAGGTTAGCTCAACAACTTCATTTTAAGAGTCTTCTGCCTTTTTAAACATATTTCTTCCAGTTGAACTAATTTATCCTCTGTTGACTATCTGGGTCAGTAGATGTAAAATTTGGGCATTCATTCCATCTTCTCTGCATTGATTACTTCATTTTATGTTCTGAGGCTGTTAGGGTTAGTGTTAAGACTATTAATACGCGTAGTCAAGCTCTATATGACCGCTGTCTATTTTCCAGTGTAGCTGTAGGATTGATTTAGACCAAAAGAGTAAAATTAGAGTATATGTGAAATTGTCTATGTCATCTGTTCTCAGCTGGATGTTATTTCCCCCTCCACCTTTGCCCTCCATTATTTGGCATTGTCTAAAGACATTTTTGGTTGTCACAACTGGGAAGGGGGTCTATTCACATCTAGTAGATAGAGACCGGGAGTGCTGTTAAACATCCTACAACACAGTATCCAGCTCCCCACAACACAGAATTATGTCCAGCCCACAAAGTAACTAGTGTTGTAGAGAAACACTGGCCTAAGATCTAAAATCATGATTTCTGATTCATTATAGAAAAGTGAATCTTTCATTATTAGAAAGGCAGAGTCTTCAGACCCACGTTAAGACTTGTTATTCCATGGGATTAATTTGCTTTTAAAAATTGACTTTCTTTCACGTTGTCTTCAATATTTTCAAGATGCCATTTTCTTTGTCATTAGTATTAAATCTTTCCCATATTTAAGTGAATTGAGAAGTGTGGAATCAGTATTTTTTTTCTTTGATTATCATATGGATCAGATACTCATTTGAAGAAAAACATATAGTCCCTTTAAAATGGACCTCAGGTGGTTTTGTATTGCCTAAAGCTTGAAAAACTTTTAATCCAGAGTTGACTTGTTTTGGTATAATCTGTTGCTTTTAATAAGTAGTGATGTTATAATCACTACTCATATGGAATAGTTTTTAAAAAAATTTCTTCCTTTTGGCCCCAAATACAAAGGTTAACATGTCAGTGCTCTCAGAATTGAAATAAATAAAGCTGCATAATACTGAAGATCATTGTTCTAAATGTTACACAACCATACATACTTCGGTATGTATAATTTGTATAACTATGTATACACATTTCTTTTCAAACAAAGGTCAACAACGAAGATCCTTTTAGTTCAGCCACATCGAGCTCTGTCAACAATGTGGTCATTAAAAAAAATGTGCTTGAGGACACATCGGTCAGAAGTGAAGATGTACCCCCAGCACTGCCCCCAAAGATTGGAACTCCAACAAGACCCTGCCCACCACCACCTGGTATGAGAGTTGGTATCTTTCCTAAATCAACTGAGATGCTTTTTCTCTTTCTGAAAAATACTGGTGTGAGCCTTACAGACTTAAATAAAGGGCTTTAAACAAAACAAGCCAAAAAACATGGCAGAAGCCTGCTATGGTCATCTGTTCTGACAGTACAGAATAATAGACATGTGTCTAAAAGACCAGCATGTGTAACATGAACCACTTTTCTGGCAAGAGCTCATTTCTTTTTAAATCATTTTGGAGAGGCAGTAAATGGAAAGAGGACAGTATCAGTGAAATGGCTTGCTTTCTGGAAACTCATTGATTACCATTTACACACAGTTTCCTTCATTTTGTTGCTTTAATTAAGTTAATTTCTGTAAGAAAAGATTAATTTGAAGTCCCATTCTTTTCCTGACTAAGGTGACGTCTTCCTTAAATCCTTTAATGTGAAAATATGTGGCCTTTTTGGTATCCAGAATTCAGTAACATAGCAATGTAAAAGAAAGTATTTTTCTTGAGGGAAATAATATTTTACTTCACTTAATAAGAGACTCCTTTATTTTATAAAAGTCTTTTTTTTTTTTTTTGGTCTAGGAACAAATTCTATTTTTTTTCTTCCTAAAGATTATTTATTTATTTATTTATTTGACACAGAGAGAGAGAGAGAGAGAGAGATCACAAGTAGGCAGAGAGGCAGGCAGAGAGAGAAGGGGAAGCAGGCTCCCTGCTTAGCAGAGAGCCCGATGTGGGGCTCGATCTCAGGACCCTGAGATCATGACCTGAGCTGAAGGCGTAGGCTTAACCCACTGAGCCACCCAGGTGCTCCTGGTCTAGGAACAAATTCTTAATGTTTTTAGTGTTTTGCTTTTAAGGTATTAAGGTTCATGAGAAGTGGCTAACAAGGCAATTCCCTGAGTAGGGATAGTGCTGCTAGGCTGTTATGTGAGAAGATACATCTGGTACATGGTTATTTTAATAATAATCTGTCATTCCTGGTAAATTTTTAGCCACAGTAGTTACGGACTTCTATGCTTGCTTTTCATAATAACATCCCTGTGGTATTTCTTGGGCAAATAATTTTTCTCTTTTTTTACATAAAGTATACAATTGTTAATACTCAATTATCTTTTGAAAAATCTGGTAAACAAATTAAGTGACTTCTATCTTTTAAGGAAAAGTAGCCTATATCATATATTGCTGGAGGCTAAGGTTGTCAGAATATATTAAAAAACAAATGAGCCAACAATCAATACAACTAAAAAATGGGCAGAAGACATGAATGGACTTTTCTCAAAAAAACATACATGCTGAATGAAATAAGTTAAAGTTAAACAGAGAGAGTTAATTATCATATGGTTTCACTTACTTGTGGAGCATAAGGAAAAACATGGAGGACACTGGGAGATGGAGTGGAGAAGTGAGTTGGGGGAGAGCGGAGGGAGAGACAAACCATGAGAGACTGTGGACTCTGAGAAACAAACTGAGGGTTTTGGAAGGGAGGGGTGAGCCTGGCAGTAGGTACTGTGGAGGACACATACTGCATGGAGCACTGGGTATGGTGCATAAACAGTGAATGCTGGAACATTGAAAAGAAATAAATTGGAGGAAAAAAAAGCATACAAATGAAGAACAGACACATGAAAAGGTACTCAATGTTACTTCCCAGGGAAATGCAAATCAAAACTACAATGAAATAATACCTCACACCTGTCAGAATGGCTGAAATTAAAAACACAAGAAAAAACAAGTGTTGATGAGGTTATAGGGAAAAAGGAACCCTCATACACTGGTGGTGAGAATGCAGACTCATTGGCCACACTGGTGTGGCCAGTCTGGAAAACAGTATGGAGTTTCCTCAGAAGTTTAAAAATTGAACTGTCCTAGGATCCAGCAATCTCACTACTGGGTATTTACCCAAAGAATACAAAAACATTAATTCAAATGGGTACATGTATCCGATGTTTATAGCAGCATTATTTACAACAGCCAAATTGTGAAAGCAACCCAGGTAAGTGTCCATCAGTTGATGAATGGGGAAAGATGAATGGGGTGTGTGTGCACAGAATGGAATATTACTTGGCCTTAAAAAAGAGTGAGATCTTCCCATTTACAATAACGTGGTTGGATCTAGAGAGTATAATGCTAAGTGAAATAAGTCAGAGAAAGATGAATACTATATGATTCCACTCATGTGGAAATTAAGAAACAAAACAAATGGATAAAGAAAGAAAGAGACAAACCAAACCAAAAACCAGACCTTTAACTATAGAAAATAAACTGGTGGCTACCAGAAGGGAGGTGAGTGGGGGATGGGTGAAATAGATGAAAGGTATTAAGAGTTACACTTACATGTTGAGCACTGAGTAATGTACAGAATTGTTGAATCACTATATCATACATCTGGAACTAATATAACACTGTATGTTAATTATACTGGCATTAAATTTTTTAAAAAATGAGTCAGTTTGCTCATTTGAGTTCTATACCTGTGTGATGACAATAGCAAAGTTATTTTATAATCCTAAGTATAATAATATACTGGTGCATTGACTAAATCTAAGGATATTCATCAAAGTGAGTATATATAACTATAGAAGTATTAAAGAAAAAAGGATGATTTGTTGGAGAAAGCACTGGACTGGGAGCTTAAAGATGTGGGTGCTAATTCTGGCTGTCCTCAGACTTAGCTCTGTGATTTTGAGTGTGTAATTTCATATGTCTGGGCCTCAGCTATCTGAGCTGTTAGATGGTGGCAGTAACTCTTAATTTTGCCTACCTACCCAGGAATGTTGGAAAAATCCAATGAGATATGAGATACGAACTTTTTTTTTTAAAGATTTTATATATTTATTTGACAGAGAGCACAAGTAGGCAGAGCAGTAGACAGAGGGAGAGGGAGAAGCAGGCTCCCCGCTGAGCAGGGAGCCTGATGTGGGGCTCAGTCCCAGGACCCTGGGATCATGACCTGAGTCAAAGGCAGCTGCTTAATGGACTGAGCCACCCAGGTGCCCTGAGATATGAACATCTTTTATAAGCTGCTACACTCATGGAAAAGACTGTTAACGATTGCTATTACCAGTTTAACACATTTTAGGAAAAATGCATATTTGAAAATATATTAACATCTATATTAATCATTTCCTCTTGAGAAGTACTAAGTTAAGACTTTAAATTTGGAGAACTTGTTTGAAAATGGTGGTGAGTTCAGCAACGATACACTGTTGTTTGTTCAAAGATGAGTTTATCTTTATCCACAACCACAAAGATTTAGGCCCCAGACCTCAGAACATTCTCTTTATTCTTCAATTTGAAATATTGTAGATGGCAAAAAGTAGGTGACACTTTCCAAGGTAATTCTTAATCGTGTTCCCAGGTATTATATACAGATCTAGAGAAAAAAAATCAGAAGAATATGGTCATTTTTCAAAGGTCATTTGCCCTTACTGCCACTAGTGGACAGCTGTATCAGGCTGAGGTTAAAACAGCAGAGGCCATTTTTGTCCTTATTTTTTGTCATCCTCATCCTGTTTGATCCTTTCCTCTCCCTCTCTTTGGGAACACACTGCTTTGGGGAAGACAAGGTTTACAGTCTGGGCAAAAAGATGATTCCTGGCCCATTCCCATCCCTTTTCCCCCCATTTATATAGAGCTGGAATGTATTTGAGAGGTTGTGTGTGAAAAATTTGAGGACAGACTGGGTGTTGTCGTTTAAGACCATACTAAGAATGTATATTTTAGGCACTTACCTCCATTCCTCTACCCCCAGTTCTTTAATGCTCTCTCTGTGTTCATCTTCTTGTGTGTTTGTTTGCCGTATTTGCTGGTTGAGTTAATTGTAATGATTTTGATCCAGGGAAAAGACCCATCAACAAATTGGATTCTTCTGATCCTTTTAAACTGAATGATCCATTTCAGCCTTTCCCAGACAATGATAGCCCCAGAGAAAAAGATCCTGATATGTTTTGTGATTCATTCACTTCTACTACTACTACCACTACCACTACCAATAAAGAGGCTGACCCAAGCAATTTTGCTAACTTCAGTGCTGTAAGTACTGTGAATGGGCTGTTTGGGGGAAATATCTTTCCATTTACAGTTTAAAGAGTTTTCAGTGATTATTTGCATCATTTCAACTAAATTTACCAACATACTAAAAATGATCTATATTCCTCCCCCAAACAAAATTCCTGTTTGATTCTGTTTTGATGGTTCTAACGTTGTTCCATTGCACAAATAATTTTAGTAGTCTTAGTCCTTGTGGTATATACCAGTTGTTTTTGCAAACCCTTCTCTTAGTCTTGGTAAACAATATAAATAAAATTTGCAAATTGTTTTGGATGATGGTCCAATTAGAGAGTCATTTGCTATCTGCCCACTGGAGGAATAATGGCAATAATGAGCTTGTGTATTTGTAATTATGTATGTGTGTTTGTGTATAGTTTTGATGGTTTCTGGAGACCTGTCAGCAACTATTATATGAGGAGATAAAGCCAGGGATTCTTTGACTAGAAAGCGAAATTCTGGTTTTCATATAGTAGCATGTTAAAAATGTAAATGTCGATTTTATGAAGTAAATACAGTTGTCAAGAGCTAAACAGTCTTTAATTGTTTGGACAGTTCTAATTCACTAGCCTTCCATATTTACTCTGCATTCTCCCAGAGCTGACTAAAATAGGCACACCGGTAAAAACAATGGAAAGATGCTGTGATGACGCATAGATTGGGCCAAAAGAGCACAGAAATGGGGCAACCAACTATGGACGTCACTCTGGAGCGACATAATGCAGCGATATATATTCCATCATTATTTAGATAAAAAATGAAGTTATTTGTTTATTTCTTTAATTTTTTTTTCTAGCTTTTGAGTCTGTACTCTAAGTTCCATTCTTACGAATATGACAAAGCAGAATAGGAATCAATATTTTGAATGTGGGAAAATGGAGTATCAGAATTATACTGACTTAACTTTTGTTAGGTAGAGTTTGAGTTATTTCAAGCAAGAATCCAAAATTGCTTCCTTTGGGTGATTATATTCCTCTTAATATAAAATAACCTTCTGGCTATGGCACTTAATATCTTAAATATGATTTTAGCAAGTCAAAATCTTATTGGCATAAGTCTTGAACTGTAGCAGAGGCATTTTGCTTATTTCATACTTCAGAATTTCAGCATGGTATAACATAAAGCAACTCATAATAAAAATGCCTGCCTGCCTGCCTTCCTTATGAAAGTTTTGTTAAGTATTGTAAGTTTTAAAGTCCCTCTAATTCACTAGGGGAAAAACTACCATTTTCAAAAAGCTTGACAGTTTTTAAAATTTCATCCCATTGTGGTATTTCTCGATATGA
Organism: Martes martes; assembly: GCF_963455335.1. Classification (NCBI taxonomy): domain Eukaryota; kingdom Metazoa; phylum Chordata; class Mammalia; order Carnivora; family Mustelidae; genus Martes; species Martes martes. The sequence continues at coordinate 151,094,543 of NC_137891.1, forward strand.
CAGGACTTCAAGTAAAATTTTTTTATTTAGTATCTCTCAATGTTGCTGTTTTACATAGACAAAAATATTTCCCTGACCTAATGTTAAGGTTTAAGTTTTTATTAGCGTTAAGTGAATGGTTTTATTTAGATCAAGTCAAAAAGTTCTCAGTGCCTGTAGAAACCTTTACAATGCATTAAAAAATAATTTGATCCACATCTTGTTTATTATACCCAGTACTACTTGTTTTATGTTTAGGAAAATCAGCATATTCTTTGCAACATAATTTTTTCTGTACCTGAGAGCAAGGATAAGGTAGGAAATCACCGGTGGGATTAAGTTGAAATGATTGATCATGTGAGGATGCTCCTGAAGTTGAAGTAATAAATGTTTTGCATTAGATTAAAAGGCTAGCCCTCCCATTTGTAAATACCCTGATTCACCTTAAGTATTTCTACTTTTTAAAAGTGGTTTAATGTTTAGTTTTATAAACATTCTATCAGTAGACTCAATAATTTTTCAAATTAGACCACATTTAATAACTGGTAAAACTAAATGTGTTTTCAGGGGGAAAAAAATTAACATGTGACAAATAAGGCTATTCCCAAAGTCCTATAGGTGAAACAAGTAGTGAATGTTCTTTGTAATGACTGTTTTCCTTCTTTTTGTTTTGTTTTACTCATTAACCTACTTATTTGTTTATCTGTCTTTTAAATAACAGTATCCCTCTGAAGAAGATATGATTGAATGGGCCAAGAGGGAAAGTGAGAGAGAGGAAGAGCAGAGGCTTGCCCGACTAAATCAGCAAGAGCAGGAAGATTTAGAACTGGCTATTGCACTCAGCAAATCAGAGATATCAGAAGCATGAAGAATTCTCCTGTCCTCTGTCAACCATATAATATTCTTCTTCCTAAATACTGAAGCTCTTTACAGTGTGTATCAAAACTACCTATGAGCATGGGAATACAAAAGGTTTGAGATTCCTGTAAATGTGACAAAAGTTTGTTTTTGTTTTTTTGGTTTGTTTCTTACTCCATTTCAGATTTGTCTTCCTGCCCTCCCCCCAACCCTGACCCCTAGAAAAGCAGTAACCCAGTCAGACAACTTCACCTAGGCTCCTGTTCTGATGTGCATTTACTGTGAGCTTTTGCCTGCCTATGCTACTTTTACTTGTAAAGCTAGAGTACCCAAGCTTCTGCCTTCTGGAATATAGAGAAATAGTTCATCCATGTGCTACCTGTGTTCTGTAGTTAATCTGATGATAGCCGGTGGGTTTCTTAAAGTTTGCAGTATTCTTTGATTTGAATGGTCGAGGGAGGGGAAGGGAAAGAACGTCCTATTTCTTTTATGATAGTGCGAATTGGCTAGTTTAAAGCATATGTTTGTATTTCCTTATAGTTAAAATACTGTTCAGTTTTTTTATAGATAAGAAAAAAATGCTTTGCATAAATTGACTCCACTGTTGAAGAAGGGATGCTTTAAGTTTGAACCATTATAGCTTCAGACTCAATCTTTTCCTAAATAAAAATGTTAAAGCCTCATGTGTGAAATATATTTTTAAAAAAATTTCTGTGGATTTAAAGAATTTTAGATGAACAGATAGCTGTCCATAATTTTGAGTGCTAGACAGTGGAGAATATGTAACACTTAACATATACCTAGCAGTGTAAGGTAAGCAAAAATCTAACATGGCAGCCGTTCTGCCATTGCTATGACACTGTCCCCTTTATTTCATGGTAGGTTTATTTTTGTACTCTGCAGAAGAAATTTTAGCATGTGAGAACTGGAAGGTACTTTAAGCTTTTGTATATATATATTTTTGTTTTCTTTAATGAAGGCTTACTTACTTGAAATGTAAAAACATTCACTGAATACGAATGGGAAAAGTGACATGTATTAAATCATATTAATTGCTTTTTGTCCATCTTTGTGGCTTAAAATAGTTTATTCTCTTCCTGGTTTTTGCCTAGAAAATTGGTGGGCTAGCAAGAAAATCTTGTCGTCGTTGTTGTTGTTTTCTAATTGAGAGAGAAGAGACCTATCAAATTGTTAAAGTTCTTCATGTGTTAAAAGCCTATCTCCTGTGAAACTGAGCTAGCAGGCAAGCTGAATTTGAAATAGACTGTGATGTAGGCTATAAACTGTGGAGTAACCTTAGTTTTCTTTTAACATCAGTTACTGACTTAGGTAATGTATTGGATACCAAGATAAAGAAAAATGCACCTACAAACTAATTAAAAGTCTTTGTGGTCACCAAGTCAAGGTGGTATTGATCTGCGTTAATCAGAGTAACTTACTGCCTAGCCTATGAATAAATTCCAAAATATCCAATTCATTTAATCTTGAAATGGTGCTTTTTTTTTCTCTCTGCACACACAGTTGGACTGCTGCAGTTTAAAGCAAACTTAACACCATGTTCTTGCATAGCTAACTTTTTTCTACTTTTATAAATTGAAACATTTCAGCATAAAAGTCATACATATGAAGCAAGGGCTGAATCATAATCATAAGGCTTTAATTTTTATAAACTAATCCAATGGCCTATGGATAGACTGCTAAAAGTTGATTGAGAAGGTAGTGTTGGGAGCTGTGATAAGTAGTCATTTTGGTTTTTTTTTTTCCCTTCCCCTTAAACTTCAGGATAAAGGTAAGTTGACTTGAATAGACTTCTTTTGCACTGGGAAAATGAACAAATGTTTGAAATGCTTTTAAAATATTTTTTTTAATTAAAAAACCACTCTGGAAAATATTAAATATCTGTAACTTATAAACACCCACCTTCAATGTAATAAGTGTACCCTAATCTTATGTATGTTTAACTGGATTACACAGATTCTTATCTTTTGTTAAAATATGTATACTCAGTGAACCAATATAATATTAAAGTATGTATATATTATATAAATCTCTCTCTCCATGCTCACTTGTGTAGGATGAGTGTTTTAGAGTCCTTTGTGATTACATTTTACTTTGTTGACTCTGGCTGCAGAGCCTATGCTTTCAAAGGACAGACAATCAGACAAGTATTCCTGAGAGCTCAGTGGTACTACTCACAAAGTTTTAATCACCTTCTACATACTTGTTCAAGTTTTGTTGGGCTCTCTTTATAGAATTTTCTGTTTCAAACTTCTAAATTATAGCCTGTAATTACGAGAACAATAAACTTTAAGTAATAATAAAGCATACTATCCATACATTCTATTTGAAATGGAGTTTTGCAGTTCTCTGTTGTGTCCATGCTGTGTCCAAGAAGAGGTAGGTACACTGTCAGCACAGATTAATATGGGTAAACAGCTTGAGGCAGTGCCTGGTGTAGAATACTCAATAAATGTTAACCATTACTTTTAGTTACCATGTCCTGTTTCTGTGAAAGAAACATGGAAGATGTATATGCATAGAGACAGTGCCTGAAACAGATGGTTTGTATATATTTGTTGAGTGGGGATTTATGACATGGATCCTGGGAGGGCACCCTAGTATAAAAAATTCTTTACAGTCCTGGGATAGAATCCTTAGTCCACCATTTTTGAGAAAGATAACTTTGAGAAACTTATTTAACCTCCCTTAGCCTCATTTTTGTCATCTAGTGAATATAATAATACTTAACTCATAGGATCATTCTGAAGGATTTGACTTTGGCAGCTTTTTAATATTACATATTTTAATTAAGCAAAGTCTGCCACGTTACTATTAGTAGTGAAAATAGCCATTGGTTTCCTTGTGGCAGCCACGTAAGAGCAGAGTATGGCAGGACAGGCATTTAGAAAGTTTCTTTCCTTCTGTGACCAAGGTTTTTTTGTTTTTTTTTTTTTAAGGATTTTATTTATTTATTCGACAGAGAGATCACAAGTAGGCAGAGAGGCAGGCAGAGAGGAGGAAGCAGGCTCCCTGCTATGCAGAGAGCCGGATGCGAAGCTCAATCCCAGGACTCTGAGATCACTACCTGAGCCGAAGGCAGAGGCTTAACCCACTGAGCCACCCAGCTGCCCTATCTTTCCTTCTGTGACCAAGTTTTAATTGAAAGGAGTGTGCCTTAAACTGTAACCAAAAGAGGAGACATCATGCTTCCAGAAAAATCTCAAGGAAAACTATTGCAAGCAACAGTAGTAGCATTGGATCAGGCAGTAGTAGCATTAAAGCCCGCTGGATCAGGCTTTAAAGGAAAGGTGGAGAGATTCAACCAGTTAATGTGAAAGTTGGGGATAAAGTTCTCCCAGAATGTGGAGGCACCAGAGCAATTCTAGGTGACAGGGAATTATCTCTTAATTAGAGATGGTGGCATTGGAAAGTATGTAGACTGAAATAAGTCATTATTGAAATGATTTTCATGTGAAGGAAGCTGCCCATTCCACTGAGGTTCTGAAATCTTTCACCTTGTAAATAATTTCCATTTCTCTTTTATAATAAACTAATGATATTTACAAAAAAAAAAGAGAAAAGCTATTGGTTATTGGATACATGTTATGTGTGAAGCACTAAACTAAGTACTTCATGTTGTTTTTCTGTTTAATCTTTACAACAGTGCTGAATAGCTCTATTTTGAAATGGGTAAGCTGAGGCTCAAAAAAACTAAAATAATGTGCTTCAGATCATGGCTAATAAGTAGATGCACCAGGAATTGAACTCTGTTCTCTCTGATTCTAAAACATGATACTCTTTCCAGTTTACCATGCATTGTCTCATTTTGTGTGAAAAAGTTTGCTCCTAGGAAATGCTAGGAATAGGATATGGTAAATAATAACAACAAATAACATGGTAAGAACCAGGCAGGATCCTTACTTCTTTACATACATTAGTTCATTTAATCCTCACAACAGCAGTAACGTGTGTGTGTGTGTGTAATAACGATAATCATCATTGTCTCCATTTTACAGAAGAGGTACCCTAAGCCATAATTATGCAAGTAGTAAGTGGCAGAGCCAGCCACTTTTGAATTTAGGGAGCTGACTCCAGAGTTTTAACCACTACTTGCTATTTCTGTTAAAGGTGTGAAGCCATAGGAGAAATATAAATAGAATAATCCATGTGATCTCTGCTCTTGATTAATGAAATAGGCCTACTGTGTAGCACATGGCATCTTACAAAACATTTTCTAATTCTTTCTCCTATGTAATCCTTAAAAGGATTTAGAATTGTTTCTAACACATGAAAGCATTCAACCATTGTTATTAGTGTTACCATTAAGTGATAAGTACATGGGGAGATGGCCAATATCACATTTATTAAAGAAATACAAAATTTTAGATCACAAAGGTCGCAAAAATGAAAAATATATCAGTGCTAGCAAAGCTCTGGAAAATACATTAAAAAGTAGGCAAAGAGTAGTTTTTGAAGAGGTTGCAGCACAGATGAAGGGACAGGGCCGTCTGGGCAGAGGCCATGGCTATGTATAAAAGACAAAGGGGTAGGACACAGTATAGTGTACTAGCCAACAGCAAGTATTGAAGTAATTCACTGTGACTGGAGTTTAGGTCTGCGGGCAAAAGAGTGAAGTATTTGTGTTATAAGAAAGATCTTAATGTGATACGGAGAATTGCTTTAGGGGAAACCAGGCAAGGAAGAAGAGCAGGTGAAGGGTACTAGAGTCATTCAGGTGAGATGGTAAGGAGCTAAAAATGTGGCTGTGGCTGAGGCCTGAGAGATGGGGACCAATTTAGAAGAATTAGCATGTCTTCAAGTCTAATCTGATTAGGAGTAGATGTTCAGCGGAAAGGCATGGTTCACAAACTTCAGAGAGCATCAGGATCACCTGGAGGGTTTGTTAAAATACAGATTGTGACCCCATCCCCAGAGTTTCTCATTTTAATAGGTCTAGAGTGGGACCCAAGAATTTGAAATTCTAACAAGTTCCCAGATGATGCTAAAGTTGCTGGCCCAGGGGAACCTAACTGGAGAACCACTAGAGTGGAGGCTAACTTCCAAGTCTCCATTTTGCAAGTTTTATTAAATCTACTCCCTTAGTTTGCCATGCTGTCGCACCTTGTCATTCTATGCTTGACCTCTGGATTCTGTCTCACAATGTAAAGCACTTCCAATCTTTCTTGTGGATAGAGTTTTTTAAAAATAATAATTGGAAGCTAATGACACTGTGCCAGTACTATGTGAAATACTTACATAAAATGATTCATTTTATTCTCCATAACGGTCTTTTTTTTTTTTAAGATTTTATTTATTTGACAGAACACAAGTAGGCAGAGAAGCAGGGAGGGGGGGAAACAGGCTCCCCACGGAGCAGGGAGCCCAATGCGGGGTTCAGTCTTAGGACCCTGGGATCATGACCTGAGCCGAAAGCAGCCATTTAACTGACTGAGCCACCCAGGTACCCCCATAACAATCCTTTAAGTTAGGTGCTGTTATTTCCATTTTGTTGTTTGTTATTTCCAGTTTAAAGATGAGAGGCGAAAGGTTAAATAACTTGCCCAAGATCCAGAACTAAAAAGTACCAAAGGTAGGATTCAGTACTCAGGAGTTGGACTCCAGAATCCATGCTCAATCACTCTTCTGTACTGAAAAAACTTACTTTAAGATACTTGATGCATAGATCTATAGGGTGCCTCCCCATAAGTCTGCGTGTTGGAAATGTATAGTGAGAAAATCATTGTCATTCCATTCACCCTTTGCTAAGGAGTATTGTGTTCTAGGTACTGTGCCAGGCTAGGGACGGAGAAGATTCTTATGAAGGCCTTGCCATCAGTGGTCATATAGTAGGAGGGATATACATCTACTCTCAACTAATTCCACACATTGCATACTGAGGATTAAGATAGGAATGCTGGGATACCCAGAGGAAGGAGAGAATATTTCTAGCCCAGAGGATTGGGGAGGGCTTCCCAGAAGAGGTGCCCCCAGAACACAGTATGCTACTTCTAGCATTAGTAAAAAAACATAGATGGTGACTTAAAAAAAATTTTTTTAAAGATTTTATTTATTTGACAGAGTGAGACAGGGAACACAGCAGGGGGAGTGGGGGAGGGAGAAGCAGGCTTCCCTCAGAGCAGGGAGCCTGATGGAGAACTCCATCCCAGGACCCTGGGATCATGACCTGAGCTGAAGGCAGACGCTTACCGCTTAACGACTGAGTCATTCAGGCACCCCGGTGACTCAAAAATTTTTTTTAAAACATAGCTCTTACAAGGTCACAGCGTTTAATGTCAGGGCTCTGTTCACTGGGAAAGGCTGGCAAAAGTCTTCCAGGAGGCCTCATGTGAGCAGCATTTATTACTTGGTGAATTCAGCCTGGCCCAGGTCTGCCCTTCAAGTTTAGAAAACTGACTTTCATCAGTAAAACAGAGAGAGGGCTTCCATTACAATGGACAGATTTGGAGACCAGAACGTAAGTATCCAGCAAAAGTTGCCACAGGACTTAGAGCACCTACAATTGGTTGAACAAGACTCCTCCCTTGCCAGTGGTGTCTGGATGCTTCCTGCCTCTGACGCTCCTCTTCCTCTGCAGCCAGGGCTGCCTGGCCCTCTGATGACACGTTTTCAGATACGTTTAATCTGGTTGCAGTCTGGTTTGGCTGGTTGGGTAGCTGTAGCTAGTGTCTCTCTGGGGTGATTTTGCATATCTTTGGTTTCATCCATTGTGAACTCTATAGTTTAACTCCTCCTGAGGCTGACTTGCCCAGTTTGAGTTCTTAGTGAAGTATCTCAGCCCCCACCTCCCCACTTCGATTCCACCCTTTCATTGGTCATACTGTTTATTGAGTGTATATATGCCAAGCCTACTCCCTGACTTGCCCTAACAATTCTGCCTTTTAAATCTCTCTCAAATCTATCCTCTCCATCTCCAGTGCCACTGCCCCAGTTCAGGTCTTCATCATCTGTCTTATAGACTTTGCCAAAGCCTCCTAATCTCCTTGTCACCAGTCTCTGTTTTTTTCTCTGCTTCCAAACCATCCTCCATGTCGCAGTCAGATTCATCTAGAATCAAAATCTGCCCCATCACTCCTACAATAAAACAGACACTGACTGCCTGCCATCACACTCAGGTTAAAATCCTAAACCCTTAAAAGGCTTTTCCTTCATAACCTTAATTTCTTTTTTTTTTTTTTTTTAAAGATTTTATTTATTTATTTGACAGACAGAGATCACAAGTAGGCAGAGAGGCAGGCAGAGAGAGAGGGGGAAGGCAGGCTCCCTGCCGAGCAGAGAGCCCGATGCGGGGCTCGATCCCAGGACCCTGAGATCATGACCTGAGCCGAAGGCAGCGGCTTAATCCACTGAGCCACCCAGGCACCCCCATAACCTTAATTTCTGATTGGTACTTAATCAGTAATGGCTTGAACATGTAACCTGGGTTTTCCCCTGCCTTAAGTCTTGAGAAAATGCTACTTGAAGGAAATAAAGGTACCTCCAATTTGATTATAGAGTAAGGGAAGCCTTTTGAAATATGCGTAATTTTATTCTTTCTAACTTGGTGTTTTTCAAACAGGTAATACATTACATTAGTGGGGTTGGGAAATCAGTTTAGTGAATCAAGCAGCATGGAAAAAATGCAGAGTAGTAGAATGTAGAATGAACATAGTAGTAGCAGGATGAACTCCCATATCCCAATAATCACCTTCAGTAATTGCCATTTCATATCCAATCTGAGTTTATCCATATTCTTGCCCACTTTCCTCTCAAATCTTACCTTATACTTCATTTGTAAATATTTCAGCATGTTAAAGGTCAGCATTTAAAAAATCATGAAATAGAATTTGTTACTGAAGATGTATGTACTGGGTCATGAGATAAAATGTTTGAAAGCAACTGATTTTTTCAACATCTCTTTTCAAATAAGAAATGTAGGTAGGTCCTAACATTATGTATCCAGGTTAATAATATAATCTTATGGAGGGGAAGGAGTGTCTTTGCAGAAAGACCCCACCTATTTTTCTTCCCCACCCCGAAGTATATATAGAATGTGTTCAGCTGCCCAAGACCTAAGGGCTTAGGTTCAGCCTCTCCTGTTTCCTCTGGAATCCCAAATTGAGAGGACTGAATTATTTTCAGGAAAAGGGATAAGGAAAAGTAACTGATACTTACTGAGGAGCTTCTCTGAGCCTGGCACTAAGGCTTTTAATATACATTCTCCTATTTAATCCTCACAACACTTTTTTAAAAATATTTTTTTAAGATTTTATTTATTTGTCAGAGAGAGAGAGAGCGAGCGCGGAGCACGGGCAGAGTGGCAGGCAGAGGCTGAGGGAGAAGCAGGCTCCCCGCTGAGCAAGGAGGCCGATGTGGGACTCAATCCCAGGATGCTGGGACCATGACCTGAGCCGAAGGCAGCTGTTTAACCAACTGAACCACCCAGGCGTCCCTAATCCTCACAACACTTTTAACAGAAAGAAAACTTAAGTTTATATAGAGAAAGACACCCTCACCCCCCCAACCTGCACCTAGTAGAGACCAAGCCAGGTTCCAGCCCAGGTGCCTCGGCTCTGAGATCGGCTCTTCCACTACTAGCCTGCCTCTTGCATGCCTGGTTTTTTGTTTTGTTTTGTTTTTTAAAAGATTTTTATTTATTTATTTGACAGTGAGAGAGGGAACAGGACAGTGAGAGAGGGAACGGGAGAGGGAGAAGCAGTCTTCCCCCTGAGCAGGGAGCCTGATGCAGGGCTTGATCCCAAGACCCTGGGATCATGACCTGAGCCGAAGGCAGAACTTAATGACTGAACCACCCAGGCACCTCTTGTATGCCTGGTCTTAAAGGCAGCCCTTTGGGCCTACATGGTAACAGTGATCAAACACTGTAAACCTAGACCCTAAGCAAGAACTGATGTTCTCAAAGAAAACCCTGATTCATCTCAGCTTCCTGAGAAGGTTCCTAGCCTTGTAGAAAGAACCTAGACCTCAGAGTCTTATGAAGTTGCATCTAAATTCTGGCCTTCCCACCTGCTCTCTGACTGTGGGTACGTCTCTTAATCTCTCAGATATCAGTAACTTCATAGGGTTGTTGTGAGGATTAATGGCGACAGATATAAAGTCTTCATTTCTGTGACATGGCAGATACACACTATGTCAGGGCTGTCGTGTCTGTGTTTAAGAAGACAGAAAAGGTAATACTACATTTTAGGAAAGTGTGTAAGCATGGTTAAAGAGAATAAATGTCCGTCATCTTAAAAGTTTATTGCCGTGGAACACTTCATTCCTCATTGATTCTGAGTAAAACTCACATAGTATGAGGTGCACTTCACACACACACACGTTTAGCACTATAGTGTTTTGTTTGAATTCACTCATGTAGCCCTCACAACAATCCTTGTGCTGGGTGCTTCTCTTTTCTGCATTTTACATAATTCCCATTTCAGATAAGAACATTGAAGCCGAGAGAGGTTAAATGACTTGCCTGAAGTCACGTGCAGCTATCAAATGGTGAAGCCCAGACTCTAACTCAGGCGGTCTGGCTCCAGAGCAAGGGAAGGAATAAAACCCGCTCTAGCTTGGGGTTGTTATGAGATTCAAAATAAGATAAGCTTTGGGAAAGTGATTCATAAATGCCATGTGCATTCTAAGAGCTTGTCTGGCAGGCGGACTGGGGCTGGGGTTAAGATAGAAATTTGAGGATGACTGCTTGGGTTAAGTCTTTACTGTGCCACTTAATTGGCCTCTGTGATTTTGAGCAAATTACTTAATCCTCTGCCTTATTTTCTCAACTATAAAAATTGGAATTTTAAAAGGAAATACCTAGTAAGATTGTTCTGAGGACGAAATGAGCTGGTATATCTGAAAAGTTTAGAATAATGCCTAACAGCTCTAGACAAACATGGTGATGACAATGAAGATGACGAAGGAAAAGGTGAAGATGAAGAACAGGAAACAAGCCTTGAAGTTTAAGAAACCTAGGATTGAATCCCAGCTCCTGACTTGATCTTAGGAACATTTCTTAACTTCAGACTCAAATAATCTCACAAGAGTTGTTGTCCCGGTTAGAAATAGTGTATGTAAAGATAAGTAAGTAAAGTGCCTGCCACAAAGTGGAAATTATATAAATATGTGTTCCTTGTTCATTTACTCTGCTCTGAGCACCTACTAGTGTAGCAGGGTGCCAGGCTCCATGGAAGACAAAAATGTGAGACATTCTCTGTATTTTCAGATAGAAATCTGAAGATGAAACTGGTCATTGATAATTTAGGTTTAGAAAGTATGGAGTGTTAAATGCTGTGAAAAAGACACAAAAAGGAGAGATTCCACCACTGGGGAGATACAGGAGGGCTTCCTGGAGGAAATAGTATTAGCTGTGGGCTCAGAGGCTGGGTGGGGCTTTAATTCCAAATGGGATTTGACTGGGCTCTGGGCCTACAGCAGGCCAAGCTTCTGAGGCCCTGTGGTATTCATACCTGTGAGCCCAGGAGGAAGTTGGCTATCTGCAATGCTCAATGCTGCCAAGCTGGATAAAGCTCTGTGGGCTGAGGGATTTGGGCCCCTAGGTGCATGTAACTGGAATTTCCAGATCTGGAGGCTCTAGCATTGTGGTCAGATAGGCAACATTCTCGGGCCTTGTTGATCTGCCAAGACCATGACATGAGCTCTCAGAGAAAGGGGGAAAGGTCGTATTTTCTCTGCTCCCTACCAAGGAAAATTGAGAGAAAATACCCAGATAATCCTTGAGGCTTCTGTCCCCTGCTTTTCCAGGCCTGCCACTCCATGCCCAGCCCACCTGCAGACCTCAGGCGGGATTGGGGGGGGGAAGCGCCAGATGGGGCAGACAGACTTGGGTCTGAGACTTAGCTTCACAGCTTAGTCTCAGAGAGTCAGTTTTTCCCTTGGAGCTCCAGTTTCATCAACTGTAAAATGGGAGTGAATACTTAATGGAATGAAATTAAATGAGAATTTGTGTCAAACACCTGGGTTAGGGCTTGGCACATTAGAGAATGGCTCAGACTTGTCAGAATCAGTCACCACATAGTCGACACAGGATTTGTGTTGCACAAGTGCCTACAATACAGACCCAGCCCAAAAGGAGACAGAAATGGTCCCTTAGCCATCCTGTCCCGCCCGTTTTCACCGTGCCCCTCTCATTGAGAAAAATCTCCAGGGACCCCTGAATCCATCCTTCACACTGGACCTGGATTGATCCTTCTCAAGGCGCTCCTTAGTCCTTAGTTGAGCCTGCCATGGACGCCTCCTGTCCCAGTGCCTTGCCGGTCAGCAACCTCTACTCTCAAGCCAGACAGCTCTTTCCTTACCTCCCTGTTCCTCTGCCTGCCCCCCAACCTCTTCTGCAGTCCCAAGCACCTGACTCCATCCATGTGCGGCCCTGGTAAGGCAGTGTTCTGTACTTAAGCAGAAGAGAAAGGCGTTCGTGACACAGTAGCCCCTCGATTCAGAGGACCGGCTTTACACTGGGACTGGAGAGCCTGGAATAGGTTCCGGTGCTGCCACCGGCCTTCTGTGTGGTCTTGGGACAAATCCCTGGACGTCCTGGGCCTCAGCTTCTCCTTGTGACTAATGATGGGTCTCGACGGCTCTGGAGGGGAATGGGCTTGCCCTGGGACCCCGGGCCCGCTCCGGGGACACCGACGTCCCGGGCAGGCAGGGAGGTGCCCGGCCGCGGCGGGGAGGAGCCGCCGGTCCCGTCCCGCCCACCCGCCCGCCGGTCCAGGTGCTGCCGCGGGAGCCGCCGCTACAGCCCACGCCGCCACGAGGGGCCGCCCGCGCCCCCGTCCGAGTCCGGCCCGCGTCCATGGCGTTTCTGACCGCCTGGAAGGGGGCGGCCTCCGGGAAGAGCGACCGCAGGTACGGGGCGGGAACGGGGCCTCGACTGGAGGCGCGCACGGGACGGAGGGGCGGCTGCCGGCGGCCGACGGGAGGGACAGCTATAGGAGTACAGCGGGCGACCGCAGTGCGCGGGCTGCTGGGCGCGGGGTAACGGCCGGAGGGCCGGGGCGGGGTCAGCCCGGCGCTTCTCGCACCCCCACGTGCCCCGCTGCTCACGTGTTCCGGCCCCCGGCGGGGCTGGGCCTGGGGACGAGGGATGCGGACCCCACCCCTCCGCGGTCTCACCGGAGCCCCGCTTCCGGTGCCGTCATCTGCGCGCTCTCTGCGAGGGTACGCAGGTGAGCTGGCCCTTGGGCGGGCTGGGAGTCAGGTTTGAGCTGCAGAGTCAGCCCTCTGGGGTGCTGCTCACACGCACCTGGTCCTCCGCGCCCTCTGTGCCGGGACAGGTGAGAGCAAGCACACCATCCGCGCCCCAACACGGTTGTCCACATCTGGGGGCAGCACTGTGGGGGAAATCTTGGGTATCAGTGCTGGTCCAGGGCGGGAGCCCCACAGCTCCTCCAAGCTCAACCCATCAGGGATGTCATTGTCTCCTGTGTGTTGCCTCCACCTCCCCAGCTCTCCCCACATCCTGGATGAGTTGGTGTCTCCAGATGTGTTCCCTTGAGAAAGAGGAGAGGGAACAATCCTGACCTCTCTTCTGAGCTTAGACTCCCAATTCCTTTCCTTTACATAACTTAAAGTTTACCCTCCTTACTCCCTAGAGAAGAGCAATCCAACTGCCCTCCCGGCACTTCCATCTGACTTTCCTGTGAGCACCTCAAATTCTGCAAGCCCCAAATCACACTTCACATCTTCACCCCTAAACCTGTTCCTCTCCCTGTGTTCCCATCTCAGTGAATGGCATTGTCATCCACCCTGTTGCTCAAGCCCAGAATCTGGGAGTCATCCCTTTCGCCTCCCTCCCTTACCTCCACCCCAGTCTCTGAGTCCTGCTGATTTTCTCTCTGGTGTCTCTCAAAGCTGTTCATTCTCCTTTGGACTATTGCAATAGCCCCTAACTTTCCCAGTTCCTTCAGTCTTCTCCTCTCTGTGCATCCTTCAGACGGATTTTTTCTAAAGCACGAGCCAAACCATGTCATTCTTCTGTTTTAAAACTTCCATAGTTCTCTATCATGTAAAGGTTAAAGTTCAAGGTTCTTGAGGAGAGAGGTTGTGACCCGCCTTGGCCCGTTTCCTGTAACTCCCCAACTGTGCCAGGCAGCTCAGCGTTGCCTTTGCCTGGAATGCCATCTTCTGCTTCTGACATTCACATCAGTTAAGACTCAACTTGAGGTGACCTCTTTTCGAGAGCCCTTCTGACCCCACCCTTGAGTCAGACTCAGGGGCTTTCAGCATCTTTGCTTCTTTCTCGTGATTCTCATTCAGTCTTTTAACAAACATTGTTGAGCATATTACATGCTCCAGGCACTGTACTAGGTGCTGCGGATATGGTATTACTTCAGAGGCACAACTCCCTGCTCTCAGGAGACCGTGTTCGAGAGGAAAAAAAAAGCCACACAAATAGGCAAATAAACAATGCTGTGTAAAGCCTTAAAGAGGGCCGTGTGATGGACAATAAAATAGACCATTCCTAGAGCATCCTCAGAAGTCACAGTGTGGTTTGTGTCTGAGGAGCAGAAAGGGGTCTTTGAGGTGAATCCAGTGTCTGATGGGATCCAGAAAGCAGGCTACCCAGAACAGGGCATTGAGTTTGGATTTCACTGGTGTTGGAAAGCCACTAGAGGGCGTCAGGGAGCGGATTTACATATTTAAAGATGACCCTGCTACCTCAGGAAGAAAGGATTTTGCAGAGGGACAAACCATTTCGACACTGTTTCTGGGTTACCTTTTTCTGTCTCCCCACTACATGTTCAGAGGGGGCAGGGCTTCAGTTTTGATGAAGACATGAAGGAATAATTCCGAGGAAGGTGAGATCCCCTAGTTGGGATAGAGAAGAATGGCTATGTCCAGAAGAATTTCTTGCCTGAGGTCTTCCCTGCCTATGAGAACCTGGTTGTGTTCTGTCCTGTAGGCACCATGAACCTTCTTCTGAGTTTCAAATGTGTGTATGTTAATGATGTCACAGTGTGGAGGGAGGTAGGGAGACCAGAGGGGAGACTGGCATGATGATCCAGGAGGGATGCTGGGGTGTGGATGAGGAGAATGAAGGAGGGTGGGGGGTACGGATTAGAGAAGTTAAGAAGAAAGAACTGCTAAATGGTGAATAGAGAGGCTGAGAGATGAGACCCAGAATCACCAGTGAGGGAAGAGAAGTGAGAGACAGTGAAGAGGAGGGGGAGAAAGGAGACTCTAGCCAAGTAGAGGCCTCTGTATCCTCCGTGGGCCTGTTTGAGGGAGAATATGGGAGGGCCTGAACACATTGCCTTTATACTTCAGGTGGAACTTGCTGGACACAAATACCCCCAGTTGCGCCCACAAAGTCTCATATCTGAGGCACAAACCCAGATCTCCTTTCTCCCAGCTCAGGACCTGTGACTTTACCTTCACCCCTCACCCACCACACTGCCTGGTCTCCCACAGCCTGGCCCAAAGGTGAAGAGCTTGCCCGGCCCCTGTTCTGCCACTTACATACTGGCTCTGTGGCCTAAATTCAATTACTTGGTCTGTGTGAACTCAAGTTTACTCAGCTATAAAATAAGCTACTCACTGAGTGGTGGGAAGCCCTAGTGAAGTCCCACTGGAAAGGACCTCACAGACAGCCACTGGGGCATATTTGGTGTTCAGTAAATGTCAGTTCACTTTCTTCTTGGCAGTGGTATGAGGTAACTAAGGTATTCCCATTGAACAGAAGGAATTCTGAAAGGTTAGGGAATCAAGGGTGGGATTCCTGGCAACAGCATGGATAGCCAGGAAGGTTATGAGATAGAAATGGTGCCCACACGGGGCGCCTGGGTGGCTCAGTGGGTTAAAGCCTCTGCCTTCGGCTCAGGTCATGATCCCGGGGTCCTGGGATCGAGCCCCGCATTGGGCTCTCTGCTCCGTGGAGACCCTGCTTTCTCCTTTCTCTCTGCCTGCCTCTCTGTCTACTTGTGATCTCTGTCTGTCAAATAAATAAATAAAATCTTTAAAAAAAAAAAAAGAACTGGTGCCCACACATCTTACAATGGGGAATGCCACCTACTCGTGCTATAAACAAGGCCCCTTCCAAGCCATACCCGTCGCCCCCACTCATGGCTGCTCCTCCTGTAGAAGGCAGCACCAGGAGCAAAGAGGAAGTGTAGATGGGCAGATGGCTTTTGGGAGAGTAACTAAGGGGCAGAGCTGCGGGGGCAGGGCGGGGGGTGGCGGCAGGGAGCTCTCTGAGAACGGAGGGGCCCAGCCAAAGAGGCTCAGGTCCTAGGGCTGCTGTCAGTTGCCCAGTTTCCTGCCCTCGGTTTGAGCCTGAGCTCCAGGAACTCTCAGATGCCTCTAGGTAGGTGGTTTCAAATCTGGTGACTAGAATCCTGGAGTGGCTTTGGGGTTCCTTCCTTGGGACAGGATCTGGACTGGAGGCCAGTGCTGAGTGGTCACCTCTGTGATTCTCAGATTCTGTGAATTAAGGCATTGGTGAATTATGAGACTCAGGGTTTAAATTACCATGTTCTACGATATTAAGGTTTATGATCCCAGGGTTCTGATCTCCGTTCTGCTGTCCAGAGCAGCTGCATGGGGTATGAGAGGGTTCTGGTGTGGGAGGCACACTGCAGCCCCCAAATCCTTGATCTCTTGGAAGGATGCCATGGGAAACCCTCAGGTAACCTTCGTCCCTTTTTTTTAGTTATGGAGGGATTCCGACTTGGGACGTTTTTGGTCCTGTCTTGAGGTCAGTTGGAAATAGGTGATGTAGGCTGCTGTGTTAGCTCTGCCAGCGTGCAAGTTCCTGATTTATCTTCAAATCTGCGATTTGAGTTGCTTGTCCTTCCCCTGAATATTTCTGCTGCTCAATTCAGTTTCTCTCTGCGGTCGGCTCCATTCTCTCCTAATGCTCACCTACTTCTCCATCCTGTGTGAGGCAGGGCTGCCAGCGGCTTCCAAGCTCAAGTCCTGGGACAGTAAGACAAAGCAGTGAAAAGTATCCTGGAGCCACACAGGCTGATTTTGGGATCCTGACTCTGGGACTTTCTGGCAGTATGACTTTGGACAGGTTATTTAACTTTTCCAAATTTCACTCTCCTCATCTGTAAAATGAGGGTGATGTTAGGACTTGCCTCACAGGGTTGTTGTGAGGATTATGTGAATCAGTTTGTGGCAAGCACTGAGAGCAGTGCCTAACACATAGTCAGTGTAACCAAGGAGTGTTACTGATTATTGTCATTAGTACCCCCAGGCCAGAAGAGGAAGGGGTTTCTCCATCTCCAGTCTCATTTGAAAAAGTTCAGGGAAAAATTCCAGCTGACCCTTCCTTCAACCAGTCACTGTGCCCTGAGAGGTGGAGTCAAATGAGAGGCACTTACCATTCAGCCAGTGGGGCTGGAGAGGAGGAAAGAAGCAGTACGCCTAAAATCAAGTTGCGGGGGTGGGGCGTGATATTGTAAGGTAACTGTGGCCAATAAGCAGACCTTAAAGTAAAATCATAGCTTCATGAAGTCCCCAAAATAGGATTTGCTTGGAGTACCCCTGCGCCTCCCTCTGAGAGTCCAACAGTTGTTGTTGACACCCTGGGAGCTGGGAACCAGTCCCTTGTGCACTCTCCTGCAATTGTGACTATTGGCCCCAGCCCCATTCTCAGCCTCACTACCACTGCCACACTGGCCTGGGGGTCGGGGGCTTATAGGACAATGTCCCTGAAGCTTGTCACTTTATCACCCCATCCCAAGGCTGGGACAAACCTTTCTCCTAATTCCTCGCTAGCTTGACCTAAAACCAGTCTGTAATGTTTTAAAACACCTTAGGAAGCGGGGAATGAGTAACAGAAGATTTGTAGGATTCTATGGCCCCTTGCCAAGCCCCTCAGCCATCCTGGAAAGAGGCTGACTGCAAAACTTCCACATCTGGGAGGGCCCCGTGGGTGTTTTCCCATATTTTTCCTTCCTTCCTGCTTCAGATGGAAACTGCAGTTCAGAAATCTATTGTATTTAGGTAAAATTCTTCCTACTTAGTGGCTGGATTCATCCCATGTACCCCAGGAGGACAATTATATTAGGACTTGTGACAGTGAGTGGGACATCAGATGCCCTATCCAGTAACCCTGAGCCAGATGCTACATACTCTTTGAGTCCCTTTTTTCCCTATGGAATGAAGTTTGTTCCTGCTTGTTCCCACCACAGCCTCAGGTGTCCCTCTCCCTCCCTCACAGAGTTGGCCCTGGGAAGACCTTCCCCCTGCAAGAATTCATCCCCAGCTAAGAAACACCCTCTCCCAGACAGAGCACCTAAGTCTCAGATTGAAGGTAACTTTGCTGTCCTTCCAAGAAAGTGGGTGGGTACTTCGTCTACACCTGTGTGACTGAAGGGCACACCCAAGTGCCGTCCCTGAGCACAGGACAGGCCAGTCAGAGAGAGATGACCTCTCCACAGGCTCAGTGCACAGCACTGCACTCAACTCATCCCCCATCTCCTTCGCTTGCCACCGCTCCCTTCAGCCCTGGCTTCTCTCCCCTGGACCTTCTGAACTAGGCCCCAGCCTCTACAACATTCCTACCCCCTGCCACCCTGCTGCCTCAGTGACCCCATAACAGCGAGATCTGCCCTTGGCCAAGCCCTCGTGTGACACGCATCATCACCTTCCAACCACCTCAACTCTGACCGGGAGGTCTTGTTGTCTCCGATTCTGATAGATGAGGAGATGGAGCCTCCCTGTGCTTTCTCAAATGCATACACACTGGGGTTTTCTCTCTAGTACTACTTTTGTATTCTGCTTTTTAAATATTTTCCCACCTTCCAGAAAACTCATTCATGCAACAATTACTGAGCGCCTACTGGGTGCCAGGCACTGCTCGGGGCACTGCAAATATATTGGAGATCAAAACTGAAAAAAAAAAAAATCCCTCTCCTGTGGAGTGTAGAATTTAATAGGTAGAGACAGAAAATAAGTGAATAAGCAAAATATTCAGGAGGTAAAATAACACATGCTGTGTAAAAAATATTGCGGGATGAAAGAATAGGGAGGATGAAGGCAAAAGCTCCATTTTAAACAGAATGGTCAGGGAAGTCCTCACGGAGAAGGTGACATTTGAGCTGAGATTTGAAGCCTTTTGGTGGAGGGGTAATCATGTGATTATCTGCAGGAAGAGCATTCCAGGAAGAATGAATAGCAAGTGCAAAGGCCCTGAGGTGGGAGTGTGCCTGACATATTTGGAAAAAAGCAAGGAGGCCAGAGTAGCTGAATATGCAAGAGAGAGAGAAAAGGAGATGATGTCAGAGAGAGAGAGAGATGGAGGTGCATGTCATTCAGGGCCTCAAGGCCATGTGGAGACTTTAGTTTTGTACTGAACAATATGTGGAGCCAATGTGGGGTTTTGAACAGACGAGTGACATGATCAGATCAAATGGGTCTGGTTCTGTATGAAGACAATAAGGAGACAGGGGCTGGAGCAGAGAAACTACTTGGGAAATAATGTTGTAGTCTGGGCAAAGAAATTCTCTATAAATATAATTTAAATATCTGCAGAATATTTGACCCTATAAATTCACTATAACTCATTGAAATAATTCTTCATTCATGGGCATTTAGGTTATTATCAGCTGTGTCCTTATTATAGAAAACACTGTGTTGAACATCTTTGTATAAGAAATCTTTATGTCTGTGACTATTTCTTCAGATACATTTGTTGCCTGGGTGTTATTAGGTCACCTTTCTAAGGTTTTCAGTCCAAAATTCCAGTTGCCTTTCTGAAAGAAGGCACTGCTTTCTGCTCCCTGTGGCAGTGTGGGAGGTAGCACATTTGCCATAAATGTACATGGTAGGTGTCCAGTGGATGTCTTTGCGGCCCTGGCCAGGTCTGCATGCACATCTTCTCTGGACACCCCTCCTCTCTGGACAGCCTTGCACAGTTCTAGAGCTCTTTGGGGTCCATTTGCTCATTTAATGATCATGTTTAACGTTCACAACAATCCTGTTATCCCTTCATTATAGGTGAGGAAACTAAAGCTCAAAAATTAATGGTAAGGCCCTGTTCCAAGTGCTTTATGTATGTTAAAATAAACCTCATTTAATCCTTGCAACAGCCTGATGAGCTCAGTGCCATCATCATCCCCATCTCAGAGTTGAAGTCACCGATCCAGGGTGTCAGAGCTGGGGTGCCAACCTGCTCTCTAAACCACTCCCTGCCCTGCCTCAAGCTCATAGAGTGATTTGCTTGGGAATGCACAGCTAGGATGTGGTGGGGCCAGGAGTCCAGCCAGATCTTCCTGGCTCTGCAGCCCAAATTCTAACCCCTGACAAGTTGCCACTCAGTGCCTGAAACATCTCATTAGAGTTCTGCCTCTTTTTTTCAATCAAAAATGTTCCTGGTCCTTTGTGCCTGACGGGGGTTCCTTCCTCAGATCCACTTTCAGCCACTCTGGGAGACCAGACTTTGGTAGAAGAGCTCAGACCCCAGAACCAAGAACATCAGAGCAAGGAAGGGCCTTGGGCTCCAGGCCCACCCTTCTCTCCCCTCTATATGGGGAGAAAAGGAACCTAACTAGGGGCCAGAGTGGGGCAGTAACTTGTCCAATGTTACACAGCTAGTGGGGGTCAGAGTTCATGAGGAGGGAGGAGGCTGGCCCAACACATAGGCCTAGGTCTTCCTTAGGAGCCCCTGCCAAGGAATATTTTAGAACTGTGATTGTCACAGCCCTGTTTAAGGGCCCTTTGTTGATGGGCCTGTTGACTGTGAATTATTAACCCGCCCAAGCCGGCAATCTGCTGGGTGGGGCTCACTCGATTTAAGAAAACCTGCTGTATAGTCACCAGCCCCGCTGGGTTAGGGGCAGGGGGGCAGGATGGGGAGGGTCTCTGGAGTCCAACCAGCTAGTTCTGGGCTGGAGGAGAGAGCTAGTTGGGGGCTGCTTCATGTCAGGGAAAGGCCTGGAGGAAGGGACTGAGAAGAGGGAAGAGGGAGAAGAGGAAAGGGGCTGAGGCATCACCTCAGTAATGCCCAGTAAAGCCTTACAGCATCCCTGAGAGGTGGGCACTGTTATCCCAGACTTACAAATGGGTAGACAGGGTCAGAGAGGTCGAGGCAGAGGAGGCTTCACAACTTAAGCTGTTTCTACAGCAATGGTATCGCTTTTCACATGCTCACACTCCCATTTCCGTGACCCACCCCCTTTTCCACACACTTTTCCCATAGGATAAGGAGTCAAGACCTGAGTCCAAGTCACACTTGGTCAAAGCCACTGTGGGATGAGAGATAAAGCCTCTGTGGAGCTTTTTGGAGCGTCCTGAGGAGGTTTCACTAAACAGATGCTTACTGAGGGCCTTCTTAAGCTGAGAGATGGTACAGGTAAAAGCAGTCCATGGAGGTTCTCAGGGCCATCAGGTGTGGTGAGCCCAGTGGTTTGTTCTTGCAGGTAGGGGAGAAAATGAGAGAGGAAGCAGGCTTGGCAACTTCCAGGCACAAAGCACCAGGAAACTCCCCCAGCAGGGGAGGAAGGAACCCAGGACTCAGCATACTATCCAAGTTCCCGAAGCTTGGCTATCAGCCTGAGGTGGAAATGGGCAGGTGACGTGAGCAGAGTCACCGGGGTTGGGAGGCAGAAATAATGGTGACTCCCAGGCTCCCCAGGGTTGGGGCTGAGCCGGAGCTCCTGGGGGCTGGGAGCTGCCTGGGTGGAGCCCTCCTGTAGGGTGGACCACTCTGGGGCTCTGACTCATCAGGTGAGTGACTCCAGCATCATTGCCACTGCCGTGTGGGGACCACTCCAGCTCCAAAGGCAGTTTGGCTGCTTATGGTGTTGAGCTTCAGTTTCATCTACAACGGGAGAATGCTAGCCTCTGCCTTGCTGCCACCACCACCAGAACACCGCTCAGCACTGTGTCACCTGCCAGGAACTACAGGGGCATTTTAGATACAGGAATTCTTAATCCTCACAATCACCCTTTGAAGCAGGCAGTATTTCCATCTTACTGATGAGGAAACTGAGGCTCAGAGAGGGGGTTAAAAGCGAGCATTAAGTGAGATAGTCTATGTTCTACACTTAACCTGTGTCGCATGTAGTAAGCCTTTGGAGGACATCAGTCATCATAATCATTACCTCAGAGGGAAATGGTAAAGTGCTAGGCCAAGTGTTGGTATTTGGTGATTCATCAGAAACAGAGATCTCTGACCAGACCCGATCCTCCAGAAGCTCCCAGTCTGATAGCAGAGACAATCACATACACACCTCACTCCACTCCCATCACCCCCAGACGGTGTCAGCCACGGTGATGAGGGGAGGTCAGAGGGGGTTAGGGCAGTGTGTGCACAGGAAGCCCCTAACCCAGCCAGGGAGGGAGGGCTTTCTGGAAGAGGTGCTGCCTGAACTGAAACCTGCAGGGCGAGTAGGAGTTTGGGCATATATCAGGCTCTTAATACATGTTGGTCAAATGCAATGAAGATTTACCTGTATCTAACATAGCATAAAGCTTCAGAAGCTCTCACTCACCTGGCCTTTTCCAAGGCTCTGGGAGGACTCTGGCAGTTTTCTATTGGTAGATTTGTATTCTTTAAAAAAAAAAGGCTTCCAATTGTAAGCTTCTGGATTGAACCCTGATTAAACGAATGAATAATAAGTGATAAGGGAGGAAGGTGTGTCCCAGGCAGAGGGATGGGCTAGTACAAATGCCCAGAGATGGGCAGGGGTTGCAATAGGGTGTCCCAGCCTCATTACCGAGGCTCCTCTTCATACACATTGCTGGTCTTCTCACCAGCCTCACAAACACCAGCTGACATGTGTGTGCCTCTGCCCACCCCATGCTGCTTTCACCCATGCTGTTCTCCCATCTGGTATACCCTTTCCACAACTTTATTGTGTATAAACAATATAAACTTCGAGGCTCAACTCTGTGCCCACCTTCTTCAGGAAGCCCTCTCCCCACCCCTCCAGTCTATATTGCATTCTTTCTTTCTTTTTTTTTTTTTTTTAAAGATTTATTTATTTATTTATTTGACAGACAGAGATCACAAGTAGGCAGAGAGAGAGAGGGGGAAGCAGGCTCCCCGCTGAGCAGAGAGCCCGATGCGGGGCTTGATCCCAGGACCCTGAGATCATGACCTGAGCTGAAGGCAGAGGCTTTAAACCACTGAACCACCCAGGTGCCCCTATATTGCATTCTTTCTTATCTGGAGTCCTCGAGATGACAGTAGATCTCATCATAGCCCACTCCTTGTAGTTAATTACCTTTTCTGTGCTTATGTCTGAGAATCCCAGACATAGGATGATCCTTGCCAGTGAACATCTAGCCTCTGTTCACATATGGACAGGATAAGAACTCACTACCTTTCCAGACAGCCTGTCTGGATTTAAACAGGAATCTTCTAAACCTCTCCCCTCTGCCACCAGGCTCAGTCTACCTGGCTCTCCCAGGACCCAGTCTGCAGCCCTCTTCCTAAGAGGCCTGCCTCTACCAGGCTCCTCCTGCTTCCTCTTCTGACATCCTGGAGCTAAGGGTTGCTCCAGGGGCGCTGGAGTCCCTCCTCCTTCTATCCTCTGCCTTTGTAAAGGGACAGTTCTAATGGCAGCCACGTGCTCTGATGAGTCATGATTAAGAGCATCTGGGGCCTGGAAGTGGTGGCTGGTTAACTCCTCACGGACCAGTGACTCTTTGTGCCAGAACACCAGGTGGGCTTCAGCCCTGGCCCTAGACATGTACCTTAGGGCTATGCACACAGTGAGCATTTGAGGAGTGTTAGGGATGACTCCGTATAGGGGTTGGGGACTCAGAGAGAATGGGACCAAGGGGGGAAGAGAGACAAGAATGTCCACCCTGAAGTCAGGAGGGCCAGTTCCAATCAGGACTTGCCATTTATAAGGTGAGTTAACTTGAGCAAGTCACATAAACTCTGTGCCTCATCTCTGTAAAATGGCAGCTCTGGGGATGATTTGAGAAGGCCGTTGTGAACCCCGGGCTAGCAGCGGGTGCTAAACCACGTTATTTTCCGCTTTCTCGTGTGCTGCACGCACAGTGCGGCAGTGGGCAAAGGGGAGTATTAAAACCCAAGCCTGACTCTGGAGGCTGTGTCTTTCTCAGCATGAATGCCCCCAGCCAATGCAGTAGGATGACGAAGGGCTCAGGTGGGGGCCGCTGCGAGGCGGGATCTCGGTGGGGGAGGGGAGAGATGACTGGGAGATGGACCTCAGGTCTAAGAGAACTTTCTGGCCACAGATACGTGGGGCTGTGTGAGGAAGGAGCGAGCTCCGACCCCTGGGGGCTGCGCAGCGAGGACACTCGGCATGGGCCCGGCGGACCGTGGGCGCCAGGGCCTCTCACGTCTGAGAGCTGAGGGTGGGGGCGCATCCCGCGGCCGCCCCCCGCCCAGCCCCAGCCTCCTCCAGTCCGCCGCAGACGGGCGGCGGCCGCGGCCCCACTGCGCGGGCAAGCAGACCGAGGCCCGGCCCGGCCCCGCCGCCTTCCCCGCCCCCGGCGCGCCCCTCCCCGGCCGCCGCGTCTGCGGCTCGGCCGCACAGCGCCCGGCTCGGGGTTCCGGCGGCAGCACCTGGGCCGCGGCTGGCGTCCTGCGGGGGCACGCTGCCCGCCCCTCTCCGCGATGAGCTCGGCGGGCGCCGCGGACTCCCTGGCCGCGGGGTAAGTGCGCGGCTGGAGCGGCCCTGGGCCCGGGTGGGGGGGGGGTGGGGGCGGGCGCGGGGCCCGGTCTCCCCCGCGCCTCCGGCTGGCGGCCCGCACTGCGGCTCCCAGCCGCCCCCCACGCCCCGCCCGGCGCTCCGCCCGGCCTCCGGGAGCCGCCGCCGCCGGTGAGCCGGGAGGGGGTTGTGGACGCCAGCGCGAGGGAAGTAGAGGTGCCGGGGATCCTGGGGCTGTCACTCCCTTCTGGGTCCCAACTTTCTCATGGAGCTGTAGTAACGGCCACGTCAGAGCAGCCTTCCTCTCCTCGTGGCGTTTACACCTGTGGTGGGCTCTATTCTTTTCACCACCGTTTACAGTTGAGGAAACTGAGGCATAGCTCTTAAGTGACTTGCCTTCCGTTATCCAGGAGGTGAGCGGTGGGCCTGGGATTTGAACTCAGCCCTCGCTGATGCTGGAGCCCCCACCTGCATGCCATACTGCCCCATCTTCGGGGATGTCTGAAGGAGTTAAAGGCTAAGATATGAATCAGCTGTGCCCATTGGGCGCAGCAGGAACTGGGGTAGTAAAGGTGGGTGTTGTCACTTCCAATATGGCTCTCCTGCTCTTCCCCACCCCACTGAGGAACCCTGTAAAATCCCTACACTGCCCCTGTAGCAGTGATAGCTGCTAGCACCTGGGAGACCTGGAGCAGCTGGCCCTTTCCTGGGCGCAGGTGAGTAGGGGGCTACTCCTGAGGGCCATGCTGGGAAGCTGCTGGGTGGAGATCTGGCTCAGGTGAGCTGGGAGGTGTGCCTGCCCTACCTGGAGCCTCACCACCAGGGACAATATTTGCCAAGGGCCTCAGGGCTAACATGTGAACAGGGAGGTGACGGGGGCGGGTGCCAGCCTCAGCTGGAGGCCTCCATAGCACCTGTGTGTGCATCCTGGGTAAAAGCTTAGAAGTTGGGTCACTGAGGGACACTCCGGCCTGGGGGACGGTTGCCTGGTGAGTTTTTCCCTGACCACGTTTGTTATATGATTTGGGCCATATCCTTTATCCTCCCTGGACTTCTGGTCCCTCCTTTGGAAAATACAGGGAGGCCAGGCATGGCTGCTCCCTTCCTGCTCTGAGCTGAAGTCCGTAAATCTCTAGCCTGTTAGGTCCCTTCTGCCCAGCCCTGACTAAGCACCACCCTAGTGTGCCTAGGAAAGAAGCTTCCAGGAGAGAAGGCAGGCATGGAGCAGGGCACCTATCAGAGAATCCTGGACTCCCAAGCTAGAAGCCACATCCATCCCTCTTCCTTGCACACTCATATATCTGCCTGAGTCCAGGCTCCTCTGCTGGCTCCTCTGGCCCCTCCATGGACCTCTAGGGTAGCAAGCTCAGTCTTCCAGCACTGGTGGATCTTCCTCACACGTCCTCATACTGAACCATACCCGCCCCACTGCATGCCCTCCAGGTCCCCCTCTTCTTTAAGGGCACACGGGTCCATCTTCTCCTGTCCCTGGTCAGTGCCACCCTGGTGGGGTCTGAGCAGAGCAGAGGCAAAGCAGTTCCGCCTTCACAATAGGTACTCAGTCACTCAGCAAACACTCCCAAGGCCTGCTTTGGGCCCAGCCCAGTATTTGTGGATCAGTGGTAAACAAACCAAACTTTAAATCTCCACCACTTAAAAAATTATGAAATATTTTAAGCCTTCAGAAAAATGTAGCAGGTAATAAAATGAACCCCATGCCCTTGCCACCCAGCTTTTTCAGATGTTAACATTGTGCCCACTTATTTCATATTCTTCTTGTTAAGAAATAAATTATAGCAGAGACTTTTGAAGCCTCTGTGGACCCTCCCCACTTCCTTCTCCAGAGATAATTGCCATCCCGAATTTTGATTTTGGCATTTGCATTTTTAGTTTTTAAATTTTATTTGAGTATAGTTGACACACAATGTTACATTAGTTTCAGGTGTATAGCATAGTGATTCAACTTCTCTATATTATGCTGTGCTCCCCACATGTAGCTACCATCTGTTATCCTACAACACTATTACAGTATCATTGGTTTTGCCATTCTATGTTTTTATTCTTTCGCTGAGTGTGTATAAGTCTAAGAAAATGTAGCTTGTTCTGGCTTTAAAAATTTTACATAAATGGAGTCACCCAGTATGAGTCATTCCACAACTTGCTTTTTCTCACTGAGCTTCAGGTTTCTGAGAGGTAGCCTTCTTAATCCTTGCAGCTTTGGTCCCCATTTTCCCTGATGTACGATGTACCACCTGATGTAGGGTCCCCCATTTATTTATTGGCCTTCTTGATGGACATTGAAGTGGTTCCCAGAGTCTTGCGATTTGAATAGTAGATATTCTCATAAGGTTGTCCTTTGTGCATATGTGAGTTTTCTTCTCAGATGCCCCACAGGAGTGGAATTGCTGGGTCATAGAGTATGTACACTCAATGTTTTAAAGTTATTTAATTTTCTTATAAAAGCAGTGTTGCTCCAGACATGATGGAAACACATACTCGTAGAGAATGGAAACACATTCTTGTAGGAAAAAAAGTGACACTGGCTAACATTTCCTGAGTACTTCTTACTGTGCTTTGCATCGTCTCAGTCATTCTTCTCAACAACCAAGGAGGTAGGAACTGCCATTCTCATTTCACTGACGAGGACACTGAGGCTCATAGAGGCTAAAGAACCTTCCCAAGTGTCTCTAACAAGTGGTTGCTGAGCTGCAGTTTGGGACCAGGGTTATCTGCTTTCAAAACTCTTAAGGTCACATTGCCCAAGGCATGTCACATCAGTCCAAGCCACATCATACTCACTTTATTCACAGCTAAGGGGGGCTTCTCTGGAAGGAGAGTCACAATCATATGTGCAATTTAGAGAGGTCACTTTGGGATAGGTCCCCATGGACAGATCCCCTCCCCACACCCCAGACAGAGTTCTTCCTGAAGAGCAGGGGGGAAAAGCCAGCTCTGGCTCCAGTCTGCTCCCTGAGTGACCTCTTTGCACTGCTTCCTTGACTGCCCCAGTGGGAACGGAGAGGTCCCCCTGCTTTATCCAGCTCTCTGCATCAGGTGCCTTCCAGAAAGACTGAAGCAGGGAAGGGGGAGGGAAAGGGAGAGTGGAATGACTCCAGTCTGCCTGACACCCCCTCACCCCCTCCAGCTCCCTTCTCACTCCAGCTTCAAGCCTCCCTCCCCTATGATGCCAAAGCTCCTGGCATTGGTCACCAGCCCTGCCCCACGCTCCATCCAGCTCAGCGGCACCCCGGGGCCTCGGGTTCTTCAAGGAACAGTGGAAAGGCCACCATCAACCCCTCAGGAGCTCAATAATGTATTAACCTGAGCTGTCAAGGTGGCTTGGAGCAGAAGGGCCTTGAAGGCACAAGACAGCCTGCAGAGAAGTGGAGACTGCAGTCACAGCCAGGGGAGGAGAAAGGTTTGGCAAACTTGCTTTTTTGTGGAAACTTTTCTGCCTTCTCACTAGGTTCCTTTCTGTATTATCTTTATTTCCTTATCTGTTAGTTGCAGATAAGCATTGCCTGCCTCTGGGCTGGTGGGAAGATTGAATGAAATAAGGCAGTCATCGGTTTAGAACTTGAAGTGATAGTCTCATGGTGATGAAGGGATGGTTATTAATGCCATCATTAAGTCAAATGGGGCCAATGTCCCCAGCCAGCAGGACACCCGCGCCTCACCTCTCCACTTAGCAGGCCTTCCAGAGCCTTTCTTGCCACCTCGCCCCTACGGCTTGTGCCTCTTTGTCACTATGGTATCATGACTCTAGCTCCTTGCTCAGCCTTTTTCCTCTTCTTGGACTTCTTTCTCCATCTTGTCCTTAGTTCAGTGCCATCTTTTCCAGAAAGCTTTCTCAAGTGCCCCATCTCCACTTCTGGGCCTCCTTAGCCTTCATTGATCCCCATGATTGCAGCCCTGATGGGTCTGGTTGTCATTGCCTGTGCCAGCATCTGTCATTTCTGTAGACTGTGAACTCTTCAAGGACAGGGCCAGGTTTGGGTCAGAACCAGAGATTAGTGAGTGTTTGTAGGAGGAAATGAAGGAGGAAATCAGCCCCAGAGCCACCTGAAAGCAGCGCCGGTCTGGAGACGTCACCTCAGGCCCACGTCACAGCACTTGAGCAGAAGAGGTACTGGGGCAGTCAAGGGAGGGAATGCACCTCTGTGCTATTTGTCCATCTGTCTTTCTCTCCACATAGAACAAGCAGGCAGAACGTCTTTCTTGATGGGAGGCAGAGATGGTGGTGGTGGTAGGGTTTATGCAGAAATGGGAGGTAGGCTCTTGGCTCTGGAGTTGTTTGGAGATGGTCATAAGCCAGGATGATGAACTTGACTTCTGAGGGCTGAGCTGGTGGATGGGCACTGGCTCAGGCAGAAACTTGGTTAGAACCCATGCTTGGCCATGTGATCTTGGCCTGGTCACCTCTCCTTTGTGCCTCATCTGTAGTGGGGATAATAATTCTACCTCATGGGCTTTGTGAGGGTGCAAGGAGAGAAGGCCCAGAGAGGTAGGTGCTCACTGCCTCCTTACCCATTCATCCAACAGAATGGGCAGACTGAACGCCAGTCACTAGGCTAAGCCCTGGGCACAAAGGAAGACACTGCCTGTCTCATGAAGAGAGGGACAGGGGCTGCTTCTGTGGGGCCTTTTTGGCCATAGAAAGAAACTTGGTCTTTATCCTAAGAGTAATAGGAAGCCAGTGAAGATTTCAAGTTCAGAAGTGACATGGTCAGATTTGGGTTTTAAACAGATAACTTTGGCTGTTGTGAGAAGGATGGGTTAAAGGGAATAATGCTCCCAGCATTCTCCTTTATAAAAACTACCAAGAGGCTGTATGGGTTATTCCAAACATCCTTTAAAATACATTCCTGAACTCCCACAGAAGTAAGAGAAATCCTCTCAAGCCAAGAATAAAAAGGAAGCTGAAATCAAGCCGATAAATGAGATGAAAGTATTGACAAATTCCAGAAATCCAGAACCTTGAGTTTTAACGACCACTCAAGGGATGATAAGTAAGGACTTAGGCCTACCCAGTGACTGTGTGAGAAGTTGAAACCTAGTCCCCCTACCACCACCACCATCTGGGACCTTCAAAGGGCTACCTGCTCAGCAAATAGAGTTGCTGGCTGGAAAGAAATAGCCACCCTTCCCCAAAAAGGGGGATGACAGGTCTGGTGGAGAAAATTATAAATACGAATCTGCCCTCACACAAATTGTGGGTTTGAAGACGTACTCCCTTTGTGGTCCTGGAAATACCCAAAAAAGTAACTTAAGTATCATTGGATGGTAGCACCCCAGGGAATTTGGCCAAAGTAAGTGAAAATCCTCTCTGGAGGAATAGGTTCTTCTCCTAAGATCCCTTTGGGATCAGCTAAATAGGAGCTCCTGGTAAAATTACAGAACACACAAGGAAACAAGTCACTGTGAACAATAGACACCCAAATCAAGAAACAACGGAATTTGTTTCCCTGAGCATCTAAGATGCTGGAATTATGAGGTCTAGAATAGAACTATTTTATAAACATGTAAAGAAATCAAAGATGGACTTGAAACAATAAGCAGGGAACTAAATACTGGCCCAAACAACCAAACGTATCTGAAGAGGAAGCAAGTGGAATTTTTGGAAATGTGAAAGATAATCATTGAAATTAAAAACTCAGGAAAAGTAGCAGATCAGACACACCTCAAGAGAATTAGTGAAATGGAAGTTCTGAAAAAATTGCTCAGAATTTCACAGAGTCAAAGAGATGGCAAAGAAGAGCATTAAGAGACTTGAAATACTGAGCAAATGGTCCAACAGAGAAGAAGAGAGAAGGGGTAGGAGGGGTGAGGGTGGAAAGGCTGGTCTTCCATCAGACCTGGGTGGAGGTCGGCGCACTGGAGCAAACTGGGCTCAGAAGGGGGTGGGTTAAGTGATGTTTGGGAGGCAGAACTAATAGAGCTCAGGGAGGGGCTAGCAGAGCAGCCCGGGAAAGGGATGTATCAGGGCTGACTATCAGATTTCTGGCTTGAGAAACTGGGTAGAGGGGTGTCATTTATTAAGATGGCAAACACTGGGGGAGAACAGCTTTGGGAAAGTGAACAAGAGTTCAGTTTTGAACAAGACTCGTGTTTTGATTTGCCGGGATGATCTGCTTCTGCATCTGCATGGAGGAAGAGACATTAAAGCTGGGCCCCAAGGTATGTGTAGACATTTACCTGGTGGAAAGGGACTCTCTCTCAACTAGCTTTTGGGGGAAAGGATCTCCCTTCAGTCAGGTCATGAAGGCGTCTTTTGGAACCTTTTCTCAAAAGAAACTCCTTGAGAAGAGACATCCTCGAGACCATCCTTGAGAGAGGATTTTTGGGATATCCTACTTTAGTTTCTCATTTTTCGGATGGGGAAGCCGAGACCCAGAAAGGCCAAGGATTTGTTTTCTTAATCTGAGACTCCTCGTTCTTTTTTTTTTTTTTTTTCATTCACTTAACGGATACTTATCAAAAGCCCACTTTGTACCAGATACTGGATGCTGGGGATATAGCAGTGAACAAAACAAGGATCCCTGCCCTCAGGAAGCTTACTTTTAGTGGAGGAAATAAGATAATAAGCACAACATAAGTAAAAATACATACATACATACATACGTACATACATACATACATACATACAAATAAAAGAGTGTGTGTGTGTGTATGTGAGTGATAAAAGCTATAGAGAAGGGTAAGGACTAGAAGATGGTAGGGTCCACTGAAATGCCATTGGGAAGGTGATCCTTGAGGATAAAGGGCCCTGCACAGGCCGTACAGTCTGCTGTACACTACAGCCCATTGTGACAGTGTTTCTGGGGTTCTAGAGTGCAGGCCCAAGGTGGGCAGGAGAAGTCCTGAAGAAGGAGGAGGAGAAAAAGGACTGAAGCGGGATTTAGTGGGTGGGCTGTGCCCCACTGTGGGAGCAGAAAATCCCGATGGGTCAGAAGGGCCATAAAGACTCCCTTTACCCTTGTGAGGGGTAAGATAAATTTGTTCCTCAGGCTTCCTTGCCCTCCATCCTCTGTTCCTCCCCAACTCCCTCAACCAGATCTCAGATGACGCCCTCATTCTGCTGTCCTCCCACCTTTGGGAACACTTAGAAGTGGGTCCAAATTGTCTTTGTGTCCCAGTACAGAGTGGGCAGCCTGGAAGAGCTTGTGACAGGCACCCAAGGCCCACAGGGAGGTCGCATGGGCCCTGTGGGACTTGGTTCCAGCCTGGAGGGGGTTTGAGGTCTTCTGGTCACTTGCTGTCTCTCCCAGCAGGACTTCTGTGAGCAGCCTCCATGAGGCCCTGGACCAGTGCATGATCGCCCTGGACCTCTTCCTCACTAACCAGTTCTCAGAAGCACTCAGCTACCTCAAGCCCAGGTGAGGCTTACGCCTAGGTTGTGGGTGGGGGTCCGGGGTGTGTGTGTGTGTGTGTGCGTTTGTATCTGTGCATGTGCATGAGCACACTTTAGAGCCCACATATAGTGGAGGGAGGAGGGTGGGGCGGTGTCTGGTCATGGAGAACCAGAGGTCTTATATAAGAGGAACCCCGTGTAACTGACTGCCTTCAGCCTTCTGGGTCACTATGACCCTCCAAGAGACCCATAAAAGTAGGGGCTCAGGCTCCCCATTCTATAACCCTGAGCAGCCAGGCCTTCCTCAAGGTCATTGTGACTTCCTTCCTTTTAGGTTCTTGTGGCCTCTTCCACTTTGGTTTCTTGTTCCCACTCGGGGTGGGATCCACTGAATCCACTCGGGGTTTCTCCCCTGTCAGCTCTAAAAACAGCTGCTTTTCCTCATTTTTCCCCACAGCACTAAAGATTTGAGTTGCCTTTACTCAAGCCCTTCAGGGTAATAATGTTGGTTAATCATTTATCCATTTCTTCCAGTGTTTACTGCCTTCTTTCTAAACAATATGGTTATACTACTCTTCTTTTATCACTCTTTTCAGTTTTTTTTTTTAAGATTTTATTTATTTGTCAGAGAGAGTAAGTGCATGTGAGTGCACAAGCAGGGGGAGCAACAGGCAGAGGGAGAAGCAGGCTCCCCCACGGGACTCAATCCCAGGACCTTGGGATCATGACCTGAGCCACCCAGGCACTCCTCCCTCCCAATATTTTTCGAAGACTCCCCAGCTCCACTTCCCTTCTGGTCGTTACCTGTCCCTATGCAGGTTCCTCCCTGCCACCTCCCCTCACACCTTCCTCATCCTCTCCCCACAGCCCTCTTGTGTTGAAGGGCTGCCTTACCCTCCTTCATCTCAAGAGGACACTCTACCAGAAGTTCCACAACTCGGGCCAGACAATTCAGGCCCCAAAGAGGAAATGCTTGCTCTGAATGAAAAGAGGCACTAGGGAGAGACCAGTCTTTCCATGAGGCTACCTTTTAA
Source organism: Martes martes (assembly GCF_963455335.1). Classification (NCBI taxonomy): domain Eukaryota; kingdom Metazoa; phylum Chordata; class Mammalia; order Carnivora; family Mustelidae; genus Martes; species Martes martes. Next base: position 151,127,362 of record NC_137891.1, read on the forward strand.
TGTCATACCTAAGGCAGTGAAGCTGCCCCTTATCTAAGCCCCTGCTCCATTCCAGAAAAGAAGTTTTCCTTTCTTTTTCAGTTTAAGAGAGTTCTCTCCACAAACAGTAGATGTTAACACATTCCCCACCCACATCCCCATTTTGACAAGCAAAAAATGTTTCAAGAAATTGCCAGATACTGGGGGTTGGGTTGGGGGGAGGAAAAATATCTCCCCATCTTTATTAAGAACCACTGGTCTAGGAGAAATAATTCTTGCTAAAAAAAATGGCCTCCCCTCCCCATTTATAGCCACTGAAGCGTCAAAAGATGTTGGGGTCCAGTTTCATTCATTGTTCTGCATTGTACATGCAGTGTCTCATTTAATTGTTCCCCATACTTTGTCCTCAGGAAGTAATGGGCTCATCAAGTTCCACCCCTCATCACCCCAAATGCCTGGGCGTTTGTTTTCTGTGTTTGTCACTTCTTTGAGTAGCTTCCAGTTCATTTTACTTTGCTGTGGGTAGAGGAGGGAAGGACTGGAGGCCACTAGGCTTAGCTGACCTCCTCATGGCCAAGGAATCCCAGGTCCCAACATCCTGCTCTTCTGCTGGCTCCCCAATTTGACAGCTGGCCTGGACCTAGAAGTTGGGACCCCAGTGGACATCATCTCCTGGAGCTGGATTTCCCTCAGAGGTGAGGGGCCTCTTACTCTCAGGGGTCAGGATTCTATATGCCAACAAGAACTTATGGATTGTAAACTAAACTTGGGGTGTCTGAGGTTTGGGAATACCACATTGCACTTCACAGATACTGCATTTGTTACAAATGTAAGGTTTGCGGCAACTCTGCATCAAGCAAGTCTTTTGGCACCGTTTTTCCAACAGCATTTACTCACTTTGTGTCTGTGTCACATTCTGGTAATCCTTGCAATATTTCAAACTTTCCCATTATTATTGTATTTATTATGGTGATCTGTGATCACTGACCTTTGGTGTGACTATCGTAATTGTTTTGGGCCACCACCATATAAGACAATGAACTTAATCGATAAATGTTGTGTGCGTTCTGACTGGTCCACTGACCAGCCGCCCCCCCCCCCCTGCTTTCTCCTTGGGCCTCCCTATTCCCTGAGAGACAACAATATTGAAATTAGGCCAATTAATAACCCTACTGTGGCCCCTGAGCGTTGAGGTGAGAAGAAGAACTGCTCATCTCTCCCTTTAAATCAAAAGCTAGAGACGACTAAGCTTAGTGAGGAAGGATGTCGAAAGCCAAGATAGACTGAAAGCGAGGCCTCTTGCACCAAACAGCCAAGTTGCAAAAGCGAAGGACGAGTTCCTGCAGGAAACTGAGAGCGCTGCTCCGGGGGACACACGGAGGATAAGAAGGTGGAACAGCCTTACTGCCGACGTGGAGAGTGTGTGAGCGGCCTGGATAGAAGAGCAAACCGGCCACCACATCCTCGTCAGCCAAAGCCCGACCCCGAGTGAGGCCCGAGCTCTCCTGCATTCTTTGAAGGCTGAGGGAGGTGACGAAGCTGCAGAAGGGAAGTTGGAAGCAGCAGAGGTGGGTTCGTGAGGTTTAGGGAAAGAAGCCGCCTCCATAACGTAGAAGGACAAGGTGAAGCAGCCAGCGCCGGTGTAGACGCCGCAGCAGGTGATCCGGAAGCTCCAGCTAGGAACATTTGTAAAGGTGGATACATTAAACAACAGATGTTCAGTGTAGACGGAGCAGCCTTCTGTCGGGAGAAGATGCCGTGTGAGACGTCCACAGCTGCAGAGAAGTCAATGCCTGGCCTCAAGGCCTCAAAGGGCGGGCTGACTCATGTTAGGAGCTAATGCAGCTGTTGACTTCAAGGTGAAGCCTGTGCTTCTTCAGCATCCTGAAAATTCTGGGGCTCTTAAGAATTACGCTAAATCTATTCTTCCTGTGCTCTTTAAGTTGAACAACAAAGCATGTCAGTTTACAATGTGGTTTACTGAATATTTTTTTAAGGTTTTATTTATTTGTCAGACAGAGAGCGCATGCACAAGCAGGGAGAGCAGAAGGCAAAGGGAGAAGCAGGCTCCCCACTGAGCAAGGAGCCCAATGTGGGACTCGATCCCAGGACCCCAGGATCATGACCTGAGCCGAAGGCAGCAGCTTAATCGACTGAGCCACCCATGCACCCCTGGAGTCAATCTTCTCACATGCCGTTGCTGCTTTATCAACTAAGTTTATGTAATATTGCTAATCCTTTGTTGTCATTTCAACATCTTCACGAGGAGTGGATTCCATCTCAAGAAACCATCTTCTTTGGGGCACTGGGTGGCTCAGGTCATGATCTCCAGGGTCCTGGAATCAAATCCCGCATCGGGCTCCCTGCTCAGCCGAAAGTCTGCTTCTCCCTCTCCCTCTGCCTGCTGCTCTCCCTGCTTGTGCGCTCTCTCTCTCTCTCTCTCATGCTCTTCCTCTCGTGTGCTCTCTCTCTCTAATAAATAAATAAAGTCTTTAAAAAAAGAAAAGGAACCACCTTCTTTGCTCATCCATTAGATGCAACTCCTCACCCTCTCAAGTTTTATCCTGAGAGGACAGCCACGCAGTCCCACCTTCAGGCTCCACTTCCAGTTCTCTTGCTCCTTCCACCCCATCTGCAAGCCTTTCCTCTCCTGAAGTCTTGAATCCCTCCAAGTCATCCATGAGGGCTGGAATCAGTTTTTTTCCGAACTCCTGCTCATGTTGATACTTTGACCTCTTCCCATGAATCACAAAGTTCTTATTGGCATCTAGTTTGGTGAATACTTTCTAGGGTTTTTCAATTTACTTTCCATCAGAGGAATCACTCTCTGTGGCAGCTATAGCCTTATGAAATAGATTTCTTAAGTGATATGACTTCAAAGTTGAAATGACTTGTTGAATCGTGGGGCACAGAATGAACGTGGTGTTAGCAGGCATGAAAACAACATTCACCTCATTGCCCATCTCCAGGAGAGCTCGTGGGTGACCAGGGGCACTGTCAGTGACCAGTAGTAATTGAAAGGAATCTTTTTTTCTGATCAGTGGGTCTCAACAGTGGGCTTAAAAAATTCAGTGAACCGGGATGCCTGGGTGGCTCAGTCAGTTAAGCCACTGCCTTCAGCTCAGGTCATGATCCCGGGGTCCTAGGATCGAATCCTGCATTGGGCTCCTTGCTCAGCAGGGAGCTGCTTCTCCCTCTGCCTTCTGCTCTCCCTGCTTGTGCTCGCTCTCTCTCTCTTTCTCGGACAAATCAATAAATAATCTTTGAAAAAAAAAAAGAAAAAGAAAGAAATTGCCACAGCTAACCCATCCTTCTACAACCACCACCCTCATCAGTCAGAAGGCAAGATCCTTCACTAGCAAAAATATTACAGCTCACTGAAATGTCAGAGGCTGGTTGGCGTTTTATAGCAATAAAGTATTTTTTGATTAAGGTATATTTTTTTTAGACATCATGCTGTTACACACTCTGGACATAATGCTATTGCAAGCTTAATTAAACTTCTGTGTGCACAGGGAAACCAAAAATTCATTTCACTTGCTTCACTGCAGTATTGGCTTTATTGCAGTGGTCTGGAACGAAACCTGCAGAATCCCGCATGTATGCCTGTACCACAAATCTCAGTCCAGGGCGCAGCTGAGGGGCTTTCAGGGGTGGGCTGGGGAGGAGCCAAGATTCCCAGCCGCAGTTGCATGTTTTGACATCAGGCCTCAAACGAGAAATTCCACTTTGTCCGCCAGCTCCCCAGGTGGGGCTGTCCCTCCTGGACCCAGCACCAGACTGAGGTGGGGTGGGGAGAAGTTGGGGAGGGGCTTGAGAACTGGGGAGGCCTGGAATAGGAAGGGATTATCTGGGGGGTGGGAGTGGATCTGAGTAAGGCCAGGGAAACATCTCCTGAAGGAGAGAGTTTCTGTCCAGGGCAGTGACCTTGACCCCAGCAGATACAGAAAAACTCACATTTATTGAGTATCAGTGATGTGGCCCTTATTGTATCCATTTTACAGAGGAGAAACTTGAGGCTCAGATAGGTTTAAGATTCACCAGGATGACACAGCTGGTCACTGGCAAAACCAAGATTCAACCTGTATTTCAGGGACTCTGTAGCCTGAGTTCTATCCCCACTTCAGGCTGTGGCCTCCTTTCCACAAGCCACTGCCTTCAGGTTAGCATTTCTACCAAAGATCTGGGAGGCATTCTGACAGCTGCCAGGACTGGTAAGGGGTGGACCAGCCTTTGGTTTCCTTTAAAAACCTTTGACTCCCCAGGATAATATCACCTGGGAGGGGGTCGGTCACCCAGAAGTTAAAAAGCACTTAATTTACAGAGGGTTTTAATTTTACAGAGCTTTATGAATGAGAAAGTCATGAAAATAGATAAAGTCGCATGATTTTACAATAAAACAGTCTATAAACCTTAGTCATCTCTTTCCCCTGAAGTTCCCAGCATAGGCCCTGTACTGAGGAGTTTTATAAATAATTAACGAGGGGGTGTAGTGAAGGGAGAGAAAATTGCTGTGGCACCTACTGTGCAACAAGCAGGAGTAATCCCCAGCCAGTCCCATAGGAACCTGGGCAGGCCAGTGTTCTTGCCCCATTTTCCAGAAGTATAAATCAAGACCCAGACATATTGTGACTTCCCCAAGTGCAGACGGGGGCCTGCATTTTTCTTGTCCCTCCTTGCCTGGTTCTCTTTCTATTTGTTAGACTAAGTGCCACTCCCCACCCCTCATCTTCTACCATATACTTTTCAGTTGAGAGGTCTGGGCTGTGGAGAAGCAGGATGGCAGGAGCAAAAGGCTTCCCAAGGCCGGTTCACTAGGCCCTGTCGCACTGGTGCTGAGGACAGAGATGCCTTCCATACAAGCTCTGTCCTTGAGGCACCCGCAGTTCAGTCTGAGGGGAGAGCTGAGCCTCTGCTGATATAAACTCAGTATGATCTATGCCTCATTATAGATACATGCTCCCTGAGGAGGGAGACCCAATGCCCACTGGCCCTGGAGGCAGTTGAGGGCCTTGACAGATGAGTTGGGGTGTGGGGGCGAGGAAAGGGCATTTCAGGTTGCGGGAACAGCACGCACATAAGGCCAAGAGGAGGGAAAGGGTAGGAATTTCTTGAGAGCACGTGTGTCTCAGTGTGGCAAGGGGAACAGTCTGGATTGTTGACCAGGCTTTGGGGCAGAAGTGACAAGAGGGCTGGGTTGGAAAGGTGGGCAGGACCTGTACTGTGTGGAGCCTTGGGCCGGAGCATTACCCCATGGGACTTGAAAGCCATGGGACGAGTTAGGCAGTCAGTGGTGTGGTCAGATGATGGGATAGGGAGAGGCAGGAGGGGGTGCGGCCTGTGGGGCCCAGGGAACAAGGAACGAGGGCAGGGCAGGGAAGGAGAGCTTGAGGAGAGAAGGGATTTGGGCTGTGCTCTGGGAGGTGCGGCTGAAGGTGAGATGCAGGCCCTGGGCACTGGGAGCACACCCTCAGGCCACCCTGCTGCTAAAGCCCTTCTTGGGTCCTCACCACAGCCTTGCTGCTGCTATCCCTGTAGAACAGATGAGAAACTAAGGCTCAGAGTTGGAAAGTCACTTGATGCCATTCAGCAAGAAGGAGAGGAAGTGGTGTCTGAGGCCTTTTGAGAGGGATGGAAGGGTCAGACCTTGGGAGAGTCTCTTTCGTCCTCGGATCCCTGTTTCCCCACCGTGCCTGGTCAGGAGGTAGTGGTGGTGACCAACACAGGCTGGCTACCTCTGGAGTTCTGGGAGTTGGTGCTCTCATGTCCCTTCTCTCTGGCAGAACCAAGGAGAGCATGTACCACTCGCTGACATATGCCACCATCCTGGAGATGCAGGCCATGATGACTTTTGACCCTCAGGACATCGTGCTGGCTGGCAACATGATGAAGGAGGCACAGACGCTGTGTCAGAGGTCAGGGCCGTGGGGCGGGCAGGGATGAGGTGTTGTGAGGGCAGTACTTTTGTTACCTTGGCCTATCCCAATGCCTCAAATGCCACTATTAATGATGCTCCTTCTGGCTAAGAAGATGTGTCCCCAAGTGCTAGGAGCTGTCCCCTCAGTTCTGCCTCAGAATCCCTGTTGTCTGAGCCAGTCTCTAAGCAGCTTCTGGGGGCCAGGCCTGATTTCATGGAGACAAATTCTGGCTCTGTCAGGTAATAGCTCTTTGATCTTGGGCAAGTCTATCTGGATTCAACTTTCTTTATATGTAAAAATAGGTATAAAGATAGGGCCTTTGTGGGGACCGAATGAAGTCACTGGTCACAGGACCTGGTGCATGATGGGTGTTCATTACACAGAAACTGCTTGAATGAATGAATGACTGAATGGACCCTCAGTGTTCGTGTGCAGGTAGTATCGTCTTTCACTGGGCACACACTCATGCTTGCCCCTGGCCAGCTGCTGTGCTGGGCACAGGCCACCCCGAAAAGCATCAGACGTGGCCCCTTGGGGGAGCTGGCTGGTCTGGGAGAAGGTGCCAACAGTGACCTCCTAGCCTGATGCAGGGAAACTCCAGGGGCTGTGGGGGTCTTGCCAGAGGAGTAGGAAAGGTTTCCTGAAAGAGGCGATGCTGGAGCTTGGTCCTAAGGGGTGATGAGGAACTGGCTGGGGCTGAGGAAGGAGGGGAAGGGTAACAGCAGAAGAAAGTGTGTGAGAAAGTGTGTGAGAAAGCCTGGACTCGGTTCAGTGTGTATGGAGTCCCATGGGAATGGTGGCGGATGCATCTGAGCCCACGCTGGCCCCTTGCTCACCCTCACTGAATGACTTGAGGCCCCTCTTTCCTCTTCAGGCACCGGAAGAAGTCCTCTGTAACAGACTCCTTTAGCAACCTGGTGCATCGCCCCACGATGGACCAGTTCACAGAAGGTGTGGCATCTGAGTGTCCTCTCACCCACGCTCACCCTGTTCCAGGCCCAGGGAGGGGTGGGAAGGGGCACTTAACCTCCCAGTTTCACCGAAGGGGCCAGGCCCTGGCTTTGGTGCTGGGACACCCATGGGTCAGACCTGGAGCCTTTGGAGAAGTTGCTCTCAGGTGAGGAGGGGAGGGGACTCACTTACCTGATGGCATTACCTGCTGAGGACCCAGAAGTTGGGGAAAGAAAACGCTGTCACAAGGTCCATGCGCTTTTGCCCTTCAGGCCAGAGTGGGCTTAGAATTGTGTGTGCACTTAGGTTTACTGGCCTAGTGATCACAGTGATGCCCCAGAGGGGAGTGTGGTTTTGGAGGCTGGCCCACTGAGATGAGACAGCTGAAAGCAGTGGAAAGGATGGTCTGGGCCGCCAGGGCCTGTGTGCCGTGACCCCTGTGGCAGACCTGGCGGTAGTAGCGGCCAGCGGTGAGCAGTGGGGGGCTCTTCCGTGCGGGAGCAAATGGCCTTTACCACCGTCAAGAGTCCTTGAAGTTTCCAGCCCAAAACAATGAATATGACAATGCCATTCCCTTCTTCATGCCTTCCAGAGCTCCCTGATGCCCATAGGCCAAATCTGCAGTACTCCACCAGCGTCCATGCCCTTTGCAACCAGACTGCTGCCTCTCATCTTTATCTGTCTCCTAAGTCTCTCCGTACTCACCCCATTTCAACCTTCTGTGCTTGGCTGTCCCCAAACATTAGAGTTTTTTGCTTCTCCCAGGCCTCTGCCTTGAAAGCTCTTCCTGCCTCATGCTTCCATTCCTTTTCAACTCAGAGGGCCTGATTAGAATGTCCTTTCTTCTGGAAGTCTCCCCTGTCTCCCTGGGCTTCTCTTTCCCTCCTCCTACAGCCTGTGGGCTTCCATGGATCAGGATCTTCTTGGTTTATCCATTCATCCCAGCACTTTGTCCTGCCTGGCCCCACAGGGGGCTGGCGCATAGCACCTGCAGTGGTGCTTGGAGAACAAGAGAAGGAAGCTAAGGGCCCTGCACTGACACCCTGGGTGGTAGGCTGGGGAACCAGGTGGAAGGTAGGGAGAGTGTGAGCTAATTCTGGACATTGGTAAAAGCTCTGGAGGAGCCGGACCCGCCCCCCACAATTTCCATGGGTGGAGGTGGAGGGCCTGACTTAGGCTCCCTTTGCCTTCTGGGAAGTAGGGTGGGGAGGATTTGGCCCATGCTGCCTGCCCACAGTCCCAGGAGGCCTCAGGGCTTTGGTTTTCTCCTTGCAGAGGAAATCCATGCTGAGGTCTGCTATGCAGAGTGCCTGCTGCAGAGAGCAGCGCTGACCTTCCTGCAGGTAGGAACCCTCTCCTTGTACAAACGGCCTGGGGATTTCAGATCAGTCACCATCTCCAAGCCGGAAGTGGCAACAGCAGCCACAGCCAGCCTCCTTGTGGTTTAGGAGAGGACTGAGGCTTGGTCACCCCAGCCCTGCCAGCCCTGGCCAGGCTCATGGGCAGCGGTGATGGGCTTTACCCCTCCACACTGAGCACACGTGTTCCCACCCATTACTAGGATGTGTTCCCACCTCAGGACTGCTGTTTTCTTCCTAAGGGCCCTGTGGGGTGACAGGCATTCCCACAAAGCCTGCTTTACAGTTAATTCATTCAACAAGCAAGTTTGAATGGATCAAACTTGATTCTACGATATACCAGGCTTTGTGTGTCCATTTTACTATGTGGTTTTATATACCTTTCACCGGATGCATGGTGGTGGTTGTGTAAATGTACTTATATTAATAAATCTTCACCTCACCGGCCTGCAAAGGGGAGGGTTAGAGGGGAGGAACCACTTTCACAGGGTCACCTGACTAGCAACAGCCAGAGCTGGGGTTTGAATTCAGGGCTGGACTCAGAGCCTGTGGTCCTCACCACACAGTGGTGATTAGGAGTGCCGTCACCTAATGATCTCACCAGAAAGCCTGGGTTAGAACATATAATCATCATGTGAATGTGGGTATTGGGGTATGGGATATAAATATATGGATTTTATAATTAGGATGCTATTTATTTTTGTTAGCTTTTGTTCTTTTTGTACCTCAGGTAATTAGAATTAGATTAATCCTAAGTTCTCATTAGGATTACTGTTAATAATTGCATTGTGAGTGGACTTCTATTTATTTGTGTATTCTATTACACATAATAAATAAATGCCCATGGTTTCCCCCACCCAACCAGAGGACAGAACACAGCTAGCGAGTCCCCTGGCCCTCTGGGCTTCTCCCCACCCTGTCCCCTGCCTCCCTTCATGGGGAAATCACTGCCTAGAGTTTTGTTGATCATCCCCCACCTTATTTTTTAAAAAATAGTTTTCTCAGCTTCCTATTCATGTCTTAGCAGCATATTGTTGTGTTTTAGTTGGCTTCAAGCTTCTTAAGCCCTCAGGCTGTGTGGGACTTGCTTTCTTTACTACTCAACCATATGTGGTTGTATAATATTCCCTTCTATGGATATAGCAGTCTGTTTATCCATTCTCCTGCTGAAGGCCATTTGGGTTGTTTGTAGTTACTGGCGGCTATAAACACTGGTGCCGTGAATGTTCTGGAAGGTGACTTCTGCAGCCCATGTTCTTCCATTTCTCTTGGGCATACCCCCAGGAATGGAACTACAGGTGGGCTGTAGGTAGTGGTGCTTTAAATTACAGATGTGGTAAATAGCTGCTTGTTGTAAAAAAACAGAAAAATCCCCCCCCCCCCCATATGAGCTTCCCTCTCGCTTTCCCACAGTTCATCCACCTAGAGGAGGCACTGTTAACCACTGGGAGTCCCTCCTCCAGGCCCTTCTCCAGGCACTTAGCATGTGTAACTGTGAGGCTGTGGGTGAGCCCTGGACATTCTGGAGGGCTTGTTTGGCAAGGAAATCCTTATCTCAGGTCCCGGGGGTTCAGGAGGCCTGACCTCAACGCTTGACCCCATCCCTCCAGGACTCCTTTTAGGGCTGGGCCCGAGGTGGGGCAGGCTGGGCCCAGAGCCCTGTATGATCCTTCTCAAGCCTGTGGCTCCCCACCCAGGCCTGGCTCTTAGCATCTCTCCCTCCTGCAGGATGAGAACATGGTGAGCTTCATCAAGGGCGGCATCAAAGTTCGAAACAGCTACCAGACCTACAAGTGAGTGGGGCTGGTCTGGGGGTGACTGGGTCCACAGCATCTGCGACCCTGTGCCCCTCAGGCCTCTTTGTGGGAGGTAGAGAGCAGGAAGGCGGTAGTGGCAGGAAGCCTAGAATGCCATGTGACCTCAGGCAGATTTCTGTACCCTCAGGACCTCAGTTTTCCAGAATATTATCCCCCTGGTTTTCGGTTATATCTGTTCATTTGGTTCCCCTGAGTCTATGCCTGACCATGAGCATGGGAAAATCAGACAGATTCTGGACAAACAGCTTGGTGTGGTAGAGGCTCGGGGGCAGGCACAGGGACTGTCTCTTTGAGAACAGCAACAGAACCCTTACCTATCTGTTAAGACTCAATCCAAATGCCGCTTTCGCATGAAGCCTGCTATGGACCCTCCAGTACACACTCTCACCCTCCTGAGGGCCAGATCATTTCCATGCCTTCTCAGCTCTGGGCCAGCCATAGGCCTAGTTTAATGGATAAAAGAAATAAGACTCAGTCCAAACACTTCTACTTGATATGGCACCACAGTCCTTACCTACAATTCTAAAATCAAAAAAGCTTCAAAAGCCCAGTTTCTCCCCTCAAGTTTGGCATTAAAACTCATTTTCCATTAAAAGTTGACTTGAATTGACTTGAGACTATGTATCATCTTATTTTCCCCATCTAACGTGACTGTTTCCCTGCAGAGATAATGTGAGTTTGATTTCAAGGTACTGCTGGGATGTAAGACACCATGTAGTATCTGGGCACCTCATTACCTTGTGGGTCTGTGCTGGAAGTGGGCTCTGCCCCCTCTAGTTTCCTCCCTAGCTGCCAGAGTGATGTTTCCAAAGCACAGATCCTGTCAGGTCACCCTCTACCAACTCCCTCTTGCTCTTGAAATAAAGTCCCAGGTCATTGCTGGGTCATTCCTGCGAGCTCCTCCTGCCCTCCGAGCAGTGTCTTCCATCACACTCTGCCTCAGACATTTGGGCCTTCCCAAGCTCATTCCTACTCTGGGGGCTTTTGAACATGCTGTCTGTCTGCTAGGAGCACTCTTTCTGTGCCAGGATAACCCTCCCCATCCCTAGGTTTCAGCTCAAATGTCAGCTTCTCAGGGAGACCTTCCCTGAAGCCCAGACTAGGTCAGGCCCCAGGAGTCCTCTCCTTTGAGGCCCTCCTCATCCTCACAGTGACTTGGTGGGGGTCTGTCCCCCAGAACAGGAGAGTTGTGAGGGCAGGAGCTTGGTGGCTTTGCTTCTAGCTGTCCTCCAGTGCCTGGCACAGAGAGGCCACAGTCAGTGTTTGCCGACTGAAAGCCCTCAAGATGCTCATGGCCTGGGAAGGAGGCCGGCGCATCTTTAAACCCTTTGACCTGCCCAAGGCGGGCTGGGATCTGAATTCTGTGTGACTGATGACCAGGACGAAGAGGGCTGGATTTCAAACAAGAGGCTCCAGGTAGACTTCTTGAAGGAGGGGGTGTTGGAGTTAGCCCAGTGGCTCTTCACTGGGACATTTGGCAATATTTGGAGACATTTTGGTTGTGACAGCCTTGGGGGAGGTTGCTTCTGGCATCTAGTGGGAGGCGGCCAGGGATACCAGTAAACATCCTGGGATAATACAGACAGCCCCCCGCCTCCCCCCGAATGAAGAATTTATCCAGCCTAAAATGTCAGTAGTGTCAGAGTAGAGAAACTGTTCTAGAGAGAATGCAGAGCATGTGCAAACTTTGGACAAGGCGGGTGTGCTAGGGCTGATAAGGCTGACAAGGCTGACATTCAGGGGCAAGGAGTATCTTATTATGGAGATGGGGTTAGAAATTCCTCGAATGTCAGCTCTCTGCATTGCCAGAACTCTTACCAATCTACCACCAGCGAGTTCTGGGAACAGCTGGGTGTGGGGGACAACCTTAGTCCCATCTGGAATGGGGACCTTGCCCCCACTATGTGGCTGAACAAGACTTTGCCTCTCCACAGGGAGTTGGACAGCCTTGTGCAGTCCTCACAATACTGCAAGGGAGAAAACCACAGACACTTTGAAGGAGGTGTGAAGCTCGGTGTGGGAGCCTTCAACCTGGTGAGTTGGGAGTGCCCGTACACCTGCTTTCTGCTGGCCTACGGTGCTGGGCTGCATGTCGGCCTGGGGACCTAGCAGTAAGGCAGACCTGTTGCCAGCCTCGGATGCTCAGAGCCGGCGTGGGGTGGGAGTGGGTGCTGGCGCTGGCTTCGGAAGTCTCTCCATGCATTTCTCTCCAGGTCAAGTTGAAAGCTTGAAATGCACCATGGTGGTGGTGTTTATAGGACCAGGAAAAGACAAACACAATAAATCAGGGCCTTTTTCTACTCTGGAGACCTGGTGGTTAAATATTGACCAGTAGCAGGGAGGGAGAAAGGCCTGGAAGCAGTGGGCAACCCACAGGAACAGAAAGCCGAGACCCCTTCCTGGGAGAGGTTAGGGAAGGTTTCATGGAGTGGGGAATATTTGGGTTGGGTCTTGAAGGATCTGTAGGCGGGAAGGGCATTCAAGGCAGAAGGAACAGTGTGAGCTAAGCTAGGCGGGGAGGCTCTGAAGCCTATTCTTGGGAGGAGGAGCTGCTCATCAACAATTTATACTCTTGGCGCTGGGTGTCCAGAGACCTGTCGAAAAGTACGTGTGTGGCAGGGTATGACTCTCTCCCCTCTAGGCAAGGCTGTTCCAAGAGCAGGCCTTGCGGCAGGAGTCCCTGCCCCACTCTGGGTTCCAGTTTCCTTGTATGTAAAGTGGGAACAGGGATCCTGGCCTTAGTGCTGAGAAGTTCAAACTGCAGAGTTCATCAGATGCTTTAGCAGGTTATAGCCAGGCTGTCCTGGGTTTGAGAACTGGCTCGCCCTCTGATGAGCTGTGGGGCCTTAGACCTGTCCTGTCACTTATCCCTGCCTCTGTTTTTCCATCTGTCAGATGGGGCAGTGATCTTTCTTGGCAGGACTGTTGAGGATCAGATGCAAAGCCAGAGCCCCTGGTGCAGAGCAGGGGTTCAGTGTGACATCACCAGCTGCTGTCTGATCCTTCACAGTACCCCTAGGAGGAAGGGGCTATTATGGTTCCCAGATGAGGAAACTGAGGCATAGAAAGGCTGTGTAGCTGGTCCAGGGTGACCCAGTGGGCACGGTGAGATTGGGAGTTAGACAGTTTGCTCCTAGTTGTCGCACTGAGGTGCTTTTCTCTCCGGGGAAGTTGGCTTTCTGAGAAACCTCAGGCCTCCTTGTGGACATTCTGGAGAGAGGTCCTGCTCCTTCAGGATTTCCTGTAGGACTCTGGGGGTTTGGGAAGTAGGAGGGACAGCTCCCACCCCTCCTCATGACCACCTACCTCTGTTCCTGCAGACGCTGTCTATGCTTCCTACCAGGATCCTGCGGCTTCTGGAGTTTGTGGGATTTTCAGGAAACAAGGTAACCAACCACCTGCCTTCTGGGACTCTTGACTGCCTCAGCTGGACAGGGTGGGGCTGTGGGGCCGTAGGCCCTGCGTGCCCGTCCTGGCACAGCCCCCCTCAGTGTGTGGCCCTGCACAAGGCCCAGGTCTCTCTGAGCCTCAGTCTGCTCTCCAATCAAATGGGGCCAGTGATCCCTGCCCAGTCCCACACAGGGTGAAGAGGCTGTAGGGTAAGGATGGTGTGAAGGGCAGCTTTGTGCAGTGGCCTGGAATCATGTTCTCTGAGCCTTACAGGTGTCAGCAACCTGGTTCTCCTTCCTTTGGAAGACCTTGAGCAAATTCTTTCCCTTGGAACCATTTTTTTTTTTGTCTGGGAGTCACCTAAGAGAAGCACTACTGTGCATTAGGCCTTGAGGACAGAAACCAGAGGACTCAAGCACCCAGAGACTTTCCTAAAGGCAGGAATCTGAGTACTAGGTAGCAAATCAGGGAAAGCTCTCTGGTGGAGAAGGCCCATCATGGTAGAAGGAACAGTGGCCTGAGAGTCAGGAGCCCTGGATCAGTCCAGCCTCATCTCCTCCTCTGTGCCTTTTTTGGGTAAAACAAGGGGCTTTTTTGTTTTAGACTGATCAGTGTTTCTCAAACTTGAACTTCCTCTGGCCTTTCCTGATTTTTGCCAGGTCTACAGACCTCTATATTATTATTTATGTATTATTTTCCCCCCAAATGGCTCATATTTTTAACTTAGGTTTATCTAAAGGAAACACTACTACATAGAAAACGCATGTTATTTGGCACGATAAGAACATAATCATAACCATAAATCCTACGAGCACCAAGCGGTCTTGCGAAAGCAGGGTGTACGATTTACCAAGGCTGTTTTCCTACGGTAAGAGGTGTTTAGAGTGACAGTGGTGTTGAACACACACCAGCACAGGACTGGGCCTTTCTCCTGGACACCATCAGGACAGACAGAGAACAGAGAACTGAGATCAGTTGGGATCTTGGGATTCTGAGCCTCATGTCTGTCTGGAGACCTGTCCATGGACCAGGTCCGGGGGAACACTGGTTAGAGGCTCCAAAGGTCCCTTTCAGTTTTGTTTTCTTAAGAGGGCCCTTGAGTCCTGAGAAGGATTTCAGGATGATGACAGGAGGGAGGAGCATGAGAAAGGCCAAGATGTGGGACAGTGTGGCTTGCCTGGGTAGGAGGAGAGGGTGGTGAGGCCAAAGTGGGAGAGCCCTCAGACACCAGCTCTGGCTTCATCTTTATCCTGAAGGCAAGGAAGCTGTGGCAGGTTTGAGGCCAGGGGTGAGGTAGGTCAGATTTGTATAATAGAAAGAACGAGAATACCCTGAAGAATAGATGGGGGCAGACTGCAGACAGGGACACTAGGGGAGTCTGGCCTCTCCTCCCCAGCCAAGCTCTAGAGCCTTTTTCTCCGGGAAGCCTTCCCAGACCGCATTCCTCGTGGTCCCGTCTGTGCTCTGAGTGTATGGTTAGGATTATCTGCCTGAAGTGCAGTCTGGCTTCTCTGACCAGACCCGGGGCTGCTCAGGGCCTCATTGCTCCCCCTGGGGGCCAGCAGGTAAGGTAAATAAAGGCAGGTAAATAAAGGCAGGAATGAGGAAGGAGCTATGGAGGAAGTGCGGGACACCTGGACCCAAGCCTCTGCCCTGGCCTTGGCGGCAATGTCCCCTGCCCCCAGAAAGGTGGCCAGGGTACCGAGAGGGGAGCCTGGCTTGGAGTGGTCCTGCCTGAGTGCGGCTGACCTGGCCAGCAGGGATCCAGATGCAGAGTTGAGCCCTCTCTTTCCCTGCTCCAGCAGCACAGCCCTCCCAGCTGTCTGGTGACTTCCCGGCCCCGCCCACAGCCTGGGTCTGGCCTTAGCCCACCACTCTCTCTCCCCTAGGACTACGGGCTGCTGCAGCTGGAGGAGGGCGCATCAGGGCACAGCTTCCGCGCTGTGCTCTGTGTCATGCTGCTGCTCTGCTACCACACCTTCCTCACCTTTGTGCTCGGTAGGAGTGCCCTCGTGGGGGTGGGGGAGAGACAGCCAGAAGGGGGCATCTAGGGTGTGGTTGGCTCTCAGGGCAGGGGACTAGAGGGCAAGGAGCTGCAGACCCTGCTCCGGGCCCTAAGACTGGGGGTGGTTCTCTAAAGCCAGAACCAACAGAGCTGCGTAAGCAGTGTTGTGGCCTGGCCTGCCAACCGTTCACTTCCTCACAGTGTGACCAGGTTCCAGCCTCAGTTTTCTCATCTGTGAAATGAGGTGGTCATGCCCACCCTGTAGAGGGTGTGAGGACTCTGTAGGCAGGCCCTGGGGGTTGTGGGTATCACTGAGGCAGGCATGGGCTCTTGGTTATTGAGCCTGGCTGGTGTGCCGGGGCGATATCAGCACCATCTTATTTAATCCTCACATCACCCGGGAGGTAGAAGAATTACCCCCATTTCACAGAGAGGGAAGAGGAGGCCCCAAGAAGCCTCTGGTAGATTGCTGGGGGGATTCCAAGAGCTGGTGATGGTGATATGTACTGTCCCCTCGCCTCCTTCAGGTACCGGGAATGTCAACATCGAGGAAGCAGAGAAGCTCTTGAAGCCCTACCTGAAGCGATACCCTAAGGTGGGCACCCCCCTGCCCCGCCCGCTGACACCACCCCCTGCCCATGTGTGCCCTGCGTGCCTACACAGATCTGTGTGCGTGTCATTGCAGGGTGCCATCTTCCTGTTCTTCGCGGGGCGGATTGAAGCCATAAAAGGCAATGTTGACACAGTGAGTAAGGGAGGGGACTGAGCCAGTGCTGGTGACCCCTTGTGGTCTCCCAGACCAGTGGGTAGACTCTGGGAGGAGGGCTCCAAGAGAGAACCAACAAGAGATCAGGGGTGGGAGAAGCAATTTGAAATGGGACAGCCTGGGAAGATGAGGGAGGAGGTGGCATTCCTGGTGAGGAAGACCTGACGGGGAGACGCAGGACTGCAGCATTCCTGCATCCAGAGGTCCTTTGGCGAGCCGGGGTGGGAAGCCCCGCTTATTCAGGGCATGGTGACAGGCACTGTGAGTGGGGCAGCAGTGCCAGGGTGTGAGGTGGGCACCTTGATGACCTGGCTGGGGGGGTCTCCGTAGATGGGAGGGAGCCATCGAGGGGGGAAGGACATGGATCTGGCTGAATCCCCAGGAAGGACTGTACAATGTAGATTTCTGGGGTCTCCATCTGGCCTTGGCTGTGATTCCTCAAGCAGCAAGACAGATGCCCTGGGTCCAGGTCCTTTCGTGAGAGCTTCTGGAAACTTTGGAGTTTCCTCTGAGGCACAGACAATGTATCGCTTTCATATTAATACTTTCCACTGCCTCCTGTCCTTCCATTACAGCTCCATCCCATCCTTTCATTTTGTGCAGAAAGACTAGAGTCCCAGGGAGGGGCAGTAACTGGGCCCAAGCTCGTCCTATAAGACTTAGTCAGTAGAACCAGGCCTGGAGCCCAGAACTCCTGTCTCCCCAGCACTGCTGCCTGCCCTCCCTCCCTGAGCCTGGCACAGGGCTGGACCACTGTGCACTGGAGGAGGCTGGGCTTGCTATGGAATGGGGCAGGGTGGTGGGACCACGAGGCTGACCAGCAGGTGCCCACAGGCCATCCAGCGGTTCGAGGAGTGCTGTGAGGCCCAGCAGCACTGGAAGCAGTTCCACCACATGTGCTACTGGGAACTGATGTGGTGTTTCACCTACAAGGGCCAGTGGAAGATGGCCTACTTCTATGCCGACCTGCTCAGCAAGGAGAACTCCTGGTCCAAGGTGGGCTGACACCAGGTGCTGGGGCTCTTGGGGGACCAGGCCAACCCCATCTGACCATGAGGCCCCCAGACCCAGGGCCAAATCCTTGACTGAAAGCCTGTCTCAGCTGGAATTTAAACAGAACCATAAGTTCTAAGAGGACTGAGGGTTGGTAGGAACTAAAGACCATAAGGAGCAGATAAAGTTTAGAACTACACTGTCAGTCAAGATTGTTTAGTCACAAGGGACAGAAGCATGGCTCAACTGTCTAGGTGAGCGCTGTCTAAGAGAACATTCTGTTATGGTAGAGGTGGCCCCCAGCTACATAGGCACATTGAGCACCTGCAGTGTGTTAGTGCAAACTGGGTGCTTTCAATTTTATTTAATTTTAATTCAAATTTAAACTTAAAAAGTCAATTGGGGTTAGTGGCCACTATATGTGGACTATGCAGGTTGAAAACACAAAGGCTCTTTGGTTCATAGAACTGAAAATTCTAGGCATAAATGAGTTCAGGTAGGGCTGGATCCAGGAATTCACCTGGGCTTGACATTTTTCCATCTGTGGCTGTATTCTGCCCTTTGACATGTTTGCTGTGCAGGAGGGTTTTCTCCTTGTGACAGGGTGGCTATGGACTGCCTGACCCTAACTCACATCTTTCGTTTGGTTTCAACCAAAGTCCCACAGTCGAGGCACTGGTCTGGCATAGATCACAAGTCAGTGCTTGGAAACAGGAGTGGGAAGACTCCTCATGGATCAAGAATAGGAGAGGGGTGGTTCTCCAGAAAAAAATAAGGTAATGTCCCCAGAAAAAGTGTTGGTTAGTGGGAGGAGGCATTAAAGAGATGCTATAAAGGCAAAATAAGGCACAGCAGGTGCCCACAGTGAGTGAAAACTTATGACATTATGGTAAGTGGTAAAACAAGTATTAGCCATTATCATCATAGTAACGATAGCAGAGAATGCTGAACTAAGACTCTTAGAATCACAGAGATCATCAGAGAGCATCCAATTTGGTATTGGCAAATATACAGACCATGTGTCTCAATGACCTGAGATCCCGATTTCTCATCCCTCCCCTACCTTTTCAGTCCCTCTGCCAAGACAAAGCTGAAAGGAAATTCTTTGGGTTTGGGGCAGGCGGGGCTGGAGGAGGGGGCAGGCTTTCACTGAACTCTTGGCTGTGTGCCCAGCACTTGCTGTTTCTCTACAGCACACCCGATGAGGTAGGAGTTACCTCCACTGGGTGCGCAGGGACATGGAGGCCAAGAGAAGGTATGTGACTTCCCTGGCCCACACAGCTGCCGGTGACAGACACTGGATTTGAAGACAGTTCTGTGACTCAAAGGCCTTTGCTTTTCCCTTGTTCCCTAAGTCCCACCGAGGAGGTCCCTCTTGCCCTGAGACCACCTTGCTGTTGAAGGTGCTCCCTCAGACCCAGTCCCTGTGGGCCTGGCATTCATTCTGTATCACCTCCCACCACTAACAGGAACACAACCTCAGGGAACCTTGTTGAACTAAAGTGACCTAGAAGTGTTCCTGTGGAGGGAGACAGGCAGCTGGGTTTACATACGCAGGGAAGAAGAGGCCTGGGGTGGCCTCACAGCTGCTGGGAGGAGCTGAGGGAGGGCCTGGCCTCCCAGGTGTCAGGAAGTCTGGCTGTGAGTCAGCTCCATTGCCAGCTCACTGACTTTGAGGTGGTCAGCCCCCCTCTCTCTGTAGTGCTTTCCTCAGAAGTGCTTCCTCTGAAAGTGGGGGTTGTAGCACCTCGAATTCTGGGGCTTCATTCATTCCTAATTGTAGCACTTGGCCACCAGAATCCACCAACTTCCAGCTCTAGGGATTTAGGGTATGGCCACTGCCATATGGATCATCCCCTCTGCTCAGCATCCCTCTTTGCCTGGACTGTGCCAAGTCATCCATGTGAAGCCTTTGCATTTCTTCCAGTGCTTGCTGCTTGAGATGGCCACACACATAGTGGGGACAGTGCTGTGCTGAGCATCATAGTGGGGGAATCTAAGGGGAGCTCAGAGGCAGCCCTCAGCAGCCCAGCCAGGAAGACAGAGGAGGATTTAGGGTGGCAGAGTGGAGGAAGTGGAAGGATACTCCAAGTGAGGAGAGCAGCAAGGACAGAGGCTCAGGGTGCTGTGTTCTGTGTCACTGGTGAAGGGCTTTGTAGGTAGCAGGGGTACTGTGGAGGGTCCTTCCCCCTAAGTCACTCTGTAAGCTTCTTGAGGACAAAGGACTCTCTGTCTACACAGAGCCTGGTAGAGTTATCCAGCAAAATAAATGTGTGAAATCATTGGGCAATCAGACAAGCCTGGGGAGACAGGACTCCCACCCAGGGAGGTGGCTGTTTTCCGTCCGTGTGGCCCCATAGCATCCCTTATAACTTGAATGTCTGTGGGTCTCAGAACTCTAGGTCACTGCATCCATCCTAACTTCTGGTGACTCAATAAGGGTAAGTTGTTTGGGGGTGGCTGAGGGATACCAGAAGGCTCTTACAGGAGGCCCACAGATGAGCCTGATGAGGAGGGACAATGGCATCCCAGGCAAAGGGACAGCACAGGTGAAGGCCTGGGAGTTTAAGGACTAATGGGGGAGAAATGGCAGAAGAGGAATCAGAAAAGCAGTTCACAGAGTGCCTTGAGGGGGTGTTTGGGCTTCAGCCTGACAGTGGGAGAGCGCCTCATGTTTGTGGCTCAGATCTGTGTTCTAAGAAGTCCCTCCTGCAGTTGTTGGGCACCCCATGTGCCAGGTCCTGAGGACATCCAGCAGTACACAAAGACCCTTCCATATTTTAGTGGGAAGAGGGATAAGAAACACACAAATAGGTGAACAGTATAATATAATGTCAGGCTGGTATATGCAGTAAAGAAAAATCAGGCAAGGCCTGTCCGAGAAGATACCAGAATGAAGTCTGGGAGCAAGCCATATGGATTTCTTAGTGACGAGTGTTCCAGGCAAAGGACACTGGAGATACAAGGGTTGAGGAGGGGGAAGCTGAGTGCATCTCCTGTATTCAGGGAACATCCCAGAGACCAGTGTAGCTAGAGTGAGGGGGAACAACATGAAGTTGGAGAGGAAACGGGGAGGAAACAGGGTGTAGGGGCTTACAGTCCATTACAGGGAGTCTGGATTTTATCCTAAGCATGATGGGATATCAAGATTTCAAAGAGGAACTGATATGACCTGACTTAAAAAAGATCAGAGTGGGGCACCTGGGTGGCTCTTTTGGTCAAACATCTGACTCTTGATTTTAGCTCAGGTAACCATCTCAGGGTCATGGGATTGAGCCACATGTCAGGCTCCACTCTCAGTATGGAGTCTGCTTGTCCTCCCTCTGCCCCTTCCCCACTCATGCTCTCTGTTAAATAAAATAATTAAATCAAAAACAGACTGACAGTAGTGTGGAAATGGCACAGGGATGAGAGCAAGGAGATGGGTTAGGAGACCATATGGGCAAGGGCAGGAGAAAGACATCCCTGATGTCCTGGAGTGAGGGCAATATGGGGTGGATGCTGGTGCAGAGAATGAGGGCGAGGCCACTGGGATTCCAGAGCTATAGAGGTGGTAAGATCATGCTGACTTGCTGACTCAGTGCCAGGTAGAGGGAGAAGGTAAGGATGACACCAGGAGGTTAAAGAGTGGGGATATTCTCACCACCCCTGCTTCCTCATTTTGTGAAGGGCAGATCGAAGTGTGGAGGGCAGAGTGGAACTGGGAGTAACCCTGAGCTTCAGCCTGAGAGGGGCCCCAGGTGGAGGCTGCTTTCTGCCTTTTCCTGAGAATCCACCACGTTTTGCTGTCTTTCCTTCTCCACCCCCTGTACTTTTTTGGGAGCCACAGGCAGGTACTTTTCCACAGCCCCCGGTGGCAGGAGCTGAGGTTCAAGGCTTGGCCACTGGGGGGCAGGATAGAGCCAGGTTTCTCGAGTGTTGGACTCCTGGGGAAGGGGAGCAGATTTCAGGGATGTACCTTTGGGGTGGACATGGGGGTCTCTGCACAGCTGCACCTTCCCTGTCAGGGCTGGCTGTGGATCCACTGGGCAAGGCCCTGGAAGCGCACAAACCTGGGGACGCTTCCAGCTCTGCCCCCAAACTCTGCAGTCCCAGGAAGCAGAGGCCAGGTACAGATTCCTTTCTGGCATTGTCTTTGGGATCAGTTGAGGTGAGGTATGTACAGTGCCTGACACACAGGCAGGCAGTTATACACAGGGACCCTGACTCACTCTTCTGGCCTCCCACCTGTCTATGCACTCCATACTTTATGCTACCTATTAGTCGCCTTCTTACCACACATCTCGGTCCCTCCCTGACTTTGCTAAGGCTGTTTGCCTTGTCTGGAAAGTTCTTTCTCAGGTCTCTGTGAATCTTCCCATTGGCTCTCAAGGGTCCAGTCTGAAGGAATTACTTCTCAGAAGCCCTTACTGCCCTCTGTGTGTCCATCCTCGCCTCAGCACTGTCCCGCACACCCACCGTTGCTGGAGTGCTTCCCTCCGCGGCATCAGGGAAGGGAGGGAAGCGGCTTTGATGTGGGCGTCTCCTGGACTTTGCTCCCAGCTCAAGTCCTCAAGGCGCTTCAGCTTCCTCACCCTTAGTTTCTCCCCTGGGGCTTGGCAATGGAGGTCTATGGAGGGCGGCTACTTACCTCTCACTCTTGCTCTGCCTTGCACAGGCTACCTACATCTACATGAAGGCCGCCTACCTCAGCATGTTTGGAAAGGAGGATTACAAGCCATTCGGGGATGATGAAGTGGAGTTGTTTAGGTGGGTCCTAGGTCTCAGCCACATCTGCCCACAGCCACCCTGAGCTGTGGGCACCAGGGAGGGAGGTGGCGGGCTTCTTAACTCCCCTCCCCTGGCTCTGAGCTCCCTGATGCTCCCCCAGGATCACCCCATGTGCCTCCTTCCCTTGCACCACCACCACCTCCTGCTGCTGCTTGTTCCAGCCCTTTGAATCTGTTCAGAACCGCCCCCCCCCCCAAGAAAGTGGTTTTGTCAACATCCTTTCCACTGAGCCTCCTTCTTCTGGTCAGTAGGATAGATGTGGACACTGAGGTTCAGAGAGGCCCCTTCTGCTGAGTTAGCCTGCTATATTCAAGCTCAGTAGAGGACCAAAATGTGGGAATCAAACAGGATCAGATCCAGCCTCTGCTGTTTCTTAGCTATAGCACTGTGAACAATTTCAGCAGCTATAAAATGAGAATAACCACTTCTGCTTTGCAGGGTTGTTTTGTGAATCAAATAGAAACTATGTTGAAGAGCCTGGTGTGGGGCTTGGAACCACTAAATTGCAGCTGTTTTTCTTGTTATCTCTGCTGCTGTTTGCCTTCTGCAAAGGGTCTAGAACAAGGCTCAGCCTCAGCAGGCTGAGGATGGAGGCTCAGGCCTTCTTCCAGTCATGGGTGAGGGCTGACCCCAACTTGGAGACCTGGGAGTGGTGGTAACCTGAGCTTCCTGCTAACTGCTGTCACAATGGTAGGGTGTTTATATTTACCAAGTGCCTCCACTTCTCCATCTCATAGCTCTTCCAGAAAGTCTGGGAAGGTAAGTGTCCGTGGGGGAGGAAGGATCATTTTCCCTCCATATTTTTAGGTTCTTGGTTAGAAACTAGCTGAGATACTCCCCCTACTCCTAAGAATAAAAGATTAACAGGAGAAAAATAAACCAGAGTTTAATAACATGTATCTCCTGTTTACATGGGAGAGACCCAGGAAAAGAGTTACTGAAATGGCCCAAGCCATCATCTTCAACACCATCCCCAGCTAAAGATAACAGCAGATGTTGGGAGGTTTTCAGGCAAAGCACAGTAAAGGAGGATACCGTAGTCCTGCAGATTTAAGTCCGCTTTCTCCTTTAAGAGTTTCTAGGGCTTGTCATTATCCTCTTCCTGGTAGAAGAGAAGCCCTTATAAATGGAAAATCTCGCTTATAAATATAATTGTCTCTTATGAAAGGGCAGCTGCTACTAGGTTTTCAGAGCTTTTCCTGTATCTGCTGTTTCTTAGTCAGCCTAAAATAATCCTTATGCCAAAGAGCCATATTTTGGGGTGAGAAATTCTGCTCCCCTTCATATCACTATCTCAAATTCAGAAATAAGAAAACTGGGGCCCAGAGAGGTTCCACAGTGAATAAGCAGGGGAGGTGTTCAGCAGGGAGTGCACAACTTGATCCAGCTGGATGGCTCAGGCTGAGGGTCAGCCACACCCAACAACTGTGGCAGAAATTGGGAAGGTGGGAATGGAGCTGGATGGGTGAGGCCCCAGATGTGGAGGCTTGCCTAGATACACACATGTTATTCTGCCCTTGGAAACAGCTAAGGAGGCCACAACTCACGTGGCAAGTTCATTAAAGGTTTGAGCTGTGTGGTTGTGGGCAGGTCTTTCCCTTCTCTGGGTGTTAATCTCCCCTGTGAAACTGGGGTCAGACTTCTGCTGGGCCTTCTGGAAATGAGGCCCGAGAGTGGAAGCAAGACAACTAGCAAAGCAGGCCTGGGGCGTTTGCTGACATTCTCACCTCTGCCAGCTGGTGCGGAGCCCTCTTACCTAGCCTCAGGAAGTGGTCAGGTTTGTGGGCAGGCCCTGTGATAGAAGGCCACAGCCACGGGCTGTGAGTCCAACACAGTCCCTCATATAAACTGGGGAAACTGAGGCCCAGAGAGGAACCAAGCAGAGGCTGGGCAGGCTGGAAATTTCAGTCCTCTCTAGCTTTTTCTTCCCCTCATCTCTTTCACAGAGCAGTGCCTGGCCTAAAGCTCAAGATTGCTGGGAAATCTCTACCTACAGAGAAGTTTGCTATCCGGAAGTCCAGACGCTACCTCTCTCCCAAACCCATCTCGTTGCCAATCCCTGCTCTGGTGGGTAGGAGGGTCTACACTGTCCCAGTACTTGTTTGGGCTTGTGGGGATTAGCTGAAAGCCAGAGATACTGCTAAGGCCAGGGGAAGTGGTTGGGGGAGAAAGACCTTTGTGCCTCAGGGCCTGGAAAGGATTTCGCAGTTTACCTGGGACTGTGAGGGAAGCATCCAAATAGGCTTGAGGCAGTACTGGTCTGGAAGGGGCAGGGAGACAGGTAAGCAGGCTTCAGATGAAGAGTAGGGTGAAAGAGTAGGGTGAAAGAGTAGGCCCACACCCCTGTGCCCAGGCTAGGGCATCACTCAGCTGTTTGTGCTCCCACCCGTCTGTTTCAGTTTTATCACAGGATTGTAATTGTTTACACTGTCCCCCTCACTGGACCAAGTCTCAGGCCTGGGACCATGTTATAGTCAACTCTGTAGTAAACAATAGCTGACAATGTTACTGGGTGCCGACTGTTCTTTACACCCATCGCCTCATTTGATCCTTACAACCCTGAGTATCAGATGCTGGTGGTATCCCCATTTTACAGAAGGGGAAAGGCCTAAGAGATAAGTAGAAAGATAAAATTTCTAATACATAGGTAAGATATAAGTAGAAAGATAAAATAACTTATCTAGGTCACACAGCTAGTGAGTTGAAGAGTTAGAATTTAAACCTAAAATGGTTCTAGATCCCAGATTCTGAACCACTGTTATGCTAATTCCACGCATGATTTTGACAGGCATCAACCTGAGAAGTTTCCAGCTTATTAAGAGTCTTTGATATTCAGATACTAAGGTAGCCAGAAAAGTGGAAAGGGAACTGCTTTTTTCTGGTCCTGGCTCCACTATTCACTAACAATGTGCTTGCCCTTGGATAGGGTTCCTCTTCCCTTAATGGAACATCAGGAATGATAATTGTCCATTTCATATAGCAGTAATGGGAACTAGCTGATTAACTGTGTTAAATATTTTATGAATCAAAATCATATTTCCCAAACTATAATAATCTACAAAATGCTATTTATGCCTAAAATAGTTTCTGTGATTAAATATATTTGGGAAAGACTGGCCTAAACAAGGTTTATACACTGTGGACATTTTGGAGCCTTTATATAATAATACATATAGGTAAGTTTCCAAGAATAAGCTTGAAGATGATTTTCCCCCTAACTTATTTGGCCACAGACTTCTTTTTTTTGAAGGAACATTTTCTAACTTGGGACCATATACACCATTTGAGGAATACTGGTTCTAATCTTAAATTCCCTCCCTATAACAAAGTAACAAGAACCAAAACAATAACATCTTTTTAGAACTTTTTGTATGCAAATCACCTTCACATCTATTGCCTGGTTTCATAGTTTAGGAAATGCTAATGGAATGACTATAAATGAACATTTAATTTAGTATTCTGAGATTCCTGGCAGTTGAAACAAAGAAAGCAATCAGTTTGTGTTGCATAGTTTTCATGATGGTAACTCAAGCCCAGTGCCTTGGGGGAAGAGAAACAGGGTGACAGTCTTAAGAGCTACTGGTAATCCTGAAGTGCTTAAATAAATATAGCTCTTCCAATATGGGAGGTCCTGTCAGACTGGCAGGGAGGAGGACTTTCTGGAGAAAGTCCTGTGGATCACAGCCTGGTCCTCAAAGTTTGGGGGAAGAGTTTGGACACAGAGAGGTTGGGAGAGAGCATGATAACCACCCAAGGAGGCCTTGAGCAGAGGAGTAGTTAAAAACTATGTGCAGCTCCCTGCCATGACCCCCTTCGAGCCCATAACTTCATAGGCTGGGCTGAAATTTGTCATAAAAGATTAGAGATAGAAGGGCCTTTAGTGATCCTCTGGATCTGAGCTGCCCACTTTACACCTGGGGAAACTGAGGCCCCACTGGGGAGAAAACCTTTGGACTGACTTGCTCCCCTGCCTTCAGGAAATGATGTACATTTGGAATGGCTACGCTGTGATTGGGAAGCAGCCGGAACTCACAGACGGGATACTTGGGATTATCACCAAGGCTGAAGAGATGCTGGAAAAGGGTCCAGGTGACTAATCCCGGCCCTTGAACCTGCCAGGCTGAGTCAGATCATAGGTCTTTATTAGTTAAAGGTTCCTGCTACTAAAAATGTCCTTCCTTCCTTCTCTACCACGGTTAACCGTCCTTTGGCTTTCTAAGACTGAGCTTCAGTGGCAGCTTCTCCAAGCTGTCCCTTGTCCCCAGTTCGGGTCAAAGTCTCCTCTGGGCTCTCCCTTCAAGTCAATCCTGATCTCACTACATTGTCACTGTCTCGGTATCTGTCTTTCCTTCCCAGATGTGAGCTTCCTGAAGACAGTGACCGTGTGTGAGTTACCTCTCTATCCCCAGGGTCCAGCAGAGTAGGGACTCCATGAGTAACTGTTACAGAAATAAGCCTGTCTTCTTCCCTTATTCTTAGAGAATGAGTACTCAGTGGATGATGAGTGCTTGGTGAAGCTGCTGAAAGGCCTCTGTCTGAAATACCTGGGCCGTGTCCAGGAAGCTGAGGAGAATTTCAGGAGCATCTCTTCCAAGTAAGTGCCTCTGCAGCTGCTCTCACTCCAGGTGGCCTTCTGCTGGACCCATGTCTCCTGGGCGGAATTGGCAGGTTCTCTCCTTTCTCACATGCACTCCATAGCTTGACCCTAGCCTGCCCGCATTCACTACACTTGTACCAGTGTCTATTCTGTGCCAGGATCCTTGCTGGGCACGGATCATTCAGACCTCATTCCCTGGGGCCATTAGATTGCCAACTGTAGGAGTCCATCCACACTGAAGTTTCAGGTGAATGGTGCCTCCTCGAGTTTGTAATTCAGTTCCACCCTTGAGGAGCACAACTGTTACAGACAGCTATAGGCAACACAATCTGGTATGATCAGGGCTGTGTTACAGGAAAAGTAGGGAGGACAGCAGGTACTCTGAGGAAGGACTTGAACATAATGCAGGATACCGAGAAAGGCTTTCCAGGGTTGCCATTTTAACTGGGAAGTTTATCAGGCAGAGAAAGGAAAGCAGGAGTTTTAAGTGGAGTAGGTAGAGCATGTGCAAATGGCTAGACACAGGAAAAAGACCTAAGGTTGGGGTTACAGTGATTAGGTCTTTCCCTCCCTGGATGAAGTTATAGAGGGAAAGGTTACAGATGAAATAAGGAGGGTTAGACTGAAAAGGGCCTGGATGTTTTGCTTACAAGGCTGAACTTTATCTTGTAGACGGAAAAGATCAGGAAGGATATTGAGCAGGGCAGATTTAGGTTTTAAAAGAGTATCTCTGGGGCAGCATGGAGGGTAGGTCAGAAGGGCCAGTCTAGGGACAGTAGACTTCCTAATTTAGTAAAACATTTAACCTGGACAAATGGGGTTGGGGACAGAGGTGGGCATGGGGTAAGGACATGGGATGAACCATAAATTGTCAGGGAACTGGGGCCCTAGGTGCAGAGGACTGGAAGGCTCTCCTGTGGATCAGAAGCCTTTCTATGGCTATGTAGTGGGAGCCTTCGCCAACTAGGATTCATTATCTGGAAACCCCATGTGAAGGCAAGGATTAGATCCTCCCACTCAAGGGAAGGCTTGGGAAGACTCTGAAGAATATATCAAGGGCAGAGCCTGTAAGCCATGTCCTTCTCTGTCCCATAGTGAAAAGAAGATTAAATATGACCACTACTTGATCCCAAACGCCCTGCTGGAGCTGGCCCTACTGTTTATGGAGCAAGACAGAAACGAAGAGGCTGTCAAACTCTTGGAAACTGCCAAGTAAGGCGTGGTTAGCGTGGCCCGTCCTTTGTTCCCCCTGAGCTCAGAAGATCACCTTGGCTGGGGGGAAGGAACACAGGCAGCGGGGAGGGAGCGTGCTGGTAAGGACATAGGGCAATCCAGAGGCTGGGCCTGTGTCCCTGGGAACCCAATTCTCCCCTGGCATAGGGAGGCTTCTTCAATTTGCCAGTAAGGACTAGAATCCCAGAAACAGGGAGTGAATTACCCAGGGTCATACCACAAGCTAACTACTGGCCTGGTAGGAAGACCTGGGTCTCCTGCCTTCTAGCCCCATGGATTTATTTATTTATTTAAAATCATTCCCGAAAGCTTGGTGACTCAACAGGAATAAGATTCATTCCACGGGGTACAGTACCAAGGTGAGGGGCTACACATCCTTTCTGTTTCTCTCTACTGGACAAGGCCCAACTCTTTCTTTGGACAGAGTTTTAAGCATCTGAAAATCTTCCTTGGCCTGGTAGTTTCTTAGAGTTCAGACTGAAGGAAAAGCACTCCTTAGAGCAGCTTTTTATGCCTGATTCTCTGGTCTTTTCCAGGCAAAACTACAAGAATTACTCCATGGAGTCAAGGACACATTTTAGAATCCAGGCAGCCATACTCCAAGCCAAGTCTTCTCTAGAAAATGGCAACAGATCCATGGTCTCATCAGTGTCCTTGTAGTTTTATGCAGCACTCCCAGGCTGGAAGACAGAGACAGCTGGACAGAGCTCCTGGAAACATTTCAAAAAGATCCCCTCCCCCTGCCCTACCTTTGGGGTCCACCGGTGCTCCAGGGATGGCATGACATAGGTATCCATGCAGAAGGGAAGCCGGCATTTTCACCAGTGTGGCCAAGGGCCTTTACCAAGGACAGAGCAGGTAGAACCCTCTGCCTGTCCTATTACACATACGGGTACTTGTTTTTCACTGTGATGTTTAAGAGAATGTATGAACAGTTTACATTTTCCTTAGAAATATATTAATGGGATCACAGTTGGCTAAAAAAACAGACACCACCACCTGTAAATCTTTGTTTTAACCCACACTGATCTGGAGGTAAACCTATTTATGATACTTTTCAAAATTCAGCAATGTCTCTGCTTCCAGGGCCAGAAGGGCCATCAGGGCTTCTGAGGGTTGGGTGTAGAGGTTGCACACTGACGCCCACTACCTTACTTCTTACCCTTCATTTCCACTCCCTTAGTCACTATCCAATTTAAAACAAAATTGAATGGAAATTACTTCACTAAAAAGACACGTGAGTTCTTCTGTAGGAAAAAGAGAAAAAAGTCAATCTTTACCAGTAAGGAATGGGAGTTGCTGAGGCCTCACAGAAGGGGGGCTGTGTGGTCCTTTCTGTGCCAAAGCCAAGTTTGTGGGGGAAGGTTCTCAGACACCAGTCCATATCCTCACTGTATGCCACACTGAAACTAGGAATAATTTACGAAACAAGAATCTTTTGTACTTCACTATGAGGTACGTTTTATTTACTGACAGCATTTTTCTTAGAATGGTTATTCCTGGCCTGTGTATGTTTTAGATTTTTCATTTAAGAGAAAGGAGATATTTAAGTAATAAAACATATACTTAAGAGATCATGCAACATCTATTTCAGTAAAATGTGTTGCTTGAATTCTTGGGCAAGGCAGAAAGTCTGATCAGAAGCCATATGGCCCAGGTATGTTTTATTTAGACAACATGATGCCTTAAATGTTCTTAAAATAAGCTAACATTTAAAAATGGGTAGATTTCACAAATAAATCTGGTTTCTGGACTCTTATTTAAGAAGAAAATCTAATCTGGCAACACTGGGCTCATCCCTATAAGACAATAAGGCAACAATCAGTTGGAGCTGGGTAGAGGCTACTCTAAACACTTATATTACCCTTCCGTCCCTAAAAGCATCTGAATTTCCAAACTGTGGGACTGTTACAGTGAAAACTCAAGTTCAGTGGCCAGACACCACGCTTACCATTCACAACCTAATGACAGCATACTATTTCCCTGGAGGAAAAAAATCATGTACATAGTAAATATGCATCTGTGAAATGTGACTCCTCAAATACATGAATGCAATTTCTGTAAGGAAAGAACCACAAACAACTTTTCCAATCTTCCAGCATTGCTGGATTTTTAGCAAACTTCTGAATTTGCCAGGGGCTGGGTAGATTAATCTATTAACATTTTCAACTAGCTGTCTGTGAAGTCACAGGTTTTAAGTAAAGCAAATTCTCATTAGGAAAACAAAGCAGGAAACCCTCAATCAAGATCCTCTTTTGCACTTAGGGCATAAATGCTATTAAAAATTTTTCTCATTTTATTAGACTACACCCAAGAATGCTCTTTACCGACAGCAAGCCCTCTGTAAGCTTGCTCTCCAAAGCCTGGATTCTGGGAGACCAGCCTCTTTCTAGGTTGTTGGGCAGGGCAGGGTGAGAGGAATGACTAGAACCAGGCTGCTGAATAAGGGTGGCCTTCTGTGGTTCCTTCACATATTAGAAGGCTAATACCTACTGCTGTATTTAAAAAACAAACAAACAAAAAAACAGCACACAGGATATACCAAGCACAGCTTACAAAATTGCAGTTAGCAAAAAACTTTTCTTTAAACATTCATTTTAGGCACTTTTATTTTTAAAAAATTTATGCCAGGATGGTTTCCTTGTCAATGTTATTACTGTTTTCCTGCTGGGCTTCATTAATTAGCCGATGTCACCTTACCTCTGTCTTCTGTCACGGCTACAGTCTGGGTGGTAAGAGCAATCAGTGGGTTTTGTCTCCTTTATCCCACTTGCCTCTTGAGATAGTCTATTAAAAACATGTTTGTGAAATTGGGTGAAAATGTCAGGTGTCTAACATCATATCCTTGTTTGGAAGCTTTGAAGGTGAAAATTCTGTCCTGGGCTTCTTGTTCTATCTTCTTTTAGCCATTTCTGGTTGTTAATTCTCTTAATAGTACAGAGCTTTCCAGCACATATGCCCTGGAGAGGCAACAATCAGGTGGAGAATTCTGGCCTAGAAGTGAGGAGACCTGAATTTCTAGCCCCTGCTTTATTACTAATTTTCACAGTAACCTTGGGAAAGTTATGGACCCACTCAAAAAATTAGTAATTTGCATTAGATTAAGGTTCTTTCCTGCTGTCAATGGTTCTGATTCTGACTCTGGTCAACTATATTTTTGGATTTTCATATCCAAAGTAAGACAAGAGATAGACACCTCCCTACATTTTGCCAAAGCCTTATATACCTAAGCAACTCAACCAGAAATTATAGGCTTTCTCAATCAAAGGCCTCTATAGTAGCCCAGCACACTTGGAGAGCAAATAATCTTCATTTGGGGAAAGTCTAAAACCCCATTACACAGAGGAACTCCACCATTAGGAAGCAGCAACTGTGTAACATGATCTAAACAGGACCTCAACAAAGGAAGGTCTACCTCTGCCTCTCACTAGTCACAGGCCCTTACACTCACAGGGTGGCTGCCGGCAGTGTGCTGGTCCCTATCAGCTCTCCCATGTGTTGGCAGGATTCCCTACTCCTTATCTCTCAAGTCAGAATGGGAGTGTTTCCAAGACAGCTTTCGTCATTCACAGCAAAAAGTCATAACCTGACACCAAAGCCAAGACCCTCAAAGGCCAATGCCAACATAAGACTTGGCTGAGGCCCAGGTGGAAGAGTTCCAGCAACTGAAGAACAGCACCAGGAGGTTTTCAGAAAGCCCCAGCCTGCTGAGTGCTTGAATCATGGAGAAAAAGAAACCCAGAGGGTCTTTTCTCTGGAGCTACTCCCAAGTTTATTTCTTCTAAGATGACGAGGACTAGGCCGTCTTTTCCTTTGCTTCAAATTTAAAGCCTAACAGTGAGCCTTTCAACAACTGTTTCCTTACGTCTTTAGCACCATCAAACGAATTCACTAATAAATGAGAGGTGCTTAGATTCTGAAAACCAAGAAAAATGGGAACTTCTCACACACAGATCCTCAGATGCAGCTTTCTAAGGTTGGAAAATGACTTTTTTTTTTTTTTTTGCTTTGGTTAGCATGAGCTCTTTTGAAATCTAGTGCAAAGTTCATCATGGCCCAACAGATTAAGTCCGCAAACAAGGAACCTCATTTTGGGGCTTGAAAAATCCATTTCTAAATGAGGTATGTATGAATTGCTTCTAGTATATAAAGCCAACTGTAAAGTGACAAAATATAACAGAGCCCTTCCTTTGGGAAGACAACTACTGAAGATTGCTCTGGACTTCTAAAAGCTGACATTAGAGTTTAATCAGATACATCACAGCTAACACCTCACATATAAATGGACTGGGTTTTATTTTTCCTCACATCATTAGCAAATCATTCAGAACACCAGATACTATATGCTTTGGGTGGGAAAACAGCTAATACTAAGTGCTCACTATTTACCTCTTGCTAGTCTAAGCACTTTACATGTATGTAATTCTTATAACTACATGAAGTAGGGACTATTACAGATGAGAAAACTGAGACAGGTTAAATAACTTGCCTAAGATCACAAAGATATGCAGCAGAAAGTTTTTAAGCCAGGCAGCTGAATTCTAAACCCCATGCTTTGCTGAACTACTTTTCAAACTGTAAAATTATCAGTTTAATGTTGAATCTGACTTATATTGACCTCTGGGCCACTATTAAGGATGGAAAAGGTACTGGCTAATAGCTCAAACACCAGAAATCCTTTGCTTTGAACACATGGAGCATTCTATCTGTGTGGCATGGTTCTGGAATTGGCAGAATGTAGCCTATTTCCATACCTCTAGAATGGACCAGTGCTGGAGGCGAATCTCAATGTCTTTGATAGCATAATCCAGTCTTGTCAATTCACACAATGTTTAAGACTTGGTTCTGGATCCTAAATGACAAGGTGAACTATTATGAGGCCTCCCTGAGAAAAGCTGGGCTCATTATTTTTGCAAAGCCAACAAATCTTACAAGCATTCAGAGTTCACCGATAGGACCAGACTCTTGAGGCAAACCCTCCGTTACCTTTCTCAACTTCTTTTTCTCACGGACAAGAAATCTGGAGCCTACAAACACTGATGTTATAGAAGGGGTCCGAACCATACAGGTGCTACTCCTCCTTTGATCCCAATCGGTTTTAGATGCTTAAAGTC
Organism: Martes martes; assembly: GCF_963455335.1. Classification (NCBI taxonomy): domain Eukaryota; kingdom Metazoa; phylum Chordata; class Mammalia; order Carnivora; family Mustelidae; genus Martes; species Martes martes. The sequence continues at coordinate 151,160,253 of NC_137891.1, forward strand.
TATACCTTATTGATAATGCTGCTTCATTCATAGGCAGAGAAAAGCAAACTTTCTAAGGAGGCATCCAAAGATGACTAAATCTTCCAGTGGACAGTAACTTTTCTCAAGGAAAAAAAATGTGAAGGACAGTTAGTATCTCTCCTAAAGTTGCCTTGAAAACTTCATGAAAACAGTAAATGGTTTTAGTCTGTCAGCAACATAAATCAGATGGATCCAGCTGTTGTCCTGAGCTAATGCCTGTTGCTGAGTGATAAAGCAAACAAGAACAATGTGGATAATTAAAACATGCAGATAAATCCAAATCCTTTTTGTACAGTTTTGCTGAAGCCCCTAACAAAAATTTTATGGATCAGGAAATGGGTTGAAGAGGGACTTGTGGATTTTCTGTTTCCAAGCTAAAGAGTAAGGAAATAGCAAAAGGTAAAATGGAAAAGCGAAGTCTGGATATTTGTATCTGGACAATCAACCTCTGAATAATCAGCGAGCACTCAGTCATGCAGTTATTTTTTTAAACTACCACTATATGATTTATAGAAGGATTGGGTAGAATTAAGTGGGCTAATCATTTTTTGTGGGATGTTTTTAGACCCACAGGCTCTCAGAAAACAAATTACAAAGTATATTTAAGTTAATACTGCCAAAATACATGTGCCTCACACAATTTATTAACATCTGTATGTCATTTTAATATAAAACTTAATGTGTTGTAATGTAACTCCTAGGAGCTTAAAAAAGAGGTTCTTTTTCTCTAGTAAAAATAATTCTTAATATAGAGAGCTAAATAAATACCCCACTTAATGTTCCTTCAGTACCTAAAATTAACTTGCTATATCTTTCAAACCACTCAGAAAAAGTACTATTTTAAGATGTTTATATTATTCAAACATTTCCAGTTACTCCATTAAATCCTTATATTTTACTTGAATTACCACATGAAAGCCATAAATCTGAATTGTGAGCATTAAACCACTGCCTAACCATAGGCCAAATACATGTTTTCACCTACAGAACTGAGAAAAAAAATTTTTCAGAGACCATTTTTAATGGCTCTCAGGAAATTCTCATTTAATAGTAGTAGGTCAATCAGTAATTACATTCAATGCAACAATGAAAATTTAATAGTTGGACATTTTTACTCTATACTTTATTTAATAAGCATTTATTAATAAGCACCTAGGTTTTGTGTACATCTTTAAGGGAAAAATGTATTTAAATACATGAATGGGTAAATCCAGTCTTTAAACAGGCAGGCTAGCTTAGTACTTATGGATTCATTTCTGAAGGGAGCAGGAACACAGCCTTCATGATTAGAAAAGGCATGAAGTTTATGGAAATGAGATCTCAGTGGCCAAATATTTAGGAACTGAGACTAAGAGGGAAGAAATCAAAAGGAATTCAACTAAGTCCCCAAAGGGTTAATATAACACAGTCAAGAAGAACAGCTCAGGATGGCATACTTCCCATGATGGAGACATTCTGAACAGCCTGTGTCTTAGGGGAAGTGTAGTTGAGTGTAAGATTAGGGCAGGGGAGCTGTAAAGAGGGTACAGAAGGGGGCACCTGGGTGGCTCAGTGGGCTAAACCTCTGCCTTTGGCTTGGGTCATGATCTCAGGGTCCTGGGATCGAGCCCCGCATTGGGCGATCTGCTCAGCGGGGAGCCTGCTTCCCCCTCTCTGCCTGCCTCTCTGCCTACTTGTGATCGCTCTGTCAAATAAATAAAATCTTAAAAAAAAAAAAAAGAGGGTACAGAAGGAGGGATTTTAAACTATCTTTTCTGACTTTCTCCCATCCAGGAAGAGTAGATGATTTTTACATTCAGTAAGTAAATTTAAAAGTACTTGAGATACTAACCAATCCAACTTCTCTGATGTCCACTAATTTCAAAATTCAAGTCTTACAAAATTAGTTGAGGTTACTACAGTGGCTGCAAGTATAATCAGTTGGCTCTTAGAAACTGCTAGGCAATGCCTTTAAGCAGGGGTAACCACCCAACTGCCTACATTTTGGAATCCTGTCGAAGAAATTCACCTTCTTTATTGTTTACCATTTTAGTCTCAAGAAGTATAGGCAGGTCTGCTTTTGACTACGGTCACGCCTTTTTTAAAATGCATGCTTCCTTATGATGAAGCTTTGTATGAAAAGAATGTTAACACAATGCTCACTGTATTCTATAAAATCATACTGGCTTATATTACACAGGGGACACCAGTAGTAGGGGGAATGTTCTCCTGGTTTAAGAAATTCCCTATAGGGGCGCCTGGGTGGCTCAGTGGGTTAAAGCCTCTGCCTTCAGCTCAGGTCATGATCTCAGGGTCCTGGGATCGAGCCCCACATCGGGCTCTCTGCTCAGCCGGGGGCCTGCTTCCCTTCCTCTCTCTCTGCCTGCCTCACTGCCTACTTGTGATCTCTCTCTGTGTCAAATACATGAATAAAAATCTTTAAAAAAAAAAAAAAAAAAAAAAAAAAAAGAAATTCCCTATAAAGAACACTCAGAGAATGGAAAAGGTTTTTGTGAACCAAAGTATTTCAACTTGTTGGGTTTACACTTGAAAGATTCTTTTACTATTTCCTGGTCAGCCTTTTCATGTATTTCAAATCCTACAGCCAACCTTGAACACATCTTGCCCAAATCTAAAAGTTGCACCTATAATTTAGCTTCAGAAAATTTGAAGCTATCAAGCTTCTAAATTTATGATTAGATGGTATTAAATACCACGCCATAAAAAAATCTTCCCAAAAAGTTTACAGAACTAGAGATTAAATTTATACATTGTTTAAAATTTACACACCATTTTCAAGAAAGGATTAGATAATTTGGGGAATATTCTTATGTAATCAACTCTAACTGTAGCCCTTTATAACTGTATTATAACTTTATTTAACTTAGTAAAAGCCAAAATTGATAGTTCTTAACATGGTGTATGGAAATCAAAATTAAAGAATACAAAGTACCTTAAAATTTTTTTTCAGCTCAATACTAGTTCCTTCAATATTACTGCCAAACTTCTGCAAAAAAAGCTTGCAATAAAGACTAACAGCAACATAAGATGATTTTTTTTAAAAGTTCACTTACCAATTTTAACAATCCAGAAAAAAGGAAAGTCTGATTATAATACTTGATGACACAGACATCATGTATAAGTAGAAAACATAAGGATTAAAAAAATTATCACTGAAAATATTGCACAACTTCAGGTTTTCCTCCAAATTTGCTTTATGTAATTGGGTGGATATAAATTAATGAACAAAAACTTAAGCAAGATACATGTAACAATTTAACAGAACCTGATAATCTAATTTTCAGTTTTCTCAAATTCATCTTTAAGTCTTTCCGTCATGGGGCTCATAAGAAAATTAACCAACATATGGATACTACATTCTAATGTCAAATCTTTAAGAAGTATTTATGGCATACTTAATTCCTCTAAAATGCAATTATGAAGAACCCTCAAGATACTCCGTTTTGTATGTAGAAAAGTGTTAGAGTCAAATATTCAACTCAATATAAAATAAGAAACATTTCTGATTTGTTAGATTGAGATTGCTTCTCCTTTTGCTAATGAATGATTCTTAGCTGTAATATCACTGAGCTGAACAAATAAGTCACCTTTGAGTACATAAGGAAAAATAAACACATGCTAAATGAATAAAACATTACAAACTACATCTTTACTAGACCATCTCTACCTCTAACACTTCAGAAGCTTAGAGATTTAGAGTGCTCTTACATTAACTGCAAGAAAAAGGAGAAATTCCCTCTTCGAGATCACAACTATGAAGTCATATGGTTATACAAATTCTGCATTTGTGTGCAAAACATGAAATACATTTATCTTAATTCTCCCTGCTTAGACTTGTCAGTCAGCCAGCAGGACTTTCCTTTCCAAGAAACAGAAACTGAGATGTGTTTTATATAACTTCAATAACCTCAGCACTACAATAAGAGATGCAGTATCCTTTTGCTATGGTTCAAGACAGTAAGGGAAGGAGGTCACAAGAATAAATCAAAACTATTACAACTGAGCAACTTTTCTCAGTTTCACCATGGTGCCACTTTCATTTTACATAAGCATGGTGGCATAATTCAAGCTCAATAAATCAGAAATCTTAATATTTAAAATTTACCTTGACTTTTAATTACCATATTAACAATCAAAATAATTAGATAAAACACATAGGAAAGGGTAATATTAAACCCCACTTTACTAGAGTTGGTTTCTTGACATTAACTCAGTTTTTATAGAAAAGGGATAGTGCATCTCAGTTTGCTTACAAGCTAGGAGATCACTTTGAATTCTGCATTTCCTAACTGCAAACAGATATAGCACTTACAACAGGTTATAAATAAACTGGTTTTCAAGCATAGAGCCAGCCCCAACGATAATACACTATTTAAAAAGACCTAAGGCAATGAATTCCATTTCCAATGGAAAAAAAGAACTGTGCAAACAAGCTTAAAACTACTTTTTTTGTGCCAGTGTTATAAAATGTAGCTTTTAATAAAACCTTGACCCAAATGCCAGCAACTTCAGAAAAGAATTTGGGTGGGGGGAAAAAGAGAGTTATTTCATTTAGGAAAAACAACCACTATCTTTTTCCTAATCTTCAACACACACAATTTAAACATATACAGCTGCTGTAACACTTTACACAATTCCTATGTACTGGAGCATAACAAGATCTAAATACAATTATATTTTTAAACACTGGGTCAAGGCTTTACATAAAAATACCATCCTACTTTTCCCCCTAAATTTCTAAAATATCACGTATTTTTTTCCCCAACATCTGCAGCCATTCAGGAATTTTTAGGAAACTTTTGTGCATGATCTTAATTCCTAATCCCTGGCTCTTTGGGCTCAGTGACAAAAGATCAAAACCACCAAATATGATGGTTCACTTGAAGTCAGACCAGAGACCCTGGCTCAATTAGTCTCGTAGGACGAAAGCAGTGCTGCATCAACCGGCTCCATGCAAGAGGGGCACGTGAAGGATCTCATCAACCAGTCATCTATACAGTCCAGGTGATAGATGTGCATGCACGGCAGAAATCGAATCGGGTCCCCATAAACAAAGTCCATCATACAGATAACACACCTGTTGGGGGTGAGGGAGAGAAATCAGAAAATATTTTTAGAGAAGTGATCTATCTAGAATACTCTTTAAAATCCCATTACAAAGACTGTGTTCATCTGAACAGATGAAAATGGCTTGCCTGTCATCCTACCAAAGCATGCAAACTGATTGTTTTCTAATGAGCATTAATCCAACAGTCTCTTATTTTGATCCCCTGGAAATCTGCACAAGTTTGACAGCTACCAACGGAGCAAAGAGAAATGGACCAACCACCTGGGGATCAAATCCATTCCTAGAACTGTGCTTACAAAACAGCGACATATTATAGAAGACACCTGAAGAAGAATGTGATGCTTCAGGTGGGAAGCCATCAGATTAACTTCATGTGAACTCAGTTTTTGGTGTAAGCCCAGGAGTAAGATAGTTTTCATTTTAATAACTATATGTAAAAACCACCGCTAATTTCAGTCTACTTACTGGGCTGCTGTAGCTAAAGATCTCTTTATTAACCCTAGTTTCAAGTTCACGGAATTTAATTTAAGAAGCAACCCAATGACATAGTATTTCAGAAGTCAGTATTCAGGACAAGTTATTATCTTACGTACTAGCACTAAATGGTGCTATGGCTCAAATAGCCAAGCATCAACATAGTAAATTAGATTATGTCTTTGTTGGCAAGACCATTCTCAACCTAAAAGGAGAATGTCCTCATTAGGAATTTTCAGACAATGAGCACTTAGGACAAAAACTTCCCAGAAGTAAAAATTCATATCCAACTCACCTGTCTTAATTAAATTATTCCTCAAATTAAAAATAGATATAAGATTTTCCTCATCACTAAAACGCCTTAATTTTAATAGCTGCATAATCTACCAGAGTACTCCTATGCCACAATCTACTTAACTATAGTTCTACTCTAAATAAAACCATGGTGAATATCTTGTGTATAAAGCTCCAGGAGTTGGAGTGAGATACACATTGTAGGATAGATCTCTGTCTCAAAGGGTACAGACCTCAGAAGGTCCTTGACATGTTGCCAAATTGCTTTCCTAAGGCCACCAGCACACTCATGCAGGTGAATCATTTTTAACTGACACCAACTGTCATCCAAATGGACACAAACAATATACAAAATGGTCAGAAAATCACACCATTTCTTAGCTATTTTTTATTGAAAATTCTTAATTGTTGTATCCCAAAATTCTTTTGCATAAACTGATTATATTAAATATCCAACTTCTAATATGCAGAATATTTTCAAAAGCAAATCTCTGGAGATAGACCTTTGAAACATGTATAAATTTATTAAAACTTACTCCCGGATCTTTTTTTCTGATCCATCCCTTCCAGGGTCATAAACTCCTTTAGGCAGATGTTGTATAAGGCCTATTCTTTGAGCTATCCTAATTTGTTCCTCTTCAGTCAGCTGAGTTGCTAGGCGAGTCTGGCTAGGTGTTGGATGATAGACCGGAACTGGAACTTGTTCCTAAATTTTAAAAAACAGAGAAAATAATTATTTTTTAAACATCTGTTTTCTGGGGGTAACGTTTTCCTTGTTTCTTCTTTTTTTGGCTTAGTGGGTGAGAGGGGACCTCGGAGAGGTTGGTTGGGCTAGTGTGCAGTACTGTGAGATTGTTTTACTCTGCCTTAACTTTAGCATACCTAACCAAGATATAAAGGATAAAAACAGGGGTCCTGGGTGGCTCGGTTGGTTAAGGATCTGTCTACAGCTCAGGTCATGATCCTAGGATCCTGAGATCAAGCTCCACATCAGGTTCCCTGCTCAGTGGGGAGATTACTTCTTCCTTTCCCTCTGCCCCCCCACTCATGCTTGCTCTCTCTCAAGTAACTAAAATCTTTAAAAAAAGGATAAAAACACAATGTTCACTGAAAAACTCACATGGAATGCTGTGTGAAGTATTTCCACATGAAAGCCACACATCCCCAATATACTGTTCCTGATACACAAATACAGTAATTTATCTATCGGTCTATCAGGAACAATACATAAATAAAATGGACTGTATTCAATATTTTTTGTAGGCTGTATGCTGTATTCAACAGAGCTCTGTAGTCCCTGTATACCATTATTTATGTTAAAAGTGGTCATTATAGACTCCTATTTGTAAACATTTTCCCCCATATAGACAACCTTAAATTTATTTGGAAAGGCTGGATATTATCACAATAACCTTTTTGTAAAATTCCTTTTAAGCTTTTGGATACATATATGGATATGACAAGTGAGCCAAATGAGGCCACCCTTCCTCCCAAATGGAAAATGTAAATTTTTAGGCGATGTAAATAACCTCCATAATAATCCAGAACATCAACTGAAGCTGCTTCGAATTAATGGCTTTTGTATGGAAAATAACTGAGAGCACCCATAATGAGAAACTTTATAAGGGCTCAAATATAAATATCCTTTCCAAAGAGAAATTTTAGGGGAAGTCTCAGATACATATAAGTTAGGCTCAGATACTGAATATTTAATTCAAGGAAAATGAGACTTTTCCAGAGTCTCCTAACATACCACTATGTCCCTTTAAACCAGTCTTATTTATAAATACTCCTTTTTTGACAGTAGAGTTTATCAAAGGCAGAACAGCATTAGACTTTAAGTATTTCTCTCTATATATTCCATTGTATATATATATACAATGGAATACTACTCAGCTATCAAAAAAATGAAATCTTGCCATTTGCAACGATGTGGATGGAACTAGAGGATACTATGCTAAGTGAAATAAGAAAATCAGAGAAAGACAATTATCATATGATCTCGCTCATGTGGATTTAAAGAAAACAGAGTGATGAGCTCTGGGTGTTATATGCAACTACTGAATTGCTGAACACTACGTCAAAAACTAATGATGTGCTATATGTTGGTTAATTGAACATAATAAATTCTGAAATAAAACAGGATCATAGGGGAAGGGAGGGGAAAAAACAAGACAAAATCGGAGAGGGAGACAGATCCTCTTAATCATCGGAAAGAGACTCAATCATCAGAAACAAACTGAGGGCTGCTGGTGGGGAGAGGGTAAGAGAATGGAGTAACTAGACGGACATTAAGGAGGGCATGAGATGTAATGAGCCCTTGTATTATATAAGACTGATGAATCAAAAAAAAAAAAAGACTGATGAATCACTGAACTCTACCTCTGAAACTAATAACACACTATATGTTAATTAACTGAATTTAAATAAATACCCTCCAAAAAGGACTTTAAATATTCCTTTTCTGAGATTTAGAACAAATGTTTAATTAAAGATCTCAAAACCCAGTAAATCCTTTATCAAATAATCAAGAGTATATCCTCTGGTGCAAATAAATGCCAGTAGTTAAAAGTCTCATGTGTTCTGAATTTCCAACATCAAATCATTTATGTTACTTAAGTACTTTCATACTTCTACCTCATCATGTGAATGCTTATCAGAACTATATGCTATATCTAAATATTCATTTAATGCATATTACACAGAAAGATGATACCATATTATTAAAAGTATGGCTCTTTGATCCAGATAACCTTAGCTTAAGTCGCTTACCTCTACTTAACAGAGAAACCTCATTTAAGCTGTTTAACCCAGCTAGATTAGATTCTACCTATTAGGGTTGCTATAAGGCTTAAATGAGGAATAGTCAACCTTGAAGTGGCAGGAAGTTAAATGAGTATAAGGTATTACAACTACTAATATTGCATTCAAAGAGCTATTATCTATTGTTGCAGGAAACTAAGCTGTTTCCTCTAAGTTCCACGCCTTTCCATCTTACTGCCTTTGCTCTTGCTATCCCTCCTACCTTACTCTGAAGTTCACTGGTCCAAATTATACCTTGTCCAGCAGGTTGTTGATTCGAAATGAAGCCTTCCCAATCCTCCTCCCTACCACCCAATACTGACAGTCTCTAGCCTCAGCTTAATTACTTAAGTGTTGTGTACCTATACGAGAAATAGGAATATTATACAGACTACAGTGAAACTTCAGTTAACCTGTGCAGTCATATGAAAAAAAGACTGTAAATTCTTCTAGCTTTTCCAGGAAAGTTAAGTACCAAACTGACTGTATTTCTCTATTATGACTTGAAAGCTTTCAGCCCTGTGTATCTGTAGCACTATGAGCACAGGCAATTTTTGCTTTATAAACATTTTTTAAAATGCATACTTCCTTTTAAAATAGTTTTGTACCTACAAAAATTTTCAGTTTGTAGCTCAAATTCAGAATCTGTTACATGCAACCTGTACATTAAAACCCTAGTTTATACACTAGAAAAATAACTGTTGAGCAGGTTTTATAGTGCATATAAAACTTATATGACCCTTTGGTCATTAATGATCATATATATGACTGCTGTATCTTTGGTTTATATACCTCTTCAAGGTTTTTAAACCTAGTAGGCAAACTTTCAATGTAGAAAAGTTTTTTTTTTTTTTTTTAAGATTTTATTTATTTATTTGACAGAGAGAGAGAGAGAGATCACAAGCAGGCAGAGAGGCAGACAGAGACAGAGAGGGAAGCATGCTCCCTGCTAAGCCCAATGCGGGGCTCGATCCCAGGACTCCGAGACCATGACTTGAGCCAAAGGCAGAGGCTTAGCCCACTGAGCCACCCAGGTGCCCCCAATGTAGAAAAGTTTTATGGTTAAGTCAAAAAACTCCGCAACTAACTAGCTATAAGACCCTGTACACATGGCACATGGCTGCTCAGTTGGTAGAGCATGTGGCTCTCGATCTTGGGGTGAGAAATTCAAGCTCCATGTTGAACCTACTCTAAATAAATATTAAGACTCTCCCCATGTTTTTTTTAACCTCTCTGAACCTCAGTTTCTTCATGTGTAAAGTACTAGAAGCACTGTAAGAATAAACTGGGAAGTCCAAGTGTTGTCCCTAGTACAGTACGAGACACACATGAGAAAGCTCATTAAGAGGTGCCTGGATGGCTCAGTCAGTTAAGTGTCCGACTCTTGATTTTGGCTCAGGTCATGATCTCAGGGTCATGGGAGTCCGCCTGTCCCTCTTCCTCTGCTTGCCCATCCCTTATCATACTCTCTTTCTCAAATAAAAATCTTAAAAAAAAATTCATTAAATAAACGTTAGTTATTATTGCAGCTCTATTATATGACTATGGAATAATATCCCAATATTTAAGAAATGGACTGGACTATGCAGAGAGGGGTAGGTAAAAGTTCAAAAATGAATCTTAGAATTCATCTAAGACCAACTTTCTCATTTGATAGGCCTAAACTTGCCTACAGTCATGTAATTACTGACAATATACAATCAGAATTTTGGTCTCCCTTTTAAGTCAGTAATTTCTACTATAGCATTCCTGGTTGCCAGATACAAGGAGACTCTGCAAGTTAAATGATTTGGCTTGTGTGCATTTATATTACTTTGAAGAATAGTACACTGAAATGACATTTTAAGAAAACCACAAAACACAGCATATTTCTTAAATGGTTCTACAAAGGTTTATCATCTGTGATAAAGGTTTAATTTCAGTGACTTCTAGAATTTAAGAATTTCAAAGAATATCAAATCCATCCTAAATTGCCCCTGTAAAACAGATGCTATAACTGACAGAAAAATAAACTCCGAAGTCTAATCATAACTTCCCATCTGTCCTTTGATTCAAACTACTGAGGGCTACTTCAGTAAGGTTACTAAGGTTCAGAGGTCAAATTCTGCTACTAGAGGGCAGTTTCTCCTCATTTTCACTATGGGATTTCTGTTCTCTGGTATCACTTTCTTAAACTACCTGGTCTAAAGAGGTAACATGGCCTACTAATCCAACAGGTTTTTGAGCAACAGAACTATCTTGTTCAGAGTAATCTTATTCATAATTACAATATTTAAAACTGAGCTACAGTAGTGGAATGGGGCTGGAATGGAATGTGGGAAGGATGAGGATGAGGATCCCTATTCCACCCCCTTACCTGGGGCACGTTTGCAGAACCACAGAAATCAATGGAACACGGTTTTAAAAACACTGCTATCCAAGAATATGGGATTTTTAACGTAAAAAATTAAATTATAAGACTAGAGTCTGTTACTTACTATGGTCACTGTTAATATCTTTAGCAGTCTCTATCTTTGAATAAAGATAATAGCACCACTTTAGAGGGTGATGATACAATCATAAGATAACAAAGAGCTTTATAAATGTCAACATTTCCAAGTTATTCTAACCATTTGTTTTCTCCCCACCACCAGTGACTCTGGTTTGCAGACTTTAAGCTAACAGCTATTGTCCCTGGCTCTCTGGCTTGTCCCTGAACACAAATTCTTTGACCTCTGTTATGACTCCTGCCAGGCTGGAGTGTTTCAACCCTTGGGTTACAACTTCCAGGTGAGGCTACCCTCCTGATTCTCAGTCCCAGTCCACCTGACTAGTGTGGCACAAGATGACACATATGAAGTCACACTGGAAAAACTGGCACAAGACTATGGGTAATAAGGGTCTCCAAAATCCTTGAACATACCTACTACTAACAGAGAATTTGTTTTAGAGGTAATAATCTCTAAGCATGTACTTTAAGACTGGACTTTAAGAGGCTATATTTCCTTGGTCTTATGGTTCATATGTATACAGAGAAGAAAGAATAGAAAAGGAAAGCTCTACTTAATGAAGAAACATATTAATAGATATAAAAAATAAAACCCCTATCTTTTAATTATATATATCATGGATGTATTTTCTTTGGTATTTTTTGTTAAACCAAAGGAACCCTCTAAGCACTACCGAGATATTTAAAATGATTCAACATACTAATTTCAATTTATATACCTTTTCAGAAAGCTATAGAGGGAATGAAATGACTTAAGAATTGCTGATATTTAAAAAAAATTTTTTTTTAAGATTTTATTTGCCAGAGAGAGAGAGAAAGAGAGAAAGAGAACACACAAGCAGGCAGAGAGGCAGGCAGAGGCAGCGAGAGAAGCAGTCTCCCTGCCAAGCAAGGAACCCGATGCGGGACTCGATCCCAGGACCCCGGGATCATGACCTGAGCCGAAGGCAGCAGCTTAACCAACTGAGCCACCCAGGTGTCCCTGAATTGCTGATATTTTAAAGATGGATATGACCTCACTGTTCTGTTTAACACGTACACCTTACTTTAATTTCCATCATACTTGTTAAAATGGCTTGTTGTGTGAGTTACTATTTACAGACTAGAGATGCAACGGTATTTTCTAGGTAGCAAAATGGAATCTTACTTCTTTTTTTTTTTTTTTTAAAGATTTTATTTATTTATTTGTCAGAGAGAGAGAGAGAGAGAGAGACGGCAAGCGAGCACAGGCAGACAGAGTGGCAGAGGAAGAAGCAGGCTCCCTGTGGAGCAAGGAGCCCGATGTGGGACTCGATCCCAGGACTCTGGGATCGTGACCTGAGCCGAAGGCAGCCGCTTAACCAACTGAGCCACCCAGGCGTCCCTGGAATCTTACTTCTAATGTCAGCTGGAAGACAGTGAATGGAAGATAAGACATGGATATAAAAAAAGCCAATTTTTAAGAGATTTGGATTCTGGGACAGTTCTCACCATTTCCTAATTGATGGCTCACTACCTAAATACTGTGTAAATAATATGATTTATGCTGAACACCTGCTTCCCTCCTGGGAGTCTGGAATTTTAGTATGTCCTAGGCAATGGGTGCCTACTCAGTATTTTCTGGTTCCCTGGTAAGACAATCCTTGACACATACTGGCACAACTCAATGCTGGGGAAATTAAGTGTATCTGTATGACTCCACTATGAGAGGATTCTTGGAAACTTGTGCCATGGACTCATGCTCCTATGGACTCATGCTCCTTTTTCCTTTGCTGATTTTGATTTGTATTCTTTTGCCATAGTAAATCAGAGCTATGATTACAACTATATGCTAAGTGCTGTGAATCTTCCTATGAAATCGAAGAGTAATCTACGTAACGTTCAGAGTGATGCATAGTTCCCACACTGACTCCTTTGTTTTCAGTTTATTTGGCCACGTTCATTAGAAATTCTCCTTTGTGGTGGGGTTCCTGGGTAGTTGTTGGTTAAGCCTCTGCCTTCAGCTCAGGTCATGATCTCTGGGTCCTGGGATCGAGCCCCGCATCAGGTTCTCTGCTTAGCAGGGAGCCTGCTTCTCCATCTCTCTCTGCCTGCCTCTCTGCCTACTTGTGATCTCTGGCTCTCTCTCTGTCAAATAAATAAATAAAATCTTTTTTAAAAAAAAGAAGAAATTCTTCTTTGTGGAAAAAAATTCTCCTATGTGAAAATGGTATGTTCTGACAATGGTGGTTACACAGTACTTATGATTTATTCCTTTTCTCAAAGTAAATTTTAAAAGATCCCTGAAGGAACTATTATTTTGAACATTACTTAGCATACAGAAAAACACTTTTAAGATAGAGATGTTGTTTTGTGCTGAACTGTGTCCCCTAAAATTCTTATGTTGAAGTCCTAATCCCCAGTATCTCAGAATATGACTGCATTTGGAATCACTAATGTGACTGATTTTGTCTTGGCTTCTCTTCCTGTCCTACATCCTTCACTTAATAACTATGTCCATGGAGACAAAGAAAATTACCACTTCAATATAAATGATTCACAAGTTTATATTCCAGTCTAAATCTCTTTAAAAATTTTTAAAAAGATTTTATTTACCTGACAGAGAGATCACAAATAGGCAGAGAGGCAGGCAGGCAGAAAGGGGAAGCAGGCTCCCTGCTGAGCAGAGAGCCCAACATGAGGCTCAATCCCAGGACCCAGAGATCATGACCTGAGCAAAAGGCAGACACTTAACCAACTGAGCCACCCAGGCACCCCTAAATATCCTTTTTAAATTATAGGCTCTACTTGACAGTTCCAACTCAGATGTCCCTCAAAGTGCCTCACACTCAACATGTCCAAAAATGAACCTGGTCCCTCATTTAGGCTTCTCTATCTCACTGAATGACAGGACCATCTTTCTAGTTCTGTAAGGAAGACATCTTGACACCTCCCTCCCCCTTAGTCTTCCAAATTCTCGTGAGTTAAATTTTCTACTGAAAAACTGACAGAATCTGTTTATTTCTTTTCATATCTCCCTGGTGTAAAATATTAGCCAGCAAAATCTCAATTTGTTCTCTGTCCAGAAGTTAAAGCAGTCCTTTCAAAACAGATTTGACTCTATTCTATGCCGTCCTCACACATATCTAGAAGACCTTCTTCATTCAATAGCTTCCCACTGCTCTTAGGATGGAGGCCAAAGTCTTTAATAAGACTTCTAAAGCCCTGAATAGTCTGGTTACCCACCTGCCCTCCTTCCTCATCTAACAACTTGCTGCTTTCTAGCCCCATGGTTTTCCTTCAACTCCTTTTTGAGAGCAAGGATCTCTCCTACAGGAAGTCACAGTGCCTGCCGTACTCTGCATGAAACACTCTCCTCCATTACCACTCTGCTTAAATAATGCCTTTTCTTCCTTCAGAGCTCAGTTAAACTTCTACCATCTCAGAACCCTTCGTAACTAACCATTCTCCTCTCTAACGGGATTTTATACATCAAGTAACTTTTCTTCACAGCATCTGTCATAGTTATAATTTTACATTTAGTTATAATTTGCATGTTTGTCTTCCCCACCAGACTGTAAGATCCACAATAAGAATTCGTTTTGCTTCTCACTGAACCAGCACATGAATAAAAGGTCAATTAAAAATCTTACCTACTAATAGCTAAAAACAATCACCCATTAATTTACTCCAATGTTTTTTTTTTTCATTCCTGTTTCTTAACATTTCCTGGAATGCCTAGTCAATTGTTAAATACTTAATAAAGTTAATGTACATGCCATAATATTGGGATTATACAGTTTTTCTTTCTTGCTAAGTATATTCTACATGATTAATAATAGTATCTACTTTCATCACTCCCCCAAATGTGAATTCTAAATAAGATTTTGAATACTTACTGAAAATGTTTACAAATTAATCATTTCCAATGTACAAGGACACTGACTAGAAAAATACTATGAATCGGTTCATGAACATCTAAATCACTAAACTGCTAATTAACATAAATGCTGGGGCCTTCAAGTGTGGTTCACTTGGCTGCCCGCACTGTCTATGATATAATTCATGAGGTATTTTGTGCTTATGCTAAAAAGGTGTGTGATTATCTGCATAATTATTTGATTATTATATTTCCTCATCACTAGACTATAAGCTTGATAAGGGCAGGGACTGTGTCTGTTTTGCTTACCAATATATAATATTTACTCACAGTATCTGCTACATCATAGGGATTTGATAAACATTACTGGATAATCAAATGATTTATATCAAAGCACTCATGTTCCTATAATCCATGTCATATATTCATACCAGGATTTTGTAAACATGCTACGAAAAAAATTGCTAATGATTTGGATTAAACAAAACCAAAAAGAAAACTCAATGTAAATTATAATCCACACTCCTTCTCCAAGTGACAATACCTGGTTTGTTGCCTCTTTTAAATTTCTACCTACCTATCTCATAGGAACTTCAATACATTCAAAACCAAACTACTTTTTTTACTTCCACAATCCTTCTCAAACTCAGAATTTATATGCCTACCAAAGGTTAATGACAGAGAAGTACAGTGGAAAGAACATGGACATTTCATGTAATCTCAGCTCTGGCACGTAACAGGTATGCAACCCTAGGCAAGTTACTCAGTAACTCTAGGCCTAAAGTACCGCCTCAGAAAAACATGAATACCTGTCTTAAGAGTGTTGTAAGGAATAACCAAAAAAATGTATGTGAAGTACCTACTAACACAGGGACTCACTATTTCAGCCTTCCTATAACGACATCACCATCCTTCCTGATTCCTCTGACTTGCCCTCCTTCCCTTTATCTCCATCATTTACTTTAATGTCTTATAATCTTTTTAAAAAGATTTTATTTATTTGACAGAGAGAGATCACAAGTAGGCAGAGCAGCAGGCAGAGAGAGAGGGGGAAGGAGGCTCCCCAATGAGCAGAGGGCCCGATGTGGGGCTTGATCCCAGGACCCTGAGATCATGACCTGAGCCAAAGGCAGAGGTTTAACCCACTGAACCACCCAGATGTCCCTAATGTCTTATAATCTTAACTACCATTTCCTCAATGTTGTAGGAGACACATGTACTTTCTCAAAATTTAAATTTTGAGATAGGGGAAATTCATAAAAGAGAAGCAAATATAATTAAATAAATTTAAACATTATTTATCTCCTTAATGCTTTAATTCTTCACATCTTCATGCAAAAAAAAAGCATTCATAATAAAGGAAAAGAATTAAAATTAAAGTGTGTTAGGAAAAGAAATGGAGCATCACGGGAGGGGGTAGAACAGAAAGGGAACAAAGGATTACAAAATACACTGAGACAGCATAGAGAAAAGACAGGGTCAGTCACATAAAAAGCAAGGTCTGACCTTCTGATGTGAAAACTCTGAAGCAGTTGTTTGTTAATAGATAATGTCTGTTAATTATTTGTTAATATATAATGTTGTTTGCTAATACATAATAAAGCATCTATAAAATGATGAATGCTGTGAAAGTATAATGGGCCCTAACCTTAGGGAGTGTAGAAGCCAAGAAAGACAAACATATCAAAGTGTAAACATGTCTATTTGAAAGGCAGTGCATTAAAAGTTGGACCCAATTTAGGGAATACGATACAATTTTCAGAAACTAAAACAATGCAGTGGGTAAGTGCCTAAATAATGTGCTGAGGCTGGAAATAGTACAAGTCTGGTTTGTGGTAAAGGAAAAATAAAGTCACTGCTAAAGAATGCAGCTTGTCACCAAAAGCTGTATCCTTTCCTCCAGTAGGAAGTAAGAGTCAGCTCTTCTGATTTTCTCCTTACTGCCTCACAAACTGCTGCTGGCACCACCCCCTCCCCAGCTGCAGTCTCCTACTGGGAATGTTTTCTCTGAATTTGCCAGACTGAAATTTAAGACCATAAAATGGAGGATTTGGAATGGACAGTCTCAATGCATATTCTAACTCTGATATTCAGTGAGTCATGACCCCAAAACCCCCAAACCAAACAACCAACCAGCCAAACAAAAATAATCCTCAAAGATTAGCATTAATGCAATTCCTGAATCAAAAAAGATAACAATTATACATATATGGGGAAAAGAGACAGCATTCCATCTATGATATGACAAATGATATGTCATATTTGTTGAGAAAGTATACAAACTAGAGTGATCTGCATGGAAGAAAAACACTGCTTCCATGGAGGTGGTTTGGCATTTGCTTATTTTTTTAAAAAAGATTCAATTTTTTAAAAACAATTTTATATATTTGAGAGGGTAACAGAGAGGGAGAAGCAGACTCCCCCCTGAGCACAGAGCCCCACTTGAGGCTTGATGCCAGGACCTGAGATCATGACCAGAGCTGAAGTCAGAGGCTTATTTAACCCACTGAGCCACCCAGGTGCCCCTTATCTGAGAGAGGGAGAAAAATCTCAAGTAGACTCCCTGCTGAACACGGAGCCTGAAGCAGGACTCAATCCCACAACCCTGAGATCACGACCTGAGCCAAAGTCAAGAATTGGACATTCAATTGACTGAGCCACCCAGGCGCACCATGTTTGCTTATTATTTTTTTTAATGAAAAGTTTGACTTCTTTTCACTACATAAATACTCACTGGGCACTTACTATACAGGGTTATTTACAATAACTTAATTGGGGGAGGGTTGAAAGGCATTATCACCACAGGCACTCTGCATTAGCAAGTCATTAGATAAGCTTATTCATTCATCTAAAGATCAAGAGAACTGAAATCAAGGTCACACTGAGCCCAAGCATCAATTAAGTATTTCTTGAACACCCAACCATACTTCCGATGCTGTTTAGGTAGAGGAATACAGTAACTGGGTAAGGTCTCCATCCTTCTGAAACCTAAATCCCTTATAGTAGGGGAATCCAGAGATAGTAAATATGTGAAGATAGCTACCTCACCCACAGCTCCATACTATCTCTCAACTGCCCATGACTTGGCAACTTCTGGGACAGGCATACATTCTGAAGGCGCCACAGACTACCCAACATTTGATGACTTAGACCTGACTGCTGAAAAGAGGGTGAACCAATCAGATTCTTTATTCTCTTAGAATTGGAAAACTCAATCAACTGATCTGAAAGGTCATCAAGCAGCAAATAAGAGGCAGGTAAAAACTGGGGTTATGAGGAGGCATATGTATTAAAGATAGATTAGAAATGTTCAGTGAAGCAGACATTAGTAGAGCCCACAAATAAACCCTAAGAGTGGCTGTCTTGGTTCCTTGACAGCTTTCTGCTTCTAATCCATGTGTGTTATTAAACGACAGCATCTTTCCTCCAAGTTACTTTTGTTTAAAATAAGAGTCTCCTAAGCACCACCACCATTTTCATTCCTAAATTAGGGCTACCTTTTTCTTCTCATCAAGCAAACTGGTTTCCAGAGGGGAAATGGCACCCAATTATTGACAAAGAATTTTTTACCAGTAGGGCAGATCTCCAGCATAGTTGTGGGCCAAGAGCTATTCTTCTGACTTAATGTGTGAGTTATTGTTGGAACCACTGCTTTGCTACAACCAAAAAAAATACTAGAATTTCTCATGTAAGCATTCCATCTTTGAATTTTATCAGTTCAATGAATAGTTTTCAGTAACTGTTTTTCTTAAATGGCAGATGCAAATATAAGCCTATTTGAAAGCTAAGAGTAATAGGCCCAAGAATTCTTTGCAAAACCAACCAGAGGCAGAATATGCATAGCCTTTAAGGAGTTAAAAAATGAGAGCTTAAAAAAATAGTATTAATTCCAAAAAGAATAAGTCTGTAGCAGCCAAAGTTGGCTTTGGAGCTCAGGAAGTCTGGTATTGCATTTACTACACTAAGTTCTCTAACAGATACCCTCACCCTTCTCTTTAAAGGTTATTTTTTGAAGGACTAAGGCTAACATCACCAATAAAAATTAATTTCCTCCAAAAATTGTGAAACTTCACTTTTAAGAATGTTGCAAGATTCTTTAAAAGGTGTATTTCTTGGATTCAAAGTTTGAGGCTATATGGAAGACCAGTCCATTAAATGTACACATCAATTAAAATACACATTCTGATTTCAAAAAGCATTGAAAAGTTTTATTTTTTTTTTTAAGTTTAAGTAATCTCTACACCCAACGTGGGGCTTAAACTACAATCCCAAGATCAAGAGCAACACACTCCTCTAATTAAACCTGGGAGGCACCCCAAAAAATATAAAAAAGTTTTAAAAAGTACACATCCCAGCATTGAGGAAGTACAGTACCACTATAAGGTAAAGGTCTACATTTAATGTAACACTTACTGAACTATAATTCACATGACAGAATTAACTCATTTAAAGTATACAATTCAGTGGTTTTAGTATGTTCACAGAGTTATGTGACCATTATCACAGTTTCGGAACATTTTCATCATCGCCAAATGAAACCCTATCTATCAGCAGTCATTCATCATTTTTCCCCAAATTCCCCAGCCCTAGACAACCATTAATCTGTTTTCTATCTATACAGATTTGCCTACTCTGGGCATTTCATATAAATGAAATCATATTAATGTGGTCTTTGGAGGCCTAAAACATAGTATGTTTTCAAAATTTACCCATGTAGTACTACGTATCAGAACTTCATCCCTTTTTATGGTTGAGTAATACAACCACCAGTTGTATGTGTTTAGTCATTTATTGGCATCTGGGTTGTTTCCACTTTTTAGCTATTATGAATACACTGCTATGAGCATTTGTGTGTAACTTTTTTTTTTTTAAAGATTTTATTTATTTATTTGACAGACAGAGATCACAAGCAGGCAGAGAGGCAGGCAGAGAGAGAGGGGGAAGCAGGCTCCCCGCGGAGCAGAGAGCCTGACGTGGGACTCGATCCCAGGACCCCAGGATCACGACCCGAGCCAAAGGCAGAGGCTCAACCCACTGAGCCACCCAGGTGCCCCTGTGTGTAACTTTTTATGTGGATATATTTTCATGGTTTTTTGGGTATACACCTAGGAGTAGTGTGGGTCACATGACAACTATGTTCAATGTTTTGAGGAACTGCCAAATTCTTTTCCAAAGTACTTGTACTTATACTGAAATTCAAATTAAAAAACTTAAAAACAACAACAAAAAGTACTTGTACCATTTTACATTACCAGCAGCAGAGTATGAGTTCCAATTCTCCCACATCATTACCAAATCTTGTTCATTTTTAAAATTATTATTATAGCCACCCTAGTGGTTTTGATTTGTATTTCCCTGACAGCAAATAATAGTAAGCATCTTTTCATGTGCTGACTGGTCATTTTTATTTCTTCTTAGGAGAAATGTCTGTTCAGATCCCTTACCCTTTTTGAAATTGGGTTTTGTTTTTGAGATGTTTATAGATCCTGGACATTAGTCCCTTATCAGATAAAAGATTTGTAAATATTTTCTGGCATTCTATGGGTTGTCTTTTCAATTTCCTGATGGTATCCTCTGAAGCACAAGTTTTAAATTCTGATGATGTTCATCTTACCTATTTTTGGGTCACTGTTGCTTCTTGGTACCACATCTAAGAAGGCTTTACTTAAATCAAGGTCATGAAGACTTACTCCAATATTTTCTAAAAGCTGTGCAGATTTAGCTCTTATGTTTAGGTACATGAACAATTGAGTTAATATTTATATATGATGTGAGAAAGGGGTCTATCTACATTCTACGTGGACATGCAGGTGTCCCAGCACCATTTTTTCAAAATTTTTCTGAAAAGGCCTGCATTTTAATGTGAGATTTTTTCCCTAGAAGCCTAGTGAAATATTTTGGGGTACAGGTGAAAGGAGTAAGACTCTTACAAGACTGCTTATCTGAAGGAATCAGGGTGTCTCAAGGATGCCTAAAATTAGTCTGACCAAAAAGATTTTCTACCTCCTCTAGTCCTATCAGTTGCTACAGCTTCTACATAGGTGGTTCCTACTTTCTAATGCATTATTCAATACCATATCCCTAACACCTGCCTTCTAGTTGTTCATATGTGTTTCATGAAATATATCCTAACACAGGAAAAAAGAAAAATTAAAGCTGTCTTATAATGATCCTCTTTAGACACAAATACAGAGAATGCCGTGGATCTCAATGCTGAGACTAGATGAAATACCAAGTGTCAGCATCAGCACCTAAATGTCTGAAAGTGGAAAATCAGGTTTAATTTTTGGATTCTTCCTCAAGTTCAATTCCACAATCAAATCATCAAGAAACTGTTTTAACCAGTAAGAGAAATGGAGATTAGCAGAACACGGAATACAGGGTACTTAAGTTCTCTTGATTATGCACCTCAAAAAAAAAAAAGATTCCTAAAAAAAAAAAAAAGATTCCTAACCTAATCTCAACAGTAGAATATAAATAAAACAAGTTAGAATTACTGGAGATTACAGATTAATCTTAGAACCCAAATGTGAAGTTGTTCTAAGCAAGGTTATCCAGCGATGTAAACAGAGGTGGCCAGCTATTTGTAAGATATTTTCAAACTGAACTGACAATTGACTCCTTTCCCATAATTTCTACATGAGAAACACATTCAACCATTTCCTCTACCTTTACCACTACCAGGAATCAAGAAATTTACCTTGTAAAATCAATAACCCAAATATACAGGTGAATAATATAAACTTAATATGTAATGGCTTTAAAAAACTAGAGCTCTAGGGCACCTGGGTGGCTCAGCTGGTTAAGCGACTGCCTTCGCTCAGGTCATGATCTCCCAGGATCAAGTAGCGAATCGGGCTCCCTGCTCTACTTCTCCCTCTGGACCTCCCCATTCACATGTGCTCTTCCTCTCAAATAAATAAAATCTTAAAAAAAAAAAAAACAAACAGAAAAAACCAAAAACTAGAGCTCTAAAGACTGCGGCAACGTGAGAAAATGCTTATAAAGTGGTATTAAAAAGTAAAAGGATGCAAAAATATTAGAGTGCTATTATGAATACATTAAAAAATCTGCATTTGAAAAACTCATATATACACATTGAAATGTTAATTATGGTTGCATTAGAGTACTGAAAATATGAGTTAATTTTTATTTCTATGTAATCATATTTAATTTGCAATTATAAAAAGAAAACTTTATAAATTTGTTATCACTAAGTAAATAGCTAATTTTAAGTTATCACTAAAACATCCAATTTATAGGGAAGCCTGACAGGATATAAAATCAATGCACAGAAATCAACTGCATTTCTATACACTAACAATGAGACAGAAGACATTAAGGAGTTGATACCATTTACAACTGTACCCAAAACCGTAACATACCTAGGAATAAACCTAACCAAAGAGGCAAAGGATTTGTACTTAGAAAACTATAGAATACTCATGAAAGAAATTGAGGAAGACCCAAAGAAATGGAAAAACGTTCCGTGCTCATGGATTAGAAGAACAAGTATTGTTAAAATGTCTATACCACCTAGAGCAATCTACAAATTCAATGCAATCCTTATCAAAATACCATCAACTTTTTTCACAAAGCTGGAATAATCCTAAAACTTGTATGGAACCAGAAAATACCCTGAATAGCCAAAGGAATGTTGAAAAAGAAAACCAAAGCTGGTGCCATCACAATTCCAGACTTCAAGCTCTATTACAAAGCTGTCGTCATCAAGACAGTATGGTACTGGCACAAAAACAGACACATAGATCAATGGAACAGAATAGAGAACCCAGAAATGGACCCTCAACTCTACGGTCAACTAATCTTCAACAAAGCAGGAAAGAATGTCCAATGGGGAAAAAAAAACAGTCTCTTCAACAAATGATGTTGGGAAAATTGAACAGCCACATGCGGAAGAATGAAACTGGACTGTTTCCTTACAACATACACAAAAATAGACTCAAAATGGATGAAAGACCTAAATGTGAGACGGGAATCCATCAAAATCCTAGAAAAGAACACAGGCAACAATCTCTCTGTAGTAGCTGCAGCAACTCCTGGCTAGACACATCTCCAAAGACAAGGGAAACAAAGGCAAAAATGAGCTGTTGGGATTCCATCAAGATAAAAAGCTTTTGCACAGCAAAGGAAAGAAAGTCAACAAAACCAAAAGACAATCTATGGATCTGGAGAAGATATATGCAACTATCTTATCAGATAAAGGTTTAGTATCTAGGATCTATAAAGAACTTATCAAACTCAACATCCAAAAAAACAAATCCAGTTAAGAAATGAGCAGAAGACATGAACAGACATTTTTCCAAAGAAGACATCCAAATCGCCAACACATGAAAAAATGCTCAACATCCCTTGGCATCAGGGAAATACAAATCAAAACCACAATGAGATACCACCTGACACCAGTCAGAATGGCTAAAATTAACAAATCAGGAAAAGACGGTTATTGGTGAGGATGCAGAGAAAGGGGAACCCTCCTACACTGTTGGTGGGAATACACGCTGGTGCAGCCACTCTGGAAAACAGTGTGGAGGTTCCTCAAAAAGTTGAAAACAGAGCTACCTATGACCCTGCAATCGCACTACTGGGTATTTACGAAGATACGAATGTAGTGATCTGAAGGAGCACATGCACCCCAATGTTTATAGCAGCAATGTCCACAACAGACAAACTTATGGAAAGAGCCCAGATATCTATCGACAGATGAGTGTGGATAAAGATGTGGTACATGGGTGCCTGGGTGGGTGAGTAGGTTAAGTGTTTGCCTTTGGCTCAGGTCATGATCCCGGGGTCCTGGGACTGAGTCTTGCATCAGGCTCCCTGCTCAGTGGGGAGGAGTCTGCTTCTCCCTCTACCCATTCCCCTGCTCATGATCTTGCTCTCTCTCAAATGAATAAAATCTTAAAATTTTTTTTAAAAAAGGTGCGTTTTATATATATACAATGGAATACTACTCAGCCATCACACAAAGTGAAATCTTGCCATTTGCAACATGGATGGAACTAGAGGGTACTAGGCTAAGTGAAGTCAGAGAAAGACAATTACCTTATGATCTCACTCATATGTGGAATTTAAGAAACAAAACAGGATCAAAGGGGAAGAGAAGGAAAAATAAATCAAGCCGAAACTAGAGAGGGACACAAACTATAAGAGACTCTTAATCACAGGGAACAAACTGAGGGTTGCTGAAGGGGAGGGAGGTGAGGGGATGCGGTAACTGGGTGATAGACATTAAGGAGGGCATGCCATGTAATGAACACTTCGTTTTATATAAGACTGATGAATCACTGACCTCTACCTCTGAAACCAATACGTTATGTTAATTAACTGAATTTAAATTTAAATAAAATGATGTTTTAAAAAGTAAATAAAAAAATACAGGGGTGCTTGGCTGGTTCAGTCAGGGGAGTATGCAACTCTTTATCTTGAGGTCATGAGTTCAAGACCCATATTGGGTGTAGGGATTAAATAAATTTAAAAAAAATTTTTTTTAAATCCAATTTTTAAGCTGAAAAGAAAGTGAAAGCAAAACAGAGACAGTTCACAAGGTATAGCTAATTCTGCTAAGAATATGACTTGTATAATGTTGTCTAATTCTACTTTTTAAAAATGGAGGTGAACTCACATAACATAAAATTAACCATTAATTTAAAGAGAACAATTCTGTAACCTTTAGTACATTAACACTGTTGTGCATTCACTACCTTTACCTACTTCAAAAATACTGTAATCACCCCCAAATAAAACTCTATACCCATTAGGTAGTACCACCCATTCCCCCTTCTCCCCTGCCACAGGGCCACCATCTGCTTCTATGGACTTGACTATTCTATATATAGCATAGATGGAATCACAGAATATGTGACCTTTTTGGGTCTGGCTTCTTTCACTTAGAATAATGTATTCAAGGTTCATCTGCACTGTAGCATGTATTAATCCCATTTTATTAAAATATAAGTAGTGAATCCGTCAAATATATATTTGAGAGTTCCTTGCACGTATGGTATGAATATCACCTAAACAATATTTTGTTTCAACAATGCATCTTAGGATGCAAAGGTATACGAATCAGTGGAAATTAACTTTGTTTTTTACACTTAAAGTATAAAACTACAAAAGAAAAAGCATTGTTTAACAAACTTCAAAATATTTTCAGTTCACAAACCACTCTTGGTTTAGAATGTAATGAAATCCAATGACTTGTATTTTTTTCCTTTTTTAAAATTAACATATAATGTGTTATTTGTTTCAAGGGTATAGGTCTGTGATTCTTCAGTCCTACACAAGTCACAGCACATACCCTCCCCAACATCCATCACCCAGCCACCCCATCCCTCCCACACCCCCCTCCACTCCAGCAACTCTGTTTATTTCCTGAGATTAAGAGTCTCTTACAGCTTACCTCCCTCTCTGGTTTCCCAATGACTTGTACTTTTGATAGCACCACTATTTTAACAAGAAAGACTAACTGGAGATAGGTACATACATATGCTGTGTACCATAAGTGAGGAAAATTTGGTTCAGTCTGGTGTTACAAAAGAGCTCTGTGTGACCTTGTCGTATCCATTCAAATTTACAAAAGTAGGGGACATCAAATGTTCTTAAATATTTGGATTTCAGGCACTGCAAGGGTTAAGAAACACATGGACTTAAGATGGTTGCCATAGAAAGAGAAAAACCATCTGAAGTAATATGAGGGAAAAATTCAAAAAATGGAGTAAGGGAAGTCTTGATTTGAGAACTGAACACTCAGGAAGCCCTCTGAAACAACTAACCAAGTTCCCTCTCCTACTTCAATCCTCCTCTAGCACCATACCTATGACTTTGTACCGTTTCATGTTTTTATCTTGTACTTGGTACCCACCAGTATGAGTTACATCACAGATATCCTGAAGTTGCTGAAAAAATTATAACCACTTTGAAGGTGTCTTCAGTCACTTTGCAAACAAATAATAACTTAGGCTTAATCAATGTTTCTATTCTAGATTAAAATTACAAGTCCAGAACTGAAAAACAGTAGAAAACTGAAATGCTTTGCAAATTAGGCAGTAACGGCTTTTAGTTTTAAGAACCCAAAACAGTTCTTACCCTCTAGATGGGCTAGATCCATTTAACAGTGAATGCAGAGTTCCCATTTGAAGCTACCCACAGTAGTCCTAATTCTCTATTAAAGCTAACTTCTGAAAGTGACTTTCAATTGACAAAACATGTACTTTCAGGAATTTTCCTGGCTGTTGTCTCCAACTCTAGTCCAGTGACTCCTCACATCCATGACTGGATCACGTTTCCCTAAATGAATTCCTGCTCATTTGACCAAATATAAATCTCCACACATCAGCTCTTTAACCCTAAATATTCCATTTCTATTTGCTGGTCCCAAAATAGACCACCTCATTCTGCACTCAAATCACTCAGGTCCCTTAGATGTCCCAGAGTCAAACTTACACCCATGCCTACGTGTGTACTTACCTTCAGTTAGTCTTTCCATCTTGTTAAAATAGAAGTACTATCAAAATACAGTAACAACCTAAATGTCCAAATAGGGAACTGGTTAAATACATTACATACAATTAATTCAGCCCTAAAGAAGAATAAAGCTTTTCATATACTGACAAGGATGGAAAAAAGCAAGGGGCAGAATTGTGTATGTAGTAGGCTTTCTGTGTAAAGGGAGGTCAGGAAGGAGCCCTTCCTGTATTTGCTTACATGTGTATAAAATCTCTTGGATCCACAAAAAACATTAGCCGCCTATGGGATATGGAACTGAGCAGCTACAAAACAGAAATAAGATGTTTCATCTGTACTCTAACAGAATTTGACTAAATGAATGGATCATTTAATTATTAAAATATAATTTTAATTATAATTATAAATTTAAATCATAAAAACATAATTGTTTTCTTTTGTGTTGGCCAATTCTTCTATCTTTATGTGGATTCTATGTGCTTCCACCTTCTCTGAAAACTTACACTGTAGGTTTTTGCTGCTTTCCCTATCAACCTTTTTTCACTAGATCCTTCCCATCAGGTTATAAATATGATCAATTCCTTCTCATTAAAACAAACTTATCACCTTCAATTCCACATTCCATTATTGCCCTATTCCTATACCCCTTCATAACCAGTCTTCTCCCAATACATCCTGTTCTTGCTCTTCCTATATCCTAATATCCTGGCTACATTCTTTCCATATAATCCATTACTAAATTGCTTTTTCTTAACTATCAACACTATTCATTCATAACTCTTCATCTCTATTGCCAACACCCTACCCAATAATTATCAGCTAATACAGGGGCTTCCTAACTAGTCTTCTTTGTCTACTATCCTCTTCCTATTTGTTTTCAGAGATCTTTCAAATACAAATCTAATTTACATAATCATCTGACCCATAACTCCATTTAAAATCCTTTAGTGGCTAGGTTTCTACTGCTTTAGGATAAAGTCCAAAATCCTTAACAATGATAATAAATGTAAAGGATCAAGCACCAAGGAGCTTAATGACTACATCCAGGGTGCAAATGTGTACCCACTTCTCTAAAATACTGCTTTACAGACAGACCATGTTTGAATTCCTAAGAGATCTTGTTTGAGATGCTAGACATACAAAATATTTTAATGTATTTCACAATCTTATCTTTTTGGCTTTACATCTTGGAATGTTTTCTAAACAGTCATAATCTACTGTGAGTAGAGATCAAAGGACTTTTTAGAAGATGAAATAAAGTATACAGAATATATCGAAGGGTCAACACTGTTCTATGAACCTTGTTTCTGTTTTTATTAACAGAAGCACGATATAAAATGTACTTTTTATTGAGGTGCCAAGAAATGTTTAAAGCCCATAATCTTGGCAATTGTTTTGAAACTATGATGCTGCCATTTTCCTTGTGATATTAAAAATTTTCATCCATGACTTAAAATATTATACTTCAAGTTAATTTCCAATAGATTTCAGAATTTCAGCTATTTTAAAATGGACTCATTTCATAAATGAGGTCTGACAATTTACCTGACAGTGTTGCAACAACAAAATTTAACCGAATTCCTGTACCACACACATATCAGAACTCTGTGGCTCAAACCCCAAAGGCTTTGTGGTTTCTGGCAGCAGTGATACGAGCTCATGACCTGCAACTAGAGACTGCCTCTCAGGGATTCTTAACCATCTTTGTGGCACAGAAAACTCTGACAGTCTGGTGAAAGTTATGGACCACTTCTCAGATAGTGTTTTTGAATAAGTACATAAGATTACCAAGAAAATCAGTTATCTTAAAATGCAGTTCTACCCAGGACCTTATAGGGCTCTGTGGAACCTAAGGGTAAGTATTCATCGTTTAAAGATTACAATGAGCTTTAGAATTTAGAGCTTATAAAAAGGCATAGCTAATTAAAGCATGTTTTAAGGGATAAATAAAAAGCATTTTAAGAAATACAATCTAGGGAGAGAAAATTCTAGATAATGAAAGACAGGTGGAAAGAAGAGAGAGGGAGGGGCATATGTGAAAAATGAAACACTGATAAGTACCTCAATATTTAAGATTTCTTCCTTGTTTCAGTTTTTCTACTCTCATATGCATGTGAAATTCATGCTAACACTGATTTATTTCAGCAAATTGAGCCAAGGAAATCTTAAAAATAAATTTTAAAAATGGTACCATGTATCCAAATCCCAAAACACTTTATTCACAAATAAAAATGCTGTTTTAGTCATAGGTACTGCATTTGGGATCTTTCTATTGGCAGCTGCTAGGAAATATTATGACAAGCTTGATTATCCGGTTTTTCAATAAGCAGAATGAGAGGCACAGCAAGGGCAGATGCATTAATAGCAGATGAAGAACAATCTGACAGTGGGAAAAGAAAATGAGGGGAAAAAATGATAAAAAACAGGTGCAAGAATTAAAATTAGAATAGGCTTCACCCAGTAACAAATGTTCTACATAATTCGACTCTGGAGACACTCCTCTATTATTTCCAGAGTATAATAAACTAATCTTTCTAATTATTTTGAATCAATAAAATGAGATGAAAGTCTGCTCAGAAGTCAGTATTTCAGTGATTTATGGGGAAGGAGTGACAATGAAAAGGGAGAGTTGTGAAGTTTGAAAAAGGACCCAGTTGAGAATTAGTCTCATTAAGACACTTTACTACCTTTGGTAAGTATACTAGAACAAAAATATGTTGATGAAAATGCCAAAACTGTATAATGTATTTATTTTAGAAGGTTTTCTACCCCCAACTTATCCAAAATAAATCCCTGTTTAAACTAGTAAATATCACAAATCTAACTGCAATTATACTTCCTACAATTGGATCCATTACATTCCCCTGTGTGATTTTACTACCCCATCTCTTATTTTACTTTTGAGAGACCTGTTTTCTGAACCTACCTGCTCTTCCATTACCCTGAATAAACTACTTCGTTCCTACAGCATCAGAGGCCACTTTGCTCCAAATCTACTTCTATTACTTCCACGTTTAAAAAATACCACAACAGGGGCACCTGGGTGGCTCAGCTGTTAATGGTTTGCTTTTGGCTCAGGTCATGATCTCAGGATCCTGGGATCGAGCCTGGCATCAGGCTCCCTGCTTAGCAGGAAGCCTGCTTCTCCCTCTCTCACTGCCCCTGCTTGTGGTCCCTCTCTTGCTGTCTGTCAAATAATAAATAAAATCTTTAAAAAAAAGATTTATAAAAAAATACAATAAAAAACAGGATACAAATGACTAGTGGAGGTAACATTAAATGAAATACATCCACACTATATGAAATACATCCACACTATACTGCAATTAGCCTTAATTAATAGACAGGAGCTAGTACCTTAACGCCAATTGATAATGAATATGCCATTTCTTACAATGATTTGGTTGAGAAAGGTTAGACAAGAAGGGGAATCACCAATTGATAGAAAAGACATGTAAAGACCAAAACACACTTTGCTACCTTCAATACTGCACTGAGTTGGCAGGGGTGCTTATCCTCAAATGATAAAATAGATGTTAAGCACAGGGGTATTTTTGTCAATTTAGCAGAATACTGTTGTGCTATATGAAACCTACCTTTATAGGATTTACAAAATATTTTTAGAAGACTCACTTCATTATAAAGGAGTCTCATTACCTCAACTATCACTGTTAAAGCCACTTCATTCCAATATCCCATTCTCCAGACAGGTTAACTTTAATAGAAATGGACTCCCATGTTCCAATTGCCTTTGAGCCAAATCTGGTGTTAATTACATTTTCATTCTTCCACTGTTCCTCTGCCATGCTGTACAAATACCTCTACTGTCTAAAGCTCAAATCTCACTGGTGACTGGCTCTGTTGCTAGGGCTGTTTCTTATCTAGAAGATGGAATAATATTCACTTTCATAGATTATGAAAATTAAGAATGTCTAGTTTCTGGTCTGGCATGTAAGGAGCTTACAAACTGCCACTGCCACATCACTCTAACAACAACAACAACAACAACAAATTTGAACAAATTGAAAAATAAACAACTCTTTATCTGTCACAGAAGTGAGGTCACAGGGCAAACTGCTGACCCCAAAATTGGGAGAAACAGACAAGTGGATACAGAAAATCAAAATTTACCAGAGCAGAAACCCATGAGCAGAACCAGTGCTGGGGTGGGAAAACCTGCACTGTAACTGACAGACAGCTGGAGGCTCAATGTGGACAAGACTAAGTTAAGACTGAGTGCCACTACCTCTATCTTCAAGAGCTCTACCACCACCTCTATCTTCACCTCTATCTAGCACCACCTCTATCTTCAAGAGCTCTACCAGGTCTTCACAGTAAACATCAGGAGAAAAATCCCCTCATGCTTCTAACAGGGGATGATGGAAAAGGAGGCCTGCACTCAGGAGAAACTTTTGCCAGAGCCAACCTGCAGAGGTTTTACCAGAGCCTAACCTATATGAACAAATGGAAATACTCAAATCCAAATGCTTTACCCTATTACATGGAGGAAGGGAAATATGCAACCTCATCTCCCTCTTGCCATCCTGTCCCATCTAAAGTGGAGGAGGATGACACCAAGAGGCACTGTGAACTGCAAATTAAAACCAACAAAACATACCCCTATACACCTATTAGAATGGGAAAATCCAAAACACTGACAATATCAAATGTGGAGCAACAAGAAATCTTACTCATCACTGGTGGGAATATAATGTGGCACAGTCACTCTAAGACAATTTGGCAGTTTCCTACAAAACTAAACAAACTCTTACCACATCCGATCTAGCAACTGCATTCCACGGTATTTACCTAAAGGAGGTGAAAACTTCTGCCCACCCAAAAACCTACAAGTGGATGTTCAGGGCAGCTTTATTCATAAGTGCCCAAATTTGAAAGCAACCAAGATATCCTTTAGTGGGTGAAAGGATAAACTATGGTATATCAAGACCACAGAATACTATTCAGTGCCAAAAAGAAATGAGCTATCACACCATGGGTAGACACAGAGGAACCTTAATTGCATATTACTAAATGAAAGGTGACAATCTGTAAAGGCCCCATGCTGTAGGATTCCAATTATATGACATTCTGGAAAAGTCAAATCTATGATGACATTAAAATGACCAGTAGTTTCCGGGGGTTAGGAGGAGGGAGGAATGAACAGGTAAAGCACAGAGGATTTTTAGGTCAGGGAAACTTTTCTGAATGATGCTATAATGGTGGATCTATCTCATTATACCTTTATTCAAACTCGGAGTGTACACAAAGAGCAAACCCTAATACAAACTATGGACTTTGGAAGATAAAGATGTTTCAATGTAAGTTTATTTAAAAAAAACAAAAACAAAAAAAGGGGCGCCTGGGTGGCTCAGTGGGTTAAAGCCTCTGCCTTTGGCTCAGGTCTTGATCTCAGGGTCCTGGGATCGAGCCCCGCATCGGGCTCTCTGCTCAGCAGGGAGCCTGCTTCCCTTCCTCTCTCTCTCTGCCTGCCTCTCTGCCTACTTGTGATCTCTGTTAAGTAAATAAAATAAAATAAAATAAAACAAAAAAAAAGCTCAAGTGGTCACATCAAAATCCCAGCTAGCTTATTTACAGAAAATGACAGCTGATTCTAAAATTCATATGGAATTAAAAGGGACCACGAATAGTCAAAACAATGTTGAATAAGAACAAAGTTGGAAAATTCACACTTCTGATTTCAAAACTTATTACAGAATTAGTGTAGTACTAGCATTAAGGATAGACATAAAAATCAATGGAACATAACTGAAGAGTCCAGAAATAAACCCTTGCATTAATGGATGATGATTTCAGGCAGGAATGCCAAGACAATGGGGAAAGAATGCTCTTTTCAACAAATGGTGCTATAACAATAGGATAGTCACTTGCAAAAAAATAAATTTGGGCCTTACATAAAAATTAACTCAAAATGGGGGCACCTGGGTGGCTCAGTAGGTTAAGCCTCTGTCTTTGGCTCAGGTCATGATTCTGGGGTCCTGGGATCAAGCCCCACATGGCATTGGGCTCTCTGCTCAGCAGGGAGCCTGCTTTCCCCCTCTCTCTGCCTGCCTCTGTCTACTTGTGATCTGTCAGATAAATAAATAAAATCTTTAAAAAAAAATTAACTCAAAATGGATCTGTACCTAAAATGTGAGAACCAGAAATAAAACACAAGAGTAAATCTTTGTGACTATGGGTCAGGCAAAACTTTTTTTTAGACACAACATCAAAAACTTAAAACAACAGAAGAATAAATTGGACTTCATAAGATAACTTCTGTGCTTCAAATAACACCACCGAAAAAGTAAAAAAACAAACAAAAAACACAAAAGGGGAGAAAGTCATACCTTGCAAGTCAAACCTTACATGGGACTAGAATATATAAAGAACTCTTGCAACTCAATAATAAAGACAGCTCAATTAAAAATAGGTAAAGGATTTGAATAGATACCTCTCCAGAGAAGATACACAAATGGCCAACAAGCACATGAAAAGATGCTCAACATTATTAGTCTTTAGGTAAATGCAATCAAAACCACAATGAGATACCACTTTGTAGCCACTAAGAATAAAAAAGATAATAAGATTTGGCAACCAATGTACAGAAATTGCAACTCCTATGCACTGGGGATGGGAGTGTAAAATGGTGAAAGTGCTTTGGAAATGGTTTGGTAGTTCCTCAAAAGGTTAAACATGGAATTACATGACATGGCAATTCCACTAGTAGGTGTATACCAAAGAGAAATGAAAACACATCCACATAAAAACTTGTATGCAAATGTTCATAGCAGCATTCTAACAGCCAAAAAGCAGAAACCCAAATGTTCATTAACTGAACAATGGCTAAACAAAATGTGGTAGATTAGACTATTGGACTATTTCACAATAAAAAGGAATGAAGTCCTAATACATGCTACAACACAGATGAATTCTGAAAACATTGTTAAGTGAAAGAGGCCAGTCACAAAAGACCATACACTAGTATGTACATTGGTATGCATTCCCATGAGGGAAATGCAAGTTAAAACCACAATGAGGGCGCCTGGGTGGCTCAGTCGGTAAAGTGTCTGCCTTAGGCTCAGGCTGTGATCCCAGGGTCCTGAGATCGGGTTCCACATCAGGTTCCCTGCTTAGCAGGGAGCCTGCCTCTCCCTCTCCCTTTACCCTTCCTCCCTACTCGTGCTCTCTCTCTCTCAAATAAAATCTTAAAAAAAAAAAACCCATAATGAAAGACTTCTAAACATTTATCAAAATGTCTAACATAAAATAGACTGGTAATGCCAAGTGTTAGTATAGATGTAGAAATACTAGGTGTTAGTATGGATGCAGAGCAAATAGAACTACATAGCTGATAGGAGTATAAGCTGATGGAACCACTTTGGAAAACTGTCAATTTATTTTGAAATACATCAACAAATAAGATGGACTGATAAGGTGTTAAACCAAATACAGCAAAATGTATAGAATCTAAGCCACAGAAATATGGATGTTCAAAAAATTATGTCAATTTCTCTTTATTTTTGAGAATTTCTGTAATAAAATGTTGTGGGAAAAACCATGTACCCAAAATAAGTAGTGTGTATGATATGTACATAAAAAGAATGGTCAAAGCAGATTTATACAGCCAAAAGATAAAAGAAGCCAGCATACATCAATAGTAGACTGCATCAGAAAAATTAGAAAAAAAAATATATTAAAATGTGTATCTATACAGGGTGCCTGGGTGGCTCAGTGGGTTAAAGCCTCTGCCTTCAGCTCAGGTCATAATCCCAGGGTCCTGGGATCCAGCCCCGGGCTCTCTGCTCAGCGGGGAGCCTGCTTCCCTTCCTCTCTCTCTGCCTACTTGTGATTTCTGTCTGTCAAATAAATAAACAAAAATCTTTAAAAAAAATGTGTATCTATACAATTGAATACTGTACAGCAATGAAAAACAAACTACTGCTACATAAATATAAATGAATTTCACAAAATGTTGAACTATTGAAGTTCAAAACAAGGCAAAACAAATATGGTGATAAGGTCAGAACAGTGGTTATTTTTGGGGACAGGGTACTGACTGTTGAAGGACATATGAGGAAGACTTTGGGGGTTGGAAATAGGCTATATCTTGATGGTAATTATAATATAGAAAAGTTCACTGGGCTATATAGTTAAGCTACTTCTAGTTATAGTGTTAAAGATATACTCCTCATTGTACATAATCAGTAAGGTTTATTTACACACACACATATATTACTACACTTCAATGTACAGGATTATAAAACTCAAAATTCATGTTCACCTACTGATTACTATTTTGGCTCTAAGCTCCCCCACTCATAGTTTAATCAGGGCAGCTCTTTTGCTTTTATTCCTTTTTTATACTGATGTTCATGTACGACTTCACTTAGTCTTCAGAAGCCAAAAAGTAAATCTATGATTCACTGCCCTGTCACAAATTGATCCCAACTTCAAAAGTCTACAGCAATTTAATACTTAATTATATACCGTTTCATACCAAACTAATAAACAGTTCATGCATATACATTAATCTCATCCCCTTAACTAAAATGGTAGCTCGTTAGGGGTAAAGGACTTGTTTTCCTTTCCCCTTGGTGCCTAGTATAAACTTGCTGACTGATAGAAGAAAATGGTTATGGAGGATCCTGGTTTCTATCCTAAAGCCTTATTTACTCAGTTTATGATAAACTGCTCCCCCCCCGACAAATAATAATTAAAGTCATAAAAAATTACATGTCATTTTAAGTTACTGTGTCAGTTATAAAAGCTTCACTCTTCTTAAAGCCATTCAGTTTCATAAGAATTCAGAAAATTTTCAATAAATTAAGTAACAAATATATCTGGAGAATTGCCTTCTTCATTCCCACACTTTCATGTACCTTAGTTAATTTACTGTATGCTCTCTGGATTAAGTTACAAGATAATTACTCAACTGGCCTCTGGGAGCACACTCCAGGTTGGCTATATAATTAAAAGATCGGTATATGTGCATTCATATCCAACTGAACTCAAAAATATTCTTGGGTACCTGGGTGGCTCAGTGGGTTAAGCCTCTGCCTTCGGCTCAGGTCATGTCCTCAGGGTCCTGGGATCAAGGCCTGCATCAGGCTCTCTGCTCAGCAGGGAGCCTGCTTCTCCCTCTCTCTCTCTCTGCCTGGCTCTCTGCCTACTTGTGCTCTCTGTCAAATAAATAAATAAAATCTTTAAAAAAAAAAAGGGGGGGGGTGAGCACCTGGGTGGCTCAGTGGGTTAAAGCCTCTGCCTTTGGCTCAGGTTCATGATCCCAGGGTCCTGGGATCAAGCCCCGCATCTGGCTCTCTGCTCAGCAGGGAGCCTACTTCCTCCTCTCTCTGCCTGCTTCTCTGCCTACTTGTGATCTCTGTCTGTCAAATAAATAAATAAAATCTTAAAAAAAAGTATTCTTGATCCATTAAAATAAGGAACTCTAAGACTTCAAAAGCAACATATCATAAAGCCAAACTGAATATCAAAATCAAAAGGTGAGGCAAATTATCCAAGAGTCGAATATATTTAATTCTCCCTTATCACTTTACTTTTCAATTCCATGCAGCAATCTCTTTTGCCATCAAAAACACAGAGTCTGGCTGTCTATTAGCCAGTTTTTCCTTATATCTTTCATTCACATTTCCACTTTAAGTCCTTAGTATCTCCACCACTTCATTTATATCACAATTGCAAAAATTCTGAATTCTGAGCATAATATTATCATAAATATTTATTACTGGTAAGGAATCAACTTCTATAAATTACTTGTTACAGCCTATTTTTTAATAATCTATTTGAATACAGGACAGAAAGACATCATCCCTAGCTCTTTGCTTGAAGGAAGGTTATACATAGAAGATAATTATATTCAAAAATGGCTCCAGGCAAGATGACAAATATAACCTGTAACTTTTATTTACAATTATCTTTCATTCCCCTCCTCATTTACAGAATTTAATTTGGCTAAGACACAGAAAAGACAGAAGACAAAAGAGAAAAAGTGGCACAAGCTGAAGAAAAATGTCAGAGAGAACCTATACTAGTCATTTTGTGACAGTTTTTCTATTTAGAAGCCAGATAAGATCTTAAAAAAAAAAATTTCATTCTACCCAAAGTATTGTATTAAGATTTTAATAGACCAAAATTTTACAATAAAATATGGAGATTTCTAGAAAGTATTAGCTAAAAAATATTTTAAGGAAGTCAATTTCTCAGATCTTATGCACCAAGTAACTCATTACCCCTATCTTCTTAAGTTACCCTATAATTAGCTCTAGAATTAAACACTGACACACAAACTGTCCTACTCTTAATGGTACATACATTCTTAATGGCACAGAATCAGCCTTAATTAAAGGACATCCAGAGTGGGTTTCAGGTATAAATAAAAGCCCTGCAACAATGGTGACAAATAAGAAAAAACAAAAAACGAGGCAAGCTGAACTACAGAACACAAACCAAACTCAAATGAAAAAACTCATGTACTTTATAAATGAGAAGGAAGAGAACAAAAAAGAACAAAAAAACAAAACAAAAAAACCCCCACGATTCTGGGACAATTTATATAGAAGCAAGAAGAACCACAGAATTTCACACTCTTACAGAAAAATGCAATTATCTGATTTTCACATTTATTCTATTTGAGTGCCTGCTATGTGAAAAGCATAATTCTAGCAATGCAAAGCTGAATCATCATAGTTGGAGCCTAGCAGAGGAGATATGACATTGTTATAAATAAAATCAAACAGGAAGGGTAAAGTGTCCTAAGAATGGTAAACAAAGTGCTAAAGGAGTTCAGATTACTATGTTATTCAAATTGGGGGAAATCAGAAATGGAGTCATGGCATAGAAGCTGGACCTTGAAACTCTGAACCTATACTGGGAACAATTATGGGAAAAGAATTCTGGGCAATGTGAATGAAGAACAAAGGCGGAGGCTGGAGCAGAAGGCATATATAGAATATAGCAAACTATATTTAATTTGACTAGAGTATAAGTTGTATACAAGACTACAAAAAGCTATAAAAGTATGTAAGTAGCCAGATCATGATTCTGATTGCTAATATAGAGACCTTCAGTAGTAAGGATTAAGAGGAAAGGGATCTGATCTGGAGAGATTTATCAAGCGCTGAGGAATGAAATGAATGGGGAAGAAAGGAGACATCAATTAGGTTACCATGAGAAGTAATAAGGACCTCAATCATGGTGCTAACAGTGTAAGAGGGAGAAGGCACAGTTCTAAGTTAGGCACTAGGATCTACAATGTATGTGTAGGATGCCATTATATTCAACTGACAGATTTTTAAAATATCTTTTTAAGATATTATTCTCATTTTTAAAAAATTTTTTATTTCTTTTCAGCGTAACAGTATTCATTGTTTTTGCACCACACCCAGTGCTCCATGCAATCTTATTCTCATTTTTTAAAAAGACTCATTTATTTATGAGGAAGTGCACACACAAGAGTGGGGGGGAGGGGCAAAGGGAGGGACTCTCAGGCAAACTCCCTACCAAGCACATAGCCCGTAGTGGGGCTCACTCTCACAATTCTGAGATCATGACCTGAGCAGAAATGAAGAGCTGGATGCTCAGGTGACTGAGCCACCCAAGGGCCCCCACATCATTCTCATTTTTAAAGAAACTGTAATCTGGAAAAATAATCACTGTTAAAGCACTAAGAGCTAATTAATCATGCAATATGATTTCCAGATAAATACTACAAACAAAAATATAACAAAAATGTCCAGGGGAGGCTTTATTAAAGAGGCTGGACCTGATCTGCACCTTTATGAAAAGAGAACATTAAGAGGGGAGGGATAAAATTTCACACAAAGGGAATTTTAAGTTAAATAATTTAATAAGATGGAGATATGCAAAATAAGGATTGAAGTAATTTCCACCAAAAAGGTAGAGAAAATGTAATACATAAAAAAATCCTCATATACTCGAATTTTTCATAATTATTAAAAAAAAACAAGGAATTATTATTATTACAGCTTTAAATAGTTAAAAATAAGTATTTTATTACATTCTAGACTTCAAGGAAGGTTACTTTTAATGGGTTCTATAGGAAACCTTGAACCTTTATTCAGTCACAATTTGAAATACCCAAAATGTTTTGTTATTCATGAAAGAAATTCCTGAACACACAACATAATCTGATAAACTCTTTGTATTTTTCATGTAAGTGACAACCAGAATTTGAACTCAGATCCATCTGACTCCAAAACCAGAGCTGCACCTGCACTCACTGCTGTATTAATTTATCTTCTTTTGATTTTAACCAACTGAGCCACCCAGGCGTCCCACTATCTTCTTTTGATTTTAAAATCCCAAATGAATTAATCACAAAGTATAGGACAGGAGGAAGAGATCAGTAAATCTCAAACTACACAGTTACTACAAAACTTGAGATTCCAATCTTTGTATTTATATAAACAGATACAGTACACAGAAATACTATAAAGTGGCTTTTGTTGCTGTTCAATGACTATTAAGCTCTTTTTAACAAAGTGCTATTCTTGAAATAGCCTATGACAAATGGGAGGGGTGGGACTTAGAGTGTCAGTACCCCACTCAGGTCCTTCAACCTGTTCACACATTTCTTTCAGCACTGGGCAACCAACTGGCCTTTCCTCTTATGGACCTTCATCCTCTTTCATGGTTTATCTTCCCTCTAAGACTACCCCTGATGGGCAGATTTCCTTTGTATTCTTTTCAAACATTCAGGAAGGACAGAGTAGAGGGTGTGCCCAATTTCTTTGTTTTTACCTTATAATTCAAAAAAAGCTCTACCTCTTCTCTCTCATTTCTTTAAGGACAAAGATTCAAATACTTTCTCATAAAATAAACATTTTGTTATAGACTATACACACACAGTTTAAAAAAAACCTAAATTATTTTGTAATTATTTTAAACCAATTCCTATATTAATGTTACTGAAATTTGATTTCTAGGATTGATTCCTTAAAAATGATCCATACTAAAGGAAAGAAGGCACTAGGAATATGCATAGTTCTTACAAAACATTAAATTGCATTGGCCTCAAATATATTAATTCATTTAAAAGAAATCCATTCATTCAACCAATAACTGAGTGTCTAATGCGTGCCAGGTACTGCTCAACAATTTAAAAAAAACTCCTTTCCTCAAGGAGCTGAGCCCTGGTGGGAGAAGACAGATAATAAGCAATAAACATAATAAGCAAAGACTGTTAGAAAGTGATAAATGCTATGGGGAAAAAATAGTACAGGGTAAGGGAGAATTCCAGGGTGTTAGGGCAGGTTGTAATTTTAAATAGGGTGTTCAGAAAGGGTTTATGAAGGTGTCATTTGAGTAGACTCGAAGGAGGTAAGGGAGTCAGCCATGGTAATACCTGGGGAAGACTACTCCAGGCATAAAAACAACCAGAGCAAAGGTCCTGGAGTATTCTAGGAACAAGTAGGCCAGAGAGGCTAAAAGGGTTGCCAGCAGGGGAAGAGGAGTAAGAGATGGGTCAAGAAAGGTATGTGTAGGGGTATATATATTACGTAGGGTTTATGGGACACTAAGGAATTTGGCTTTTACTGTGAATGAAATGAGGATCCACAGAAGGCTGAGCTAAGTGACATGATCTCTTTTACCAGAATGACTGCTGGGTTAAGAACAGACTATAAGGAAGGCAAGGGTGAACACACTGAGACCAGTTAGGAGGATACTGACGAAACACAGGAAAGAAACAGGTACTTCCTATAAACTTTAACCATAATGGCTCAGCGTTTTATTTTATTTTTTTTTAAGATTTTATTTATTTATTTAACAGACGGAGATCACAAGTAGGCAGAGAAGCAGGCAGAGAGAGAAGAGGATGCAGGCTCCCTGTTGAGCAGAGAGCCCGATATGGGGCTTGATCCCAGGACCCTCGGATCATGACCTGAGCCGAGGGCAGAGGCTTTAACCCACTGAGCCACCCAGGTGCCCCTCAGCGTTTCACTTTTTAAGCATAAGTTAAAACAAATCTGTCAGATCCTGCTAATAGGAAATAACTAGAACTTAGAAGTTTACTATATAGAGCTCTTGGCATATATGTACATCATGCAACACAAAAACGAAGGACGTCTTTTACTACCCACTACAGAAAAATACTAAGTGTGTTCCTTTATAATCAGCTATTCCCTTTATGAAATTTTTAAAAATCCTACCGCAACTGAGACTATTCTTTAAAGAAATAAGCTATTATTCCTATAGACCTTTTAATTATATACTTCTTTGAATAAAAAAATGCTAACTTCTGTCCACTGAAAATATAAATTATTCCCCTGGACTGGTGTTTCTCAGATCATTTAAATTAATCATTTCAATAAATCTTATTTCCTTTGGGAGGAGATGAAGCTTTTTCATTTAATGCTCCCATTTTTAAAATTTTCTTTCAATTGATACCAAATTTGCTTATCAGTATCTGGGTCATCCACTTCAGGAAAGAGCAACCACAAAAACTCCCACTGTCACAAATAAACATGTTTCAAAAAAATGTTCCTTCATGATACCAAAAAAATTCTCGTTATCATCTAGTCCTCCTGAAAAAAGCAAATACAATTCCCAAAAATTCTAGTTATCCTTACACTGTATTATCATAAGGGTAACAGAAAAAAGGGCAGTTAAAATATTCAATTTGCCTGGAAAGGGATTAGGGAGCATGGAAGGAGGTTTTGAAATAAAAATCATACCTCTAAAAAAATTTGCTCATGAAACTGAAATAAGCATATTGTCCTATAGTATTTGAGGGAAATGAAGAGTGAAATATAAACAATTTGCTTGCTTCAAAGATTCAGAAAGATGAAAAGACTTCCCCTGTGACAATTTTTGGAAGAAACAGGTGTGTAAACTTAAAACACATGGTACTGAATTCAAATTCATTAATTCATTCAACATTTCAGTGCCAATAATTTCATGAAGCATTGAGGACACAGTCCTTGTTCTCAAGGTCTTATAGTCTTCATTTATCCTAGAAGTTACCAAGTATTTACTATGAGCTGGATACTGGGAACATGACAGCATAACAGGTGACACAGGTCCATCCCTGCAAGCAGCTTACACTGGAGGAAGAAGGAAATGCCTTAATGATGAAACATACATAACACCCAAGTGTTCTATGTGCGCGGCTTATGGAAGTTGGGGGGGGGGGTGCACAAACAACTGAATGATGGATTTACATAGGGAGGGAGAAGAATATAGAGATTTGGGAGAGAGGTGATAGGAAAGCCGGGTCCTTAAAGAGGATTAGATGTTCACCTGGCCGACCTTGGGGGAAGGGATCCTAGCAGAGGGAGCAGCTGGAGCAAAGGCAAAGAGAAATGAGCACATTCGTGTATCTGGTAGGCCTGGAATACAGAATATGAAAGATAAATCATGGAGCCTTCTGTAGGCCACAATTAAGACTGAACTTTATTGGTATGTATGAAAGGACCCTGAGGGTTTTATTCAGAAAACCAACATATGTGATCAGGTTTTTCTGGTGCGATGAGACACTGGTTTACAAAGAAATGAGAAAAGAATAACACTAGATAATGATGTCACCACATGAAACAACAAAGGAGACTGCCCAGTTAGAAAATTAAACCCCCTTCAGGAAAATAATTAAGCCACTTAACTATCCAAGCCCCTCTGGAAAAAAGTTTTTAACCAGTATCATTGAAAATTGAAAAGTAAAGGAACGGTTTTTATATATATTATGGATTATAACATCGTCATATCTGTTTTGAGTTCAAGAGGTCTTAGCTTTTTATTAATTGTGTAAAAATGTACGGGACCCATGACTGCAGTACAAAAAGCAATGAAATTGTTTAGGAGCAAGTCTTTGATACAAAGGGAGAACCACGAGTAACAGAAGGCATTTAAGTCAGGTTTAAAGGTTTCTGAAGTTCAAGATACTCAAGTTTTATTGAATCAGCGCGTTTAAAAGGTGTGTCATAGGGGTGGAGCAAAAGGAGGAGGGATTAAAATTCATACATACATATATATATATATATAAAAACAACTCTTGATGTCGCTGGGACTAAAATCACCACTTGAAGATCTTTTCTCATGTAGGAGAAATGAACACCTACCAGATCCAATTAACATAAACACACGGGGTACAGGGAGAGGGAGGGAGGAGAGGATGATCATACATGACAATATATGTGGGGTGGGGGACAACCACCTATCCAGAACCCATAATCCAGTTGGCGGCGCGATGAGGAAATCATCCCCAAACCTCACAGCTCAGACTACACGATTTAGACATAAAGGCAGAAAAATGTCATTCCCAAATTCCACAAGAGAACCACCAGTCACTGGCCAAGGGGATATGTTCACATACTAGAATCCCAGAACTCAAAGACAGAACACCATCCACACATCGTTCAGAGGGGAGGTGAAGGATCTCCCCTGTTCTAGGAATGGGGAGCAATCACCCTCAGTCCCTGCTGTAAGGGGGTCGACGCCTCCCAGGCCTGGCCCTGAAGAGGCCAGGAGCAGTGACAGCCCCCAAGCCCTCTCAACCTCGGCCCGGAGCTGCCACTACTCCTCGCACCCCCTCCTCCCAACACACACCCTCCCCTACCTGATATGGCGGCGGCGGCTCCTGATCCGGCTCTGTCCCTTCGCCAAAACTAGCCCGGTCGGACTGAGACTCGTGAAGCAGGGAGATGTCATCCGAAGTGGGGGATTTGAGGCAGTTCCCCATCTTCCGGGGCTAGAATGTGTGATCTGCGGGAAGAAGAAAGCAGTGGCGGGGTCGTTCGCACGCTCCGCGGTCAGCCTCGGTCAGCCTCGGTCAGCGAGGTGGGGTCGGACAGCAGGCCGGGGCTCAGGCGGCGGCGTTTCCCCCGCCCCCCGGTGCCGCCGAAGGGCCACTCATGCCAGCCCCCGGACTTGGGGGCTCAAGGCTGGGCCGCGGGCTCTGCTGGGGTCGCGGCGGTTGCCTATTGCGAGGCGGCAATGGGGGGGGGGGCGGGGAGACGAAGCACTTCCCCACCCCGCCCCCCCGCGGGGCGGCGGCGGCCACGGAGCTGCTGGGCCTAATCCAGGTCAGGAGGGGGGGGCGCGGCCGTCGCGGCTGCCTCAGCTGCTGCTGCCCCTGCCGACGCCGGAGCCGCGGCCGCGGGCCTCATCCTACTCCGCCTCAAAGCGGCGGCGGCGGCCAGAACGAGGCCAGCTGCGGTCCTGCGTCACGCCGCCGTGCGTGCTCTGGTCCCGCCCCCGGCGCCGGGAGCCATGGGCGGCTCCGGCTACGCGGCCGCGCCCCCCTCCGCGCCTCCCGCAGCTGTTCCTGGGGCCGCGTTAGTTTCTGCTTCTCTCTCTGACAGTTGGCACGGTACCTGTCTCAGAAATCCCTCTCCAGTCTCCCTTGCCTCCTCACTTCCACTTCTCCCTCCCTCCCCGCTTGTCTCTGCTCTTACCTGTGCACCGTTCTGACAGTCTTCTCACCGCCTTCTGCCAAGTGATCTATTTATAAACCCTTTTCTGAATGTGTCACTCCCTTGGGTAAAATGTTAAATGGCTTTTTCCCCTTTATTCTTTCAGAAAAAAACCC
This sequence comes from Martes martes, assembly GCF_963455335.1. Lineage (NCBI taxonomy): Eukaryota > Metazoa > Chordata > Mammalia > Carnivora > Mustelidae > Martes > Martes martes. The sequence goes on from NC_137891.1 coordinate 151,204,282, forward strand.
AAGCTCACTAACGAATCAATCCACTATTTGCACAGGTGAATAATCGTTTTAAAATATAAATCGAATCCCCCATTTAAAACCTTCAATGGCTTCCCAAAACTGTTATGACTACTATGACTAAGTATTCTTACATGGTTTACAACTCTGACTACTTCCCCTAACTCATTAGCACCATTGTCCCCTCAAATATTCTAAACTCCAGGCCAACTATATAAAGTACTTTTGGTTATCTTAGAAGACTGTTCCCACTGGCTGAGGCCTTTACCCATATTGTTTTTCTGGCCTTAGCTCAATTCTCCTTCATTCTGGACCTTCTACCTCGCATCAGGCTAACCATTATTCCCACTTGTCCTTCCTAAACTCATCTTTGTTTCCCCTAACCCTCCAGTCTGGGTAAGCCACCTTCTCTGTGCTCTTAGTCCCTGAGCTTTTTTCTGTCACAACCTGATCAAGCTGAATTATCTGTCCCTCCTCTGTGCATGGCCTGACACATTGCCTAAGGTAGACTACGAGGATCTCTTCGTTGAATGAGCAAAGAGCCCAGGAAGCAATATATGCAAAGGAAGGAAACAAGAAAGATGAGAATGCTCCCAGAAGATGAGAAGTGGGTCTTGACTCCCTTTCTTTTATTCACCATTTACTGATTATTTTTCTCCCCTCACAAGACCCTATGCTAGGCACTAGGGAAACTGGTTTACCAGATCTAGCTTGTCTCTGATGGAGCCCAGAGTCCAGCTGGGAAGACAAGTAACAGATGAGTTCCTCTCCTCCCTCTCCTCAGAGGTTTTTAGAGAGCCCTAAGGAGAGTGATTAGACCATTTGGGTGAGGATCAGAAATGATTTTTGGAGGTAAGACTCCGTTAAACTAGTATGGGCACGAGTACTTTAACTTTGGAGTCCCTATTCTACAAAATTACTTACATAAATGTACTCATATCCCATATTAAATATAACTTTTTGCTGCATTCTCTCTTCCGCAAGGCTTAACCTTCCTTCCCATTAATAGCTCCCACCTACATATGGGATCAATAATGCCATGTTTGTATTAGAATCTTTCATATGTCCCCAAGAATCATTACTTAATTCTCTAGCTTGAAAAGTAAAATCATTGGATTCCCTGGGAGAAAAATTTCAGCATTTGCCTCTTCTTCTCCCCCATCCTTGCCATTTTCCTGGTCTCCTCTGAACTCTCACAATAACTTCTTAATGAAGCCTTTGCTTCTGCACCATCAATCCATTCTCCACCTACTGCCATGAAAAATGTGACCAGAGAACATTCATAGACTTGTTGTTCAGAAATTTAGCTTGGCATTAAGGCCTTGCACCATTTGGTCCTATCTTTATGTCCATATGACTCCAACTCCAAACAGGCATCCTACATTCCAACTCCATGTTGAGTTGACTCCAACTCCAACCAGGCATCCAACACTCCAGCCATCTTTACACTACTTTCTATGCTCTCAGTTTTTACTATGCTTGTCTACCTCTGACATTCTGCCATGCTGTTTCCTTCTGCTGAATTACAGCCATCCTTTAAGACCCTCCTTAAAAACCACTTTCATGTAGCTGTCCTTGATTTCACTTAGTTAGAACATATGTAACAATAGAAAATAAATGGGATCTATTATTGTATTATATATAACTATGAATTATATATGAATATTTTAACACAATTTCAAATATGTAGTTATAAGTGACATTTGTTAGCCTGAGCCAGACATGTAAGAGCCCAGAAAGGTGTATATTGTAATACCATTTTGCCAAGTAGAAATATGGATTCATATGGTTAATCAGGGCTAAAATCAGGATTTGAATCATATACCAGCTGCCTTTGTTAGGTATGAGAAAGGACTACAACTTTTTCATCCTGGTATTTCTCAATATGTAAAAAGAAGGGAATGGATGGGGTGCCTGGGTGGCTCAGTGGGTTAAGCCGCTGCCTTTGGCTCAGGTCATGATCTCGGGGTCCTGGGATCGAGCCCCACATCAGGCTCTCTGCTCAGCAGGGAGCCTGCTTCCCCCCCTCTCTCTGCCCGTCTCTCTGCTTACTTGTGATCTCCATCTGTCAAATAAATAAATCAAATCTTTTAAAAAAAAAAGTAATAACCAGGGCTATTGCAGTGACAAAGACGCTCCTTGACCAAACTCTAGTCAGGCTCCTCTAAAGTCCTCAAGGCCCTAAACTTGAGTTCTGTCCTTGGCCTACTTATTCCAGTATTAGCAAAAATCTGCATCAGTTTTTTAACCCCACACTTGTATTGGATAACCTTAGCCCACCTTCAGCAAAAATCCTATCAAAGAGGTTTAGCCAGAATTCCCCTTAGCCCTGATATTTCCTCTTAGTAATTTTCTATCCACTGATCCCACCTTGTTCCTTACCCATAAATCCACACTCGTCCTTTTTGTATTCAGATAGAGTCCATTTCTATAGTGAGGTTGCCCTTCCCCTATTGCAACAGGTCCTGAATAAAATTTGCCTTCACTACTTTTATTTTCTGTCTGCCTCTGCTTTTCTCTGACAGCAGGAGCTCTAATGCAGAAGGAGATATGATAGTCTGGTATCTTCACTGAGCTAGATATTTTTAAAAAATAGATTTACTTTTTAGAAAAGTTTTAGATTCATATCAATATTGAGCAGAAGGTACAAAGATTTACTATATACAGCCTGCCCCTACACATGCATAGTCTCCCCCATTATCAACACCCTGCACCAGAATGGTACATTTGTTACAACTGGTGAGCCTACAATGACCCATGACTAACACATAAAATCCTTGCTTATGTTAAGGTTCACTTTTGCTGTTGTATATTCTATGGGTTTGGGCAAATTTATAATGATGTGTATTCACCATTATAGCATCATAAAGAACAGTTTCACTGACATAAAAAATCTGTGCTCCACCTATTCATCCCTCTCTTGCCCCTAGAAATCACTGATTCTTTACTTTCTCCATAGTTTTACCTTTTTCAAAATGTCATATAGTTGGAACCATATAGCGTTTTAAGAGTTCTTTATATATCTTAGAGAAGAGTCCTTTCTCAGATGTGTCTTTTGCAACATTTCCTTCAAGTCTATGGCTTGTCTTTTCATTCTCTTGACACTGTCTTTCACAGAGCAGAAATGTTTAAATTTAATGAAATTCAGCTTATCTATTTTCTTTCATGTATCCTGCTGTGCATTGTATCTAAAAAGACATTGTAAAACTTAATGTCATGTAAATTTTCTTCTATGCTGTCTTCTAGGGATTTTATATATTTGCATTTTACATTTTTTTAAAAAAATTAGTTATTTATTTGACACACAGAGATAGATCACAAGTAGGCAGAGAGGCAGGCAGAGAGAGAGAGAGGGAAGCAGGATCTCTGCTGAGCAGAGAGCCCAACGGGACTCGATCCCAGGACCCTGAGATCATGACCCGAGCCAAAGGCAGAGGCTTAACCCACTGAGCCACCCAGGCACCCGCATTTTACATTTAAATGTGATCTATTTTGAGGTTCATTTTTGTAAAGAGTGTAAGGTTTGTGTGTAGGTTCATTTTTTTGGACATGGATGTGTAGCCATTCTAGTACATTTGTTGAAAAGACTGTCTTTTCCCCATTGTATTACTTGTCCTTGCTCCTTTGTTAAAGATCAATTGACTATATTTGTGTGGAACTATCTGGGCTCTCTATGCTGTTCTGTTGATCTATTGGTCCATTCTTTTGCTAACACCATACTGTCTTGACTACTATAGCCTTGTAGTAAGACTTGAAGTAGGGTAGCATCAGTCCTTCTTCAATAATCTATTGGTTATTCTGAATCTTTTGCCTCCCCATAAAAATGGAGAATCAGATGTTGATATCGATAAAATAACTTGGGATTTTGTTTAAGATTGCATTGAATCTATAGATCAAGTTGGAAAGAACTGACACCTTAACAATACTGAGTCTTCCTATTCATGTACATGGACTATCTCTCCATTTATTTAGTTCAATTCATTCATCAGAATTTTGTAGTTTTCCTCAAATAGGTCTTTTACATATTTTGTTAGTTTTATACATAATTATTTCATTTTGAGGAGTTGCTAATGTACATGATATTTCAGTTTGACTTCCAAAGTCCCCCTGTTTGTTGTTAGTATATAGGAAAGCAATTGACTTTTAAATATTAGTCTTGTTTCTGCAATCTTGCTGTAAGGGCCTATTTAGCCAGTGCGATTCCATCCCGTTAAACAGTGATTTTGTTGTTTATGCAGTACCCCCCACCCTCCCGGGGAACTTACTTAATAGCAAGTCCGGGAAACCAGTAAAATATGGTCGACCAGTCCCTGATAACAGAGCCCAAATACAAAGGTGGGTCAGGTCAGGTGGAGATAACAGAGTCCGAATGCAGGGATGAGTTGGGCCAGGTGGAGACATCCAATCAGTGGGGCGTGCATACTGTTTCCCTAGCTACCAAGGAGTGTGGGCCCTGCCTTTTGGGCGCCAATTCTGACCAAGGTGATAGGCTCATTCAAATAGCTACTATGGGGTGAATTGTAATTCAATTGGCCACCCGTGTGTGACCTAGCATGGCTGTGCAGCTTTCTCTGTGTGTTACAATTTCATTGGCCACCTGTGTGTGGCCAGGCTCAACCACATGGCCTTTGCTCTATAAAAGTTAGTCTGTGAGGCTGGGAGGGGTCGCCCTCTCTGTAAGAGGTGGCCCCAAACGGTCAGTTTGATTCTCGATGCTTGGCGCGAAATAAAGCTTTGCTTTACTTTCGCTTTGAATCAGTCTCGCTGATCATGGACCTATCATTGGGGGACCTTTCACTTGCTATAATCACTTACTAGTTCCAAGAATTCTCTGGTTCATTCTTTTGGATTTTTTAATATAAATGATCATGTCATCTATGAACAAAGTCAGACTTATTTCTTCCTTCTCAGTCTGCATATCTTTGATAACTTTTCTTGTTTTATTGTATTATCAGAGACATTCAGTATGATATTAAAAAGCAGTGGTGAGAGGGGACATCCTTATCTTATTCCTTATTTTAGTGAAAAGCTTTGAATTTCTCACCATTTCATATGATGCTAGCTATAGGGTTTCTTTATAGATAGTTTTTATCAATCTGAGGAAATTCCCCTCTATTCCTAGTTTACTGAGAGTAACATGTATGGGTGTTGGATTTTGTCAAATGCTTTTGCCACACCTATTGATAAGATCATGGGATTTTTCTTCTTTAGTCTGTTGATGTGCTGAATTTCACTGATTGATTCTCAGTTGTCCAACCGGCCTTGCATACCTGGGATACATCTCAGTATATAATTCTTTTCATGTTGTTAGATTCTATTTGCTAACTTTTTTTGCTAACTTTTGAAGATTTTTTCATCTTTGTTCATGAGAAATGTTGGTCAGTAATTTTCTTTTCTTGCAATCTCTTTGGTTATGGTATTAGGGTAATGCTTGCCTCATATAATGGGTTAGGAAGTATTCTCTCTGCTCTATGTTCTGAAAGAAATTGTAGAAAACTGGCATAATTTCTTCTGTACATGTTTGGTAGATTTCACCAGTGTATCTACCTGGGCTTGATGCTTTCTGTTTTGGAACATTATTAATTGTTGATTCAATTTCTTTAATTAGGTTTATTCATGTTGTCTAATTCTTCTCATGTGAGTTTTGGCAGACTGAGTCTTTCAAGGAATTGGTCAGTTTCACCTATGCTATCAAATTCATGGGCATAGAATTGTTCATCGTATTACTTTACTATTCTGTTAATGTCCAGGGGATCTGTAGTGATATCCTTTCTTTCATTTCTGATCTTAGGATTTGTGTCCTCTCCCTTTTTAATTTAGTTAGCCTGGTTAGAGGCTTGTTGATTTTATTGATCTTTTCAAAAAAACAGCTTTTGGTTTAATTGATTTTCTCTATTGATTTCCTATTTTCAATTTCATAAATTTCTGCTCTAATTTTTATTATTCCTTTTCTTCTACTTACTTGGAATTTAATTTGCTTTTTAGAGTTTCCTAAAATAGAAACTTAGGTGACTGATTTTAGATCTTTCTTCTTTTCTAATATAGGCATTCAGTGCTATAAGTTTCCTTCTAAGTACTGCTTTTGCTCCATCCTACAAACTTTATTAAGTTCTCTTTTCATTTTCATTTAGTTCAAAATATTGTTTAATTTCTCTTGGGATTTCTTCTTTGACCCATGTGTTAGTTAGAAGTGTGTTGTTTAATCACTAAGTATTTTGGGATTTTCTAGCTGTCTTTCTGTTATTGATTTCTAGTTTACTTCTGTTGTGGTCCAGAGCAGACTTTGTATGATTTCCACTCTTTTAAATTTTGTCATGCATGTTTTATAGCCCAGAATGTGGCCTATCTTGGTATATGTTTTACATGAGCTGAGAAGAATGTATATGCTGGTGTTGTTGGATAAAGTAGTCTATAGATATCTATAATTACTCACTATACCCAGTTGATTGATGGTGCCCAAGTTCAACCATATCCTTTTAAATTTTAAACCTGTTGGATTTGTCCACTTATGATAGAGTGGAACCAGATATTAAAGGGATATTGCAGGGATGCCTGGGTGGCTCATTTGGTTAAATGTCTGCCTTTGCTCAGGTCATGATCCAGGAGTCCTGGGATCAAGTGCTGCATCAGGATCCCTGCTCAGTGGGGAGTCTGCTCTTCCCTCCCCCTCTCATGCTTTCTCCCTCTCTTGCTCTCTCTCTCAAATAAATAGGTAAAATCTTAAAAAAGAGAGAGATTATAAAAATAAAATATGCTATTTATGCTAACATATAAGGGGCTTAATATTATTATTTTTAAATGAATCAAATATTTTTTATATTTCTCAGTTTTATTTTTTTTGTTTTTAAGATTTTATTTATTTATTGGAGAGAGAGAGCAAGAGAAAGCTAGAGCATGAGGGGAGGTGGAGGGGCTGAGGGAGAGGGAGAAGCAGACTCCCTAGCAGGGCTCAATTCCAGAACCCCAGGATCATGACCTGAGCCAAAGGCAGACGTTTTACCCACTGAGCCAACCAGACACCCATCATGTCATTTTCTAACATGATATATATTGATAGGTATAATTTATATAAACAAAAGCTCATTGGAGTTATCAATTTTTTTTTCTTGGAGTTCTCAATTTTTAAGAGCATATGGGGGCGGAGGCGCCTGAGTGGCTCAGTGGGTTAAACCTCTGCCTTCAGCTCAGGTCATGATCTCAGGGTCCTCGGATCAAGCCCCACATCAGGCTCTCTGCTCAGCAGGAGCCTGCTTCCCCCTCTCTCTCT